>NW_027436531.1:3000000-3321637 GCF_031877795.1 Strix aluco
GAAAGAAAGCACAGAGCCCCAGATTTTATGTTGTCCTGGAGAGCTTGCAGAGCACTGGGGAAAGGCAGGCAGAGAATTCCCTGCTAGCACCTTCTCTGTGCCTGGGAAGCAGAAGTGTTCACATTGCTTCGCAAGAATCGCTTTTGTGCAGAAAACAGTAACACTTGTTCAGAAGGAAAGAAAGCACAGAGCCCCACATTTTATGTTGTCCTGGAGAGCTTGCAGAGCACTGGGGAAAGGCAGGCAGAGAATTCCCTGCTAGCACCTTCTCTGTGCCTGTTCACATTGCTTCGCAGAATCGCTTTTGTGCAGAAAACAGTAACACTTGTTCAGAAGGAAAGAAAGCACAGAGCCCCAGATTCTATGTTGTCCTGGAGAGCTTGCAGAGCACTGGGGAAAGGCAGGCAGAGAATTCCCTGATAGCACCTTGTCTGTGCCTGGGAAGCAGAAGTGTTCACATTGCTTCGCAAGAATCGCTTTTGTGCAGAAAACACTAACACTTGTTCAGAAGGAAAGAAAGCATAGAGCCCCAGATTCTATGTTGTCCTGGAGAGCTTGCAGAGCACTGGGGAAAGGCAGGCAGAGAATTCCTTGCTAGCGCCTTCTCTGTGCCTGGGAAGCAGAAGTGTTCACATTGCTTCGCAGAATCGCTTTTGTGCAGAAAACAGTAACACTTGTTCAGAAGGAAAGAAAGCACAGAGCCCCAGATTTTATGTTGTCCTGGAGAGCTTGCAGAGCACTGGGGAAAGGCAGGCAGAGAATTCCCTGCTAGCACCTACTCTGTGCCTGGGAAGCAGAAGTGTTCACATTGCTTCGCAGAATCGCTTTTGTGCAGAAAACAGTAACACTTGTTCAGAAGGAAAGAAAGCACAGAGCCCCAGATTCTATGTTGTCCTGCAGAGCTTGCATAGCACTGGGGAAAGGCAGGCAGAGAATTCCTTGCTAGCACCTTCTCTGTGCCTGGGAAGCAGAAGTGTTCACATTGCTTCGCAAGAATCGCTTTTGTGCAGAAAACACTTACACTTGTTCAGAAGGAAAGAAAGCACAGAGCCCCAGATTTTATGTTGTCCTGGAGAGCTTGCAGAGCACTGGGGAAAGGCAGGCAGAGAATTCCCTGCTAGCACCTTCTCTGAGCCTGTTCACAGTTCTTCGCAGAATCGCTTTTGTGCAGAAAACAGTAACACTTGTTCAGAAGGAAAGAAAGCACAGAGCCCCAGATTCTATGTTGTCCTGGAGAGCTTGCAGAGCACTGGGGAAAGGCAGGCAGAGAATTCCTTGCTAGCACCTTCTCTGTGCCTGGGAAGCAGAAATGTTCACATTGCTTCGCAGAATCGCTTTTGTGCAGAAAACAGTAACACTTGTTCAGAAGGAAAGAAAGCACAGAGCCCCAGATTCTATGTTGTCCTGGAGAGCTTGCAGAGCACTGGGGAAAGGCAGGCAGAGAATTCCCTGCTAGCACCTTCTCTGAGCCTGTTCACAGTTCTTCGCAGAATCGCTTTTGTGCAGAAAACAGTAACACTTGTTCATAAGGAAAGAAAGCACAGAGCCCCAGATTCTATGTTGTCCTGGAGAGCTTGCAGAGCACTGGGGAAAGGCAGGCAGAGAATTCCCTGCTAGCACCTCTGTGCCTGGGAAGCAGAAGTGTTCACATTGCTTCGCAGAATCGCTTTTGTGCAGAAAACAGTAACACTTGTTCAGAACGAAAGAAAGCACAGAGCCCCAGATTCTATGTTGTCCTGCAGAGCTTGCAGAGCACTGGGGAAAGGCAGGCAGAGAATTCCTTGCTAGCACCTTCTCTGTGCCTGGGAAGCAGAAGTGTTCACATTGCTTCGCAAGAATCGCTTTTGTGCAGAAAACAGTAACACTTGTTCAGAACGAAGGAAAGCACAGAGCCCCAGATTTTATGTTGTCCTGGAGAGCTTGCAGAGCACTGGGGAAAGGCAGGCAGAGAATTCCCTGCTAGCACCTTCTCTGTGCCTGGGAAGCAGAAGAGTTCACATTGCTTCGCAAGAATCGCTTTTGTGCAGAAAACAGTAACACTTGTTCAGAAGGAAAGAAAGCACAGAGCCCCAGATTCTATGTTGTCCTGGAGTGCTTGCAGAGCACTGAGGAAAGGCAGGCAGAGAATTCCCTGCTAGCACCTTCTCTGTGCCTGGGAAGCAGAAGTGTTCACATTGCTTCGTAAAAATCGCTTTTGTGCAGAAAACAGTAACACTTGTTCAGAACGAAAGAAAGCACAGAGCCCCAGATTTTATGTTGTCCTGGAGAGCTTGCAGAGCACTGGGGAAAGGCAGGCAGAGAATTCCCTGCTAGCACCTTCTCTGTGCCTGTTCACATTGCTTCGCAGAATCGCTTTTGTGCAGAAAACAGTAACACTTGTTCAGAAGGAAAGAAAGCACAGAGCCCCAGATTCTATGTTGTCCTGCAGAGCTTGCAGAGCACTGGGGAAAGGCAGGCAGAGAATTCCTTGCTAGCACCTTCTCTGTGCCTGGGAAGCAGAAGTGTTCACATTGCTTCGCAAGAATCGCTTTTGTGCAGAAAACACTAACACTTGTTCAGAAGGAAAGAAAGCACAGAGCCCCAGATTCTATGTTGTCCTGGAGAGCTTGCAGAGCACTGGGGAAAGGCAGGCAGAGAATTCCTTGCTAGCACCTTCTCTGTGCCTGGGAAGCAGAGTGTTCACATTGCTTGGCAGAATCGCTTTTGTGCAGAAAACAGTAACACTTGTTCAGAAGGAAAGAAAGCACAGAGCCCCAGATTTTATGTTGTCCTGCAGAGCTTGCAGAGCACTGGGGAAAGGCAGGCAGAGAATTCCTTGCTAGCACCTTCTCTGTGCCTGGGAAGCAGAAGTGTTCACATTGCTTCGCAAGAATCGCTTTTGTGCAGAAAACACTAACACTTGTTCAGAACGAAAGAAAGCACAGAGCCCCAGATTCTATGTTGTCCTGGAGAGCTTGCAGAGCACTGGGGAAAGGCAGGCAGAGAATTCCTTGCTAGCACCTTCTCTGTGCCTGGGAAGCAGAAGTGTTCACATTGCTTCGCAGAATCGCTTTTGTGCAGAAAACAGTAACACTTGTTCAGAAGGAAAGAAAGCACAGAGCCCCAGATTTTATGTTGTCCTGGAGAGCTTGCAGAGCACTGGGGAAAGGCAGGCAGAGAATTCCCTGCTAGCACCTTCTCTGTGCCTGGGAAGCAGAAGTGTTCACATTGCTTCGCAAAAATCGCTTTTGTGCAGAAAACAGTAACACTTGTTCAGAACGAAAGAAAGCACAGAGCCCCAGATTTTATATTGTCCTGGAGAGCTTGCAGAGCACTGGGGAAAGGCAGGCAGAGAATTCCTTGCTAGCACCTTCTCTGTGCCTGTTCACATTGCTTCGCAGAATCGCTTTTGTGCAGAAAACAGTAACACTTGTTCAGAAGGAAAGAAAGCACAGAGCCCCAGATTCTATGTTGTCCTGGAGAGCTTGCAGAGCACTGGGGAAAGGCAGGCAGAGAATTCCTTGCTAGCACCTTCTCTGTGCCTGGGAAGCAGAAATGTTCACATTGCTTCGCAGAATCGCTTTTGTGCAGAAAACAGTAACACTTGTTCAGAAGGAAAGAAAGCACAGAGCCCCAGATTCTATGTTGTCCTGGAGAGCTTGCAGAGCACTGGGGAAAGGCAGGCAGAGAATTCCCTGCTAGCACCTTCTCTGTGCCTGGGAAGCAGAAGTGTTCACATTGCTTCGCAAGAATCGCTTTTGTGCAGAAAACAGTAACACTTGTTCAGAAGGAAAGAAAGCACAGAGCCCCAGATTTTATGTTGTCCTGGAGAGCTTGCAGAGCACTGGGGAAAGGCAGGCAGAGAATTCCCTGATAGCACCTTCTCTGTGCCTGGGAAGCAGAAGTGTTCACATTGCTTCGCAGAATCGCTTTTGTGCAGAAAACACTAACACTTGTTCAGAAGGAAAGAAAGCACAGAGCCCCAGATTCTATGTTGTCCTGGAGAGCTTGCAGAGCACTGGGGAAAGGCATGCAGAGAATTCCTTGCTAGCACCTTCTCTGTGCCTGGGAAGCAGAAGTGTTCACATTGCTTCGCAAGAATAGCTTTTGTGCAGAAAACAGTAACACTTGTTCAGAAGGAAAGAAAGCACAGAGCCCCAGATTCTATGTTGTCCTGGAGAGCTTGCAGAGCACTGGGGAAAGGCAGGCAGAGAATTCCCTGCTAGCACCTTCTCTGTGCCTGGGAAGCAGAAGTGTTCACATTGCTTCGCAAGAATTGCTTTTGTGCAGAAAACAGTAACACTTGTTCAGAAGGAAAGAAAGCACAGAGCCCCAGATTCTATGTTGTCCTGGAGAGCTTGCAGAGCACTGGGGAAAGGCAGGCAGAGAATTCCCTGATAGCACCTTCTCTGTGCCTGGGAAGCAGAAGTGTTCACATTGCTTCGCAAGAATCGCTTTTGTGCAGAAAACACTAACACTTGTTCAGAAGGAAAGAAAGCACAGAGCCCCAGATTCTATGTTGTCCTGGAGAGCTTGCAGAGCACTGGGGAAAGGCAGGTAGAGAATTCCCTGCTAGCACCTTCTCTGAGCCTGTTCACAGTTCTTCGCAAAATCGCTTTTGTGCAGAAAACAGTAACACTTGTTCAGAAGGAAAGAAAGCACAGAGCCCCAGATTTTATGTTGTCCTGGACAGCTTGCAGAGCACTGGGGAAAGGCAGGCAGAGAATTCCCTGCTAGCACCTCTGTGCCTCGGAAGCAGAAGTGTTCACATTGCTTCGCAGAATCGCTTTTGTGCAGAAAACAGTAACACTTGTTCAGAAGGAAAGAAAGCACAGAGCCCCAGATTTTATGTTGTCCTGGAGAGCTTGCAGAGCACTGGGGAAAGGCAGGCAGAGAATTCCCTGCTAGCACCTTCTCTGTGCCTGGGAAGCAGAAGTGTTCACATTGCTTCGCAGAATCGCTTTTGTGCAGAAAACAGTAACACTTGTTCAGAAGGAAAGAAAGCACAGAGCCCCAGATTCTATGTTGTCCTGGAGAGCTTGCAGAGCCCTGGGGAAAGGCAGGCAGAGAATTCCCTGCTAGCACCTTCTCTGTGCCTGGGAAGCAGAAGTGTTCACATTGCTTCGCAGAATCGCTTTTGTGCAGAAAACAGTAACACTTGTTCAGAAGGAAAGAAAGCACAGAGCCCCAGATTTTATGTTGTCCTGGAGAGCTTGCAGAGCACTGGGGAAAGGCAGGCAGAGAATTCCCTGCTAGCACCTTCTCTGTGCCTGTTCCCATTGCTTCGCAAGAATCGCTTTTGTGCAGAAAACAGTAACACTTGTTCAGAAGGAAAGAAAGCACAGAGCCCCAGATTCTATGTTGTCCTGGAGAGCTTGCAGAGCACTGGGGAAAGGCAGGCAGAGAATTCCCTGCTAGCACCTTCTCTGTGCCTGGGAAGCAGAAGTGTTCACATTGCTTCGCAAGAATCGCTTTTGTGCAGAAAACAGTAACACTTGTTCAGAAGGAAAGAAAGCACAGAGCCCCAGATTTTATGTTGTCCTGGAGAGCTTGCAGAGCACTGGGGAAAGGCAGGCAGAGAATTCCCTGCTAGCACCTTCTCTGTGCCTGGGAAGCAGAAGAGTTCACATTGCTTCGCAAGAATCGCTTTTGTGCAGAAAACAGTAACACTTGTTCAGAACGAAAGAAAGCACAGAGCCCCAGATTTTATGTTGTCCTGGAGAGCTTGCAGAGCACTGGGGAAAGGCAGGCAGAGAATTCCCTGCTAGCACCTTCTCTGTGCCTGGGAAGCAGAAGAGTTCACATTGCTTCGCAAGAATCGCTTTTGTGCAGAAAACAGTAACACTTGTTCAGAAGGAAAGAAAGCACAGAGCCCCAGATTCTATGTTGTCCTGGAGTGCTTGCAGAGCACTGAGGAAAGGCAGGCAGAGAATTCCCTGATAGCACCTTCTCTGTGCCTGGGAAGCAGAAGTGTTCACATTGCTTCGCAAAAATCGCTTTTGTGCAGAAAACAGTAACACTTGTTCAGAACGAAAGAAAGCACAGAGCCCCAGATTTTATGTTGTCCTGGAGAGCTTGCAGAGCACTGGGGAAAGGCAGGCAGAGAATTCCCTGATAGCACCTTCTCTGTGCCTGTTCACATTGCTTCGCAGAATCGCTTTTGTGCAGAAAACAGTAACACTTGTTCAGAAGGAAAGAAAGCACAGAGCCCCAGATTCTATGTTGTCCTGGAGAGCTTGCAGAGCACTGGGGAAAGGCAGGCAGAGAATTCCCTGATAGCACCTTCTCTGTGCCTGGGAAGCAGAAGTGTTCACATTGCTTCGCAGAATCGCTTTTGTGCAGAAAACAGTAACACTTGTTCAGAAGGAAAGAAAGCACAGAGCCCCAGATTTTATGTTGTCCTGGAGAGCTTGCAGAGCACTGGGGAAAGGCAGGCAGAGAATTCCTTGCTAGCACCTTCTCTGTGCCTGGGAAGCAGAAGTGTTCACATTGCTTCGCAAGAATCGCTTTTGTGCAGAAAACACTAACACTTGTTCAGAAGGAAAGAAAGCACAGAGCCCCAGATTCTATGTTGTCCTGGAGAGCTTGCAGAGCACTGGGGAAAGGCAGGCAGAGAATTCCCTGATAGCACCTTCTCTGTGCCTGGGAAGCAGAAGTGTTCACATTGCTTCGCAGAATCGCTTTTGTTTAGAAAACAGTAACACTTGTTCAGAAGGAAAGAAAGCACAGAGCCCCAGATTTTATGTTGTCCTGGAGAGCTTGCAGAGCACTGGGGAAAGGCAGGCAGAGAATTCCTTGCTAGCACCTTCTCTGTGCCTGGGAAGCAGAAGTGTTCACATTGCTTCGCAAGAATCGCTTTTGTGCAGAAAACACTAACACTTGTTCAGAAGGAAAGAAAGCACAGAGCCCCAGATTCTATGTTGTCCTGGAGAGCTTGCAGAGCACTGGGGAAAGGCAGGCAGAGAATTCCTTGCTAGCACCTTCTCTGTGCCTGGGAAGCAGAAGTGTTCACATTGCTTCGCAAGAATTGCTTTTGTGCAGAAAACAGTAACACTTGTTCAGAAGGAAAGAAAGCACAGAGCCCCAGATTCTATGTTGTCCTGGAGAGCTTGCAGAGCACTGGGGAAAGGCAGGCAGAGAATTCCCTGATAGCACCTTCTCTGTGCCTGGGAAGCAGAAGTGTTCACATTGCTTCGCAAGAATCGCTTTTGTGCAGAAAACACTAACACTTGTTCAGAAGGAAAGAAAGCACAGAGCCCCAGATTCTATGTTGTCCTGGAGAGCTTGCAGAGCACTGGGGAAAGGCAGGTAGAGAATTCCCTGCTAGCACCTTCTCTGAGCCTGTTCACAGTTCTTCGCAAAATCGCTTTTGTGCAGAAAACAGTAACACTTGTTCATAAGGAAAGAAAGCACAGAGCCCCAGATTCTATGTTGTCCTGGAGATCTTGCAGAGCACTGGGGAAAGGCAGGCAGAGAATTCCTTGCTAGCACCTTCTCTGTGCCTGGGAAGCAGAAATGTTCACATTGCTTCGCAGAATCGCTTTTGTGCAGAAAACAGTAACACTTGTTCAGAAGGAAAGAAAGCACAGAGCCCCAGATTTGCTGCTGTCCTGGAGAGCTTGCAGAGCACTGGGGAAAGGCAGGCAGAGAATTCCCTGCTAGCACCTTCTCTGTGCCTGGGAAGCAGAAGTGTTCACATTGCTTCGCAAGAATCGCTTTTGTGCAGAAAACAGTAACACTTGTTCAGAAGGAAAGAAAGCACAGAGCCCCAGATTTTATGTTGTCCTGGAGAGCTTGCAGAGCACTGGGGAAAGGCAGGCAGAGAATTCCCTGCTAGCACCTTCTCTGTGCCTGTTCACATTGCTTCGCAGAATCGCTTTTGTGCAGAAAACAGTAACACTTGTTCAGAAGGAAAGAAAGCACAGAGCCCCAGATTTTATGTTGTCCTGGACAGCTTGCAGAGCACTGGGGAAAGGCAGGCAGAGAATTCCCTGCTAGCACCTCTGTGCCTCGGAAGCAGAAGTGTTCACATTGCTTCGCAGAATCGCTTTTGTGCAGAAAACAGTAACACTTGTTCAGAAGGAAAGAAAGCACAGAGCCCCAGATTTTATGTTGTCCTGGAGAGCTTGCAGAGCACTGGGGAAAGGCAGGCAGAGAATTCCCTGCTAGCACCTTCTCTGTGCCTGGGAAGCAGAAGTGTTCACATTGCTTCGCAGAATCGCTTTTGTGCAGAAAACACTAACACTTGTTCAGAAGGAAAGAAAGCACAGAGCCCCAGATTCTATGTTGTCCTGGAGAGCTTGCAGAGCACTGGGGAAAGGCAGGCAGAGAATTCCCTGCTAGCACCTTCTCTGTGCCTGGGAAGCAGAAGTGTTCACATTGCTTCGCAGAATCGCTTTTGTGCAGAAAACAGTAACACTTGTTCAGAAGGAAAGAAAGCACAGAGCCCCAGATTTTATGTTGTCCTGGAGAGCTTGCAGAGCACTGGGGAAAGGCAGGCAGAGAATTCCCTGCTAGCACCTTCTCTGTGCCTGTTCCCATTGCTTCGCAAGAATCGCTTTTGTGCAGAAAACAGTAACACTTGTTCAGAAGGAAAGAAAGCACAGAGCCCCAGATTCTATGTTGTCCTGGAGAGCTTGCAGAGCACTGGGGAAAGGCAGGCAGAGAATTCCCTGATAGCACCTTCTCTGTGCCTGGGAAGCAGAAGTGTTCACATTGCTTCGCAAGAATCGCTTTTGTGCAGAAAACAGTAACACTTGTTCAGAAGGAAAGAAAGCACAGAGCCCCAGATTTTATGTTGTCCTGGAGAGCTTGCAGAGCACTGGGGAAAGGCAGGCAGAGAATTCCCTGCTAGCACCTTCTCTGTGCCTGGGAAGCAGAAGAGTTCACATTGCTTCGCAAGAATCGCTTTTGTGCAGAAAACAGTAACACTTGTTCAGAACGAAAGAAAGCACAGAGCCCCAGATTTTATGTTGTCCTGGAGAGCTTGCAGAGCACTGGGGAAAGGCAGGCAGAGAATTCCCTGCTAGCACCTTCTCTGTGCCTGGGAAGCAGAAGAGTTCACATTGCTTCGCAAGAATCGCTTTTGTGCAGAAAACAGTAACACTTGTTCAGAAGGAAAGAAAGCACAGAGCCCCAGATTCTATGTTGTCCTGGAGTGCTTGCAGAGCACTGAGGAAAGGCAGGCAGAGAATTCCCTGCTAGCACCTTCTCTGTGCCTGGGAAGCAGAAGTGTTCACATTGCTTCGCAAAAATCGCTTTTGTGCAGAAAACAGTAACACTTGTTCAGAACGAAAGAAAGCACAGAGCCCCAGATTTTATGTTGTCCTGGAGAGCTTGCAGAGCACTGGGGAAAGGCAGGCAGAGAATTCCCTGATAGCACCTTCTCTGTGCCTGTTCACATTGCTTCGCAGAATCGCTTTTGTGCAGAAAACAGTAACACTTGTTCAGAAGGAAAGAAAGCACAGAGCCCCAGATTTTATGTTGTCCTGGAGAGCTTGCAGAGCACTGGGGAAAGGCAGGCAGAGAATTCCCTGCTAGCACCTTCTCTGTGCCTGGGAAGCAGAAGAGTTCACATTGCTTCGCAAGAATCGCTTTTGTGCAGAAAACAGTAACACTTGTTCAGAACGAAAGAAAGCACAGAGCCCCAGATTTTATGTTGTCCTGGAGAGCTTGCAGAGCACTGGGGAAAGGCAGGCAGAGAATTCCCTGCTAGCACCTTCTCTGTGCCTGGGAAGCAGAAGTGTTCACATTGCTTCGCAAGAATCGCTTTTGTGCAGAAAACAGTAACACTTGTTCAGAAGGAAAGAAAGCACAGAGCCCCAGATTCTATGTTGTCCTGGAGTGCTTGCAGAGCACTGAGGAAAGGCAGGCAGAGAATTCCCTGCTAGCACCTTCTCTGTGCCTGGGAAGCAGAAGTGTTCACATTGCTTCGCAAAAATCGCTTTTGTGCAGAAAACAGTAACACTTGTTCAGAACGAAAGAAAGCACAGAGCCCCAGATTTTATGTTGTCCTGGAGAGCTTGCAGAGCACTGGGGAAAGGCAGGCAGAGAATTCCCTGATAGCACCTTCTCTGTGCCTGTTCACATTGCTTCGCAGAATCGCTTTTGTGCAGAAAACAGTAACACTTGTTCAGAAGGAAAGAAAGCACAGAGCCCCAGATTCTATGTTGTCCTGGAGAGCTTGCAGAGCACTGGGGAAAGGCAGGCAGAGAATTCCCTGATAGCACCTTCTCTGTGCCTGGGAAGCAGAAGTGTTCACATTGCTTCGCAGAATCGCTTTTGTTTAGAAAACAGTAACACTTGTTCAGAAGGAAAGAAAGCACAGAGCCCCAGATTTTATGTTGTCCTGGAGAGCTTGCAGAGCACTGGGGAAAGGCAGGCAGAGAATTCCTTGCTAGCACCTTCTCTGTGCCTGGGAAGCAGAAGTGTTCACATTGCTTCGCAGAATCGCTTTTGTGCAGAAAACACTAACACTTGTTCAGAAGGAAAGAAAGCACAGAGCCCCAGATTCTATGTTGTCCTGGAGAGCTTGCAGAGCACTGGGGAAAGGCAGGCAGAGAATTCCTTGCTAGCACCTTCTCTGTGCCTGGGAAGCAGAGTGTTCACATTGCTTGGCAGAATCGCTTTTGTGCAGAAAACAGTAACACTTGTTCAGAAGGAAAGAAAGCACAGAGCCCCAGATTTTATGTTGTCCTGCAGAGCTTGCAGAGCACTGGGGAAAGGCAGGCAGAGAATTCCTTGCTAGCACCTTCTCTGTGCCTGGGAAGCAGAAGTGTTCACATTGCTTCGCAAGAATCGCTTTTGTGCAGAAAACACTAACACTTGTTCAGAAGGAAAGAAAGCACAGAGCCCCAGATTCTATGTTGTCCTGGAGAGCTTGCAGAGCACTGGGGAAAGGCAGGCAGAGAATTCCCTGCTAGCACCTTCTCTGTGCCTGTTCACATTGCTTCGCAAGAATCGCTTTTGTGCAGAAAACACTAACACTTGTTCAGAAGGAAAGAAAGCACAGAGCCGCAGATTCTATGTTGTCCTGGAGAGCTTGCAGAGCACTGGGGAAAGGCAGGCAGAGAATTCCTTGCTAGCACCTTCTCTGTGCCTGGGAAGCAGAAGTGTTCACATTGCTTCGCAGAATCGCTTTTGTGCAGAAAACAGTAACACTTGTTCAGAAGGAAAGAAAGCACAGAGCCCCAGATTTTATGTTGTCCTGGAGAGCTTGCAGAGCACTGGGGAAAGGCAGGCAGAGAATTCCCTGCTAGCACCTTCTCTGTGCCTGGGAAGCAGAAGTGTTCACATTGCTTCGCAGAATCGCTTTTGTGCAGAAAACAGTAACACTTGTTCAGAAGGAAAGAAAGCACAGAGCCCCAGATTCTATGTTGTCCTGCAGAGCTTGCATAGCACTGGGGAAAGGCAGGCAGAGAATTCCTTGCTAGCACCTTCTCTGTGCCTGGGAAGCAGAAGTGTTCACATTGCTTCGCAAGAATCGCTTTTGTGCAGAAAACAGTAACACTTGTTCAGAAGGAAAGAAAGCACAGAGCACCAGATTCTATGTTGTCCTGGAGAGCTTGCAGAGCACTGGGGAAAGGCAGGCAGAGAATACCTTGCTAGCACCTTCTCTGTGCCTGGGAAGCAGAAGTGTTCACATTGCTTCGCAGAATCGCTTTTGTGCAGAAAACAGTAACACTTGTTCAGAAGGAAAGAAAGCACAGAGCCCCAGATTTTATGTTGTCCTGGAGAGCTTGCAGAGCACTGGGGAAAGGCAGGCAGAGAATTCCCTGCTAGAACCTTCTCTGTGCCTGGGAAGCAGAGTGTTCACATTGCTTCGCAGAATCGCTTTTGTGCAGAAAACAGTAACACTTGTTCAGAAGGAAAGAAAGCACAGAGCCCCAGATTCTATGTTGTCCTGGAGAGCTTGCAGAGCACTGGGGAAAGGCAGGCAGAGAATTCCCTGCTAGCACCTTCTCTGTGCCTGGGAAGCAGAAGTGTTCACATTGCTTCGCAAGAATTGCTTTTGTGCAGAAAACAGTAACACTTGTTCAGAAGGAAAGAAAGCACAGAGCCCCAGATTCTATGTTGTCCTGGAGAGCTTGCAGAGCACTGGGGAAAGGCAGGCAGAGAATTCCCTGATAGCACCTTCTCTGTGCCTGGGAAGCAGAAGTGTTCACATTGCTTCGCAGAATCGCTTTTGTGCAGAAAACACTAACACTTGTTCAGAAGGAAAGAAAGCACAGAGCCCCAGATTCTATGTTGTCCTGGAGAGCTTGCAGAGCACTGGGGAAAGGCAGGCAGAGAATTCCCTGCTAGCACCTTCTCTGAGCCTGTTCACAGTTCTTCGCAAAATCGCTTTTGTGCAGAAAACAGTAACACTTGTTCATAAGGAAAGAAAGCACAGAGCCCCAGATTCTATGTTGTCCTGGAGAGCTTGCAGAGCACTGGGGAAAGGCAGGCAGAGAATTCCTTGCTAGCACCTTCTCTGTGCCTGGGAAGCAGAAATGTTCACATTGCTTCGCAGAATCGCTTTTGTGCAGAAAACAGTAACACTTGTTCAGAAGGAAAGAAAGCACAGAGCCCCAGATTCTATGTTGTCCTGGAGAGCTTGCAGAGCACTGGGGAAAGGCAGGCAGAGAATTCCCTGCTAGCACCTTCTCTGTGCCTGGGAAGCAGAAGTGTTCACATTGCTTCGCAAGAATTGCTTTTGTGCAGAAAACAGTAACACTTGTTCAGAAGGAAAGAAAGCACAGAGCCCCAGATTCTATGTTGTCCTGGAGAGCTTGCAGAGCACTGGGGAAAGGCAGGCAGAGAATTCCCTGCTAGCACCTTCTCTGTGCCTGTTCACATTGCTTCGCAGAATCGCTTTTGTGCAGAAAACAGTAACACTTGTTCAGAAGGAAAGAAAGCACAGAGCCCCAGATTTTATGTTGTCCTGGACAGCTTGCAGAGCACTGGGGAAAGGCAGGCAGAGAATTCCCTGCTAGCACCTCTGTGCCTGGGAAGCAGAAGTGTTCACATTGCTTCGCAGAATCGCTTTTGTGCAGAAAACAGTAACACTTGTTCAGAAGGAAAGAAAGCACAGAGCCCCAGATTTTATGTTGTCCTGGAGAGCTTGCAGAGCACTGGGGAAAGGCAGGCAGAGAATTCCCTGCTAGCACCTTCTCTGTGCCTGGGAAGCAGAAGTGTTCACATTGCTTCGCAGAATCGCATTTGTGCAGAAAACAGTAACACTTGTTCAGAAGGAAAGAAAGCACAGAGCCCCAGATTTTATGTTGTCCTGGAGAGCTTGCAGAGCACTGGGGAAAGGCAGGCAGAGAATTCCCTGCTAGCACCTTCTCTGTGCCTGTTCCCATTGCTTCGCAAGAATCGCTTTTGTGCAGAAAACAATAACACTTGTTCAGAAGGAAAGAAAGCACAGAGCCCCAGATTCTATGCTGTCCTGGAGAGCTTGCAGAGCACTGGGGAAAGGCAGGCAGAGACTTCCTTGCTAGCACCTTCTCTGTGCCTGGGAAGCAGAAGTGTTCACATTGCTTCGCAAGAATCGCTTTTGTGCAGAAAACAGTAACACTTCTTCAGAAGGAAAGAAAGCACAGAGCCCCAGATTCTATGTTGTCCTGGAGAGCTTGCAGAGCACTGGGGAAAGGCAGGCAGAGAATTCCTTGCTAGCACCTTCTCTGTGCCTGGGAAGCAGAAGTGTTCACATTGCTTCGCAAGAATCGCTTTTGTGCAGAAAACACTAACACTTGTTCAGAAGGAAAGAAAGCACAGAGCCCCAGATTTTATGTTGTCCTGGAGAGCTTGCAGAGCACTGGGGAAAGGCAGGCAGAGAATTCCCTGATAGCACCTTCTCTGTGCCTGGGAAGCAGAAGTGTTCACATTGCTTCGCAGAATCGCTTTTGTGCAGAAAACAGTAACACTTGTTCAGAACGAAAGAAAGCACAGAGCCCCAGATTCTATGTTGTCCTGGAGAGCTTGCAGAGCACTGGGGAAAGGCAGGCAGAGAATTCCCTGCTAGCACCTTCTCTGTGCCTGGGAAGCAGAAGAGTTCACATTGCTTCGCAAGAATCGCTTTTGTGCAGAAAACAGTAACACTTGTTCAGAAGGAAAGAAAGCACAGAGCCCCAGATTCTATGTTGTCCTGGAGAGCTTGCAGAGCACTGGGGAAAGGCAGGCAGAGAATTCCCTGCTAGCACCTTCTCTGTGCCTGGGAAGCAGAAGTGTTCACATTGCTTCGCAAGAATCGCTTTTGTGCAGAAAACAGTAACACTTGTTCAGAAGGAAAGAAAGCACAGAGCCCCAGATTCTATGTTGTCCTGGAGTGCTTGCAGAGCACTGAGGAAAGGCAGGCAGAGAATTCCCTGCTAGCACCTTCTCTGTGCCTGGGAAGCAGAAGTGTTCACATTGCTTCGCAAAAATCGCTTTTGTGCAGAAAACAGTAACACTTGTTCAGAAGGAAAGAAAGCACAGAGCCCCAGATTTTATGTTGTCCTGGAGAGCTCGCAGAGCACTGGAGAAAGGCAGGCAGAGAATTCCCTGCTAGCACCTTCTCTGTGCCTGTTCACATTGCTTCGCAGAATCGCTTTTGTGCAGAAAACAGTAACACTTGTTCAGAAGGAAAGAAAGCACAGAGCCCCAGATTTTATGTTGTCCTGCAGAGCTTGCAGAGCACTGGGGAAAGGCAGGCAGAGAATTCCCTGATAGCACCTTCTCTGTGCCTGGGAAGCAGAAGTGTTCACATTGCTTCGCAGAATCGCTTTTGTGCAGAAAACAGTAACACTTGTTCAGAAGGAAAGAAAGCACAGAGCCCCAGATTTTATGTTGTCCTGGAGAGCTTGCAGAGCACTGGGGAAAGGCAGGCAGAGAATTCCTTGCTAGCACCTTCTCTGTGCCTGGGAAGCAGAAGTGTTCACATTGCTTCGCAAGAATCGCTTTTGTGCAGAAAACACTAACACTTGTTCAGAAGGAAAGAAAGCACAGAGCCCCAGATTCTATGTTGTCCTGGAGAGCTTGCAGAGCACTGGGGAAAGGCAGGCAGAGAATTCCCTGCTAGCACCTTCTCTGTGCCTGGGAAGCAGAAGTGTTCACATTGCTTCGCAGAATCGCTTTTGTGCAGAAAACAGTAACACTTGTTCAGAAGGAAAGAAAGCACAGAGCCCCAGATTTTATGTTGTCCTGGAGAGCTTGCAGAGCACTGGGGAAAGGCAGGCAGAGAATTCCCTGCTAGCACCTTCTCTGTGCCTGTTCCCATTGCTTCGCAAGAATCGCTTTTGTGCAGAAAACAATAACACTTGTTCAGAAGGAAAGAAAGCACAGAGCCCCAGATTCTATGCTGTCCTGGAGAGCTTGCAGAGCACTGGGGAAAGGCAGGCAGAGGCTTCCTTGCTAGCACCTTCTCTGTGCCTGGGAAGCAGAAGTGTTCACATTGCTTCGCAAGAATCGCTTTTGTGCAGAAAACAGTAACACTTGTTCAGAAGGAAAGAAAGCACAGAGCCCCAGATTTTATGTTGTCCTGGAGAGCTTGCAGAGCACTGGGGAAAGGCAGGCAGAGAATTCCCTGCTAGCACCTTCTCTGTGCCTGGGAAGCAGAAGTGTTCACATTGCTTCGCAGAATCGCTTTTGTGCAGAAAACAGTAACACTTGTTCAGAACGAAAGAAAGCACAGAGCCCCAGATTCTATGTTGTCCTGCAGAGCTTGCAGAGCACTGGGGAAAGGCAGGCAGAGAATTCCTTGCTAGCACCTTCTCTGTGCCTGGGAAGCAGAAGTGTTCACATTGCTTCGCAAGAATCGCTTTTGTGCAGAAAACAGTAACACTTGTTCAGAAGGAAAGAAAGCACAGAGCCCCAGATTTTATGTTGTCCTGGAGAGCTTGCAGAGCACTGGGGAAAGGCAGGCAGAGAATTCCCTGCTAGCACCTTCTCTGTGCCTGGGAAGCAGAAGAGTTCACATTGCTTCGCAAGAATCGCTTTTGTGCAGAAAACAGTAACACTTGTTCAGAAGGAAAGAAAGCACAGAGCCCCAGATTCTATGTTGTCCTGGAGAGCTTGCAGAGCACTGGGGAAAGGCAGGCAGAGAATTCCCTGCTAGCACCTTCTCTGTGCCTGGGAAGCAGAAGTGTTCACATTGCTTCGCAAGAATTGCTTTTGTGCAGAAAACAGTAACACTTGTTCAGAAGGAAAGAAAGCACAGAGCCCCAGATTCTATGTTGTCCTGGAGTGCTTGCAGAGCACTGAGGAAAGGCAGGCAGAGAATTCCCTGCTAGCACCTTCTCTGTGCCTGGGAAGCAGAAGTGTTCACATTGCTTCGCAAAAATCGCTTTTGTGCAGAAAACAGTAACACTTGTTCAGAACGAAAGAAAGCACAGAGCCCCAGATTTTATGTTGTCCTGGAGAGCTTGCAGAGCACTGGGGAAAGGCAGGCAGAGAATTCCCTGATAGCACCTTCTCTGTGCCTGTTCACATTGCTTCGCAGAATCGCTTTTGTGCAGAAAACAGTAACACTTGTTCAGAAGGAAAGAAAGCACAGAGCCCCAGATTCTATGTTGTCCTGGAGAGCTTGCAGAGCACTGGGGAAAGGCAGGCAGAGAATTCCCTGCTAGCACCTTCTCTGTGCCTGGGAAGCAGAAGTGTTCACATTGCTTCGCAGAATCGCTTTTGTGCAGAAAACAGTAACACTTGTTCAGAAGGAAAGAAAGCACAGAGCCCCAGATTTTATGTTGTCCTGGAGAGCTTGCAGAGCACTGGGGAAAGGCAGGCAGAGAATTCCCTGCTAGCACCTTCTCTGTGCCTGGGAAGCAGAAGTGTTCACATTGCTTCGCAGAATCGCTTTTGTGCAGAAAACACTAACACTTGTTCAGAAGGAAAGAAAGCACAGAGCCCCAGATTCTATGTTGTCCTGGAGAGCTTGCAGAGCACTGGGGAAAGGCAGGCAGAGAATTCCTTGCTAGCACCTTCTCTGTGCCTGGGAAACAGAAGTGTTCACATTGCTTCGCAGAATCGCTGTTGTGCAGTAAACACTTACACTTGTTCAGAAGGAAAGAAAGCACAGAGCCCCAGATTTTATGTTGTCCTGGAGAGCTTGTAGAGCACTGGGGAAAGGCAGGCAGAGAATTCCTTGCTAGCACCTTCTCTGTGCCTGGGAAACAGAAGTGTTCACATTGCTTCGCAGAATCGCTTTTGTGCAGAAAACAGTAACACTTGTTCAGAAGGAAAGAAAGCATAGAGCCCCAGATTTTATGTTGTCCTGGAGAGCTTGCAGAGCACTGGGGAAAGGCAGGCAGAGAATTCCCTGCTAGAACCTTCTCTGTGCCTGTTCCCATTGCTTCGCAAGAATCGCTTTTGTGCAGAAAACAATAACACTTGTTCAGAAGGAAAGAAAGCACAGAGCCCCAGATTCTATGCTGTCCTGGAGAGCTTGCAGAGCACTGGGGAAAGGCAGGCAGAGACTTCCTTGCTAGCACCTTCTCTGTGCCTGGGAAGCAGAAGTGTTCACATTGCTTCGCAAGAATCGCTTTTGTGCAGAAAACACTAACACTTGTTCAGAAGGAAAGAAAGCACAGAGCCCCAGATTTGCTGCTGTCCTGGAGAGCTTGCAGAGCACTGGGGAAAGGCAGGCAGAGAATTCCTTGCTAGCACCTTCTCTGTGCCTGGGAAGCAGAAGTGTTCACATTGCTTCGCAAGAATCGCTTTTGTGCAGAAAACAGTAACACTTGTTCAGAAGGAAAGAAAGCATAGAGCCCCAGATTTTATGTTGTCCTGGAGAGCTTGCAGAGCACTGGGGAAAGGCAGGCAGAGAATTCCCTGCTAGCACCTTCTCTGTGCCTGGGAAGCAGAAGTGTTCACATTGCTTCGCAGAATCGCTTTTGTGCAGAAAACAGTAACACTTGTTCAGAACGAAAGAAAGCACAGAGCCCCAGATTCTATGTTGTCCTGGAGAGCTTGCAGAGCACTGGGGAAAGGCAGGAAGAGAATTCCCTGCTAGCACCTTCTCTGTGCCTGGGAAGCAGAAGAGTTCACATTGCTTCGCAAGAATCGCTTTTGTGCAGAAAACAGTAACACTTGTTCAGAAGGAAAGAAAGCACAGAGCCCCAGATTCTATGTTGTCCTGGAGAGCTTGCAGAGCACTGGGGAAAGGCAGGCAGAGAATTCCCTGCTAGCACCTTCTCTGTGCCTGGGAAGCAGAAGTGTTCACATTGCTTCGCAAGAATTGCTTTTGTGCAGAAAACAGTAACACTTGTTCAGAACGAAAGGAAGCACAGAGCCCCAGATTCTATGTTGTCCTGGAGTGCTTGCAGAGCACTGAGGAAAGGCAGGCAGAGAATTCCCTGCTAGCACCTTCTCTGTGCCTGGGAAGCAGAAGTGTTCACATTGCTTCGCAAAAATCGCTTTTGTGCAGAAAACAGTAACACTTGTTCAGAACGAAAGAAAGCACAGAGCCCCAGATTTTATGTTGTCCTGGAGAGCTTGCAGAGCACTGGGGAAAGGCAGGCAGAGAATTCCCTGATAGCACCTTCTCTGTGCCTGTTCACATTGCTTCGCAGAATCGCTTTTGTGCAGAAAACAGTAACACTTGTTCAGAAGGAAAGAAAGCACAGAGCCCCAGATTCTATGTTGTCCTGCAGAGCTTGCAGAGCACTGGGGAAAGGCAGGCAGAGAATTCCCTGATAGCACCTTCTCTGTGCCTGGGAAGCAGAAGTGTTCACATTGCTTCGCAGAATCGCTTTTGTGCAGAAAACAGTAACACTTGTTCAGAAGGAAAGAAAGCACAGAGCCCCAGATTTTATGTTGTCCTGGAGAGCTTGCAGAGCACTGGGGAAAGGCAGGCAGAGAATTCCTTGCTAGCACCTTCTCTGTGCCTGGGAAGCAGAAGTGTTCACATTGCTTCGCAAGAATCGCTTTTGTGCAGAAAACACTAACACTTGTTCAGAACGAAAGAAAGCACAGAGCCCCAGATTCTATGTTGTCCTGGAGAGCTTGCAGAGCACTGGGGAAAGGCAGGCAGAGAATTCCTTGCTAGCACCTTCTCTGTGCCTGTTCCCATTGCTTCACAAGAATCACTTTTGTGCAGAAAACAATAACACTTGTTCAGAAGGAAAGAAAGCACAGAGCCCCAGATTCTATGCTGTCCTGGAGAGCTTGCAGAGCACTGGGGAAAGGCAGGCAGAGACTTCCTTGCTAGCACCTTCTCTGTGCCTGGGAAGCAGAAGTGTTCACATTGCTTCGCAAGAATCGCTTTTGTGCAGAAAACAGTAACACTTGTTCAGAAGGAAAGAAAGCACAGAGCCCCAGATTTGCTGCTGTCCTGGAGAGCTTGCAGAGCACTGGGGAAAGGCAGGCAGAGAATTCCTTGCTAGCACCTTCTCTGTGCCTGGGAAGCAGAAGTGTTCACATTGCTTCGCAAGAATCGCTTTTGTGCAGAAAACACTAACACTTGTTCAGAAGGAAAGAAAGCACAGAGCCCCAGATTCTATGTTGTCCTGGAGAGCTTGCAGAGCACTGGGGAAAGGCAGGCAGAGAATTCCTTGCTAGCGCCTTCTCTGTGCCTGGGAAGCAGAAGTGTTCACATTGCTTCGCAGAATCGCTTTTGTGCAGAAAACAGTAACACTTGTTCAGAAGGAAAGAAAGCACAGAGCCCCAGATTTTATGTTGTCCTGGAGAGCTTGCAGAGCACTGGGGAAAGGCAGGCAGAGAATTCCCTGCTAGCACCTACTCTGTGCCTGGGAAGCAGAAGTGTTCACATTGCTTCGCAGAATCGCTTTTGTGCAGAAAACAGTAACACTTGTTCAGAAGGAAAGAAAGCACAGAGCCCCAGATTCTATGTTGTCCTGGAGAGCTTGCATAGCACTGGGGAAAGGCAGGCAGAGAATTCCTTGCTAGCACCTTCTCTGTGCCTGGGAAGCAGAAGTGTTCACATTGCTTCGCAAGAATCGCTTTTGTGCAGAAAACACTTACACTTGTTCAGAAGGAAAGAAAGCACAGAGCCCCAGATTTTATGTTGTCCTGGAGAGCTTGCAGAGCACTGGGGAAAGGCAGGCAGAGAATTCCCTGCTAGCACCTTCTCTGAGCCTGTTCACAGTTCTTCGCAGAATCGCTTTTGTGCAGAAAACGGTAACACTTGTTCAGAAGGAAAGAAAGCACAGAGCCCCAGATTCTATGTTGTCCGGGAGAGCTTGCAGAGCACTGGGGAAAGGCAGGCAGAGAATTCCTTGCTAGCACCTTCTCTGTGCCTGGGAAGCAGAAATGTTCACATTGCTTCGCAGAATCGCTTTTGTGCAGAAAACACTAACACTTGTTCAGAAGGAAAGAAAGCACAGAGCCCCAGATTCTATGTTGTCCTGGAGAGCTTGCAGAGCACTGGGGAAAGGCAGGCAGAGAATTCCCTGCTAGCACCTTCTCTGAGCCTGTTCACAGTTCTTCGCAGAATCGCTTTTGTGCAGAAAACAGTAACACTTGTTCATAAGGAAAGAAAGCACAGAGCCCCAGATTCTATGTTGTCCTGGACAGCTTGCAGAGCACTGGGGAAAGGCAGGCAGAGAATTCCCTGCTAGCACCTTCTCTGTGCCTGGGAAGCAGAAGAGTTCACATTGCTTCGCAGAATCGCTTTTGTGCAGAAAACACTAACACTTGTTCAGAAGGAAAGAAAGCACAGAGCCCCAGATTTTATGTTGTCCTGGAGAGCTTGCAGAGCACTGGGGAAAGGCAGGCAGAGAATTCCCTGCTAGCACCTTCTCTGTGCCTGGGAAGCAGAAGTGTTCACATTGCTTCGCAGAATCGCTTTTGTGCAGAAAACAGTAACACTTGTTCAGAAGGAAAGAAAGCACAGAGCCCCAGATTCTATGTTGTCCTGGAGAGCTTGCAGAGCACTGGGGAAAGGCAGGCAGAGAATTCCTTGCTAGCACCTTCTCTGTGCCTGGGAAACAGAAGTGTTCACATTGCTTCGCAGAATCGCTTTTGTGCAGTAAACACTTACACTTGTTCAGAAGGAAAGAAAGCACAGAGCCCCACATTTTATGTTGTCCTGGAGAGCTTGTAGAGCACTGGGGAAAGGCAGGCAGAGAATTCCTTGCTAGCACCTTCTCTGTGCCTGGGAAACAGAAGTGTTCACATTGCTTCGCAGAATCGCTTTTGTGCAGAAAACAGTAACACTTGTTCAGAAGGAAAGAAAGCATAGAGCCCCAGATTTTATGTTGTCCTGCAGAGCTTGCAGAGCACTGGGGAAAGGCAGGCAGAGAATTCCCTGCTAGCACCTTCTCTGTGCCTGTTCCCATTGCTTCGCAAGAATCGCTTTTGTGCAGAAAACAATAACACTTGTTCAGAAGGAAAGAAAGCACAGAGCCCCAGATTCTATGCTGTCCTGGAGAGCTTGCAGAGCACTGGGGAAAGGCAGGCAGAGACTTCCTTGCTAGCACCTTCTCTGTGCCTGGGAAGCAGAAGTGTTCACATTGCTTCGCAAGAATCGCTTTTGTGCAGAAAACAGTAACACTTGTTCAGAAGGAAAGAAAGCACAGAGCCCCAGATTTGCTGCTGTCCTGGAGAGCTTGCAGAGCACTGGGGAAAGGCAGGCAGAGAATTCCTTGCTAGCACCTTCTCTGTGCCTGGGAAGCAGAAGTGTTCACATTGCTTCGCAAGAATCGCTTTTGTGCAGAAAACAGTAACACTTGTTCAGAAGGAAAGAAAGCATAGAGCCCCAGATTTTATGTTGTCCTGGAGAGCTTGCAGAGCACTGGGGAAAGGCAGGCAGAGAATTCCCTGCTAGCACCTTCTCTGTGCCTGGGAAGCAGAAGTGTTCACATTGCTTCGCAGAATCGCTTTTGTGCAGAAAACAGTAACACTTGTTCAGAACGAAAGAAAGCACAGAGCCCCAGATTCTATGTTGTCCTGCAGAGCTTGCAGAGCACTGGGGAAAGGCAGGCAGAGAATTCCTTGCTAGCACCTTCTCTGTGCCTGGGAAGCAGAAGTGTTCACATTGCTTCGCAAGAATCGCTTTTGTGCAGAAAACAGTAACACTTGTTCAGAACGAAAGAAAGCACAGAGCCCCAGATTTTATGTTGTCCTGGAGAGCTTGCAGAGCACTGGGGAAAGGCAGGCAGAGAATTCCCTGCTAGCACCTTCTCTGTGCCTGGGAAGCAGAAGAGTTCACATTGCTTCGCAAGAATCGCTTTTGTGCAGAAAACAGTAACACTTGTTCAGAAGGAAAGAAAGCACAGAGCCCCAGATTCTATGTTGTCCTGGAGAGCTTGCAGAGCACTGGGGAAAGGCAGGCAGAGAATTCCCTGCTAGCACCTTCTCTGTGCCTGGGAAGCAGAAGTGTTCACATTGCTTCGCAAGAATTGCTTTTGTGCAGAAAACAGTAACACTTGTTCAGAAGGAAAGAAAGCACAGAGCCCCAGATTCTATGTTGTCCTGGAGTGCTTGCAGAGCACTGAGGAAAGGCAGGCAGAGAATTCTCTGCTAGCACCTTCTCTGTGCCTGGGAAGCAGAAGTGTTCACATTGCTTCGCAAAAATCGCTTTTGTGCAGAAAACAGTAACACTTGTTCAGAACGAAAGAAAGCACAGAGCCCCAGATTTTATGTTGTCCTGGAGAGCTTGCAGAGCACTGGGGAAAGGCAGGCAGAGAATTCCCTGATAGCACCTTCTCTGTGCCTGTTCACATTGCTTCGCAGAATCGCTTTTGTGCAGAAAACAGTAACACTTGTTCAGAAGGAAAGAAAGCACAGAGCCCCAGATTCTATGTTGTCCTGCAGAGCTTGCAGAGCACTGGGGAAAGGCAGGCAGAGAATTCCCTGCTAGCACCTTCTCTGTGCCTGGGAAGCAGAAGTGTTCACATTGCTTCGCAGAATCGCTTTTGTGCAGAAAACAGTAACACTTGTTCAGAAGGAAAGAAAGCACAGAGCCCCAGATTTTATGTTGTCCTGGAGAGCTTGCAGAGCACTGGGGAAAGGCAGGCAGAGAATTCCTTGCTAGCACCTTCTCTGTGCCTGGGAAGCAGAAGTGTTCACATTGCTTCGCAAGAATCGCTTTTGTGCAGAAAACACTAACACTTGTTCAGAACGAAAGAAAGCACAGAGCCCCAGATTCTATGTTGTCCTGGAGAGCTTGCAGAGCACTGGGGAAAGGCAGGCAGAGAATTCCTTGCTAGCACCTTCTCTGTGCCTGTTCCCATTGCTTCGCAAGAATCGCTTTTGTGCAGAAAACAGTAACACTTGTTCAGAAGGAAAGAAAGCACAGAGCCCCAGATTCTATGCTGTCCTGGAGAGCTTGCAGAGCACTGGGGAAAGGCAGGCAGAGACTTCCTTGCTAGCACCTTCTCTGTGCCTGGGAAGCAGAAGTGTTCACATTGCTTCGCAAGAATCGCTTTTGTGCAGAAAACAGTAACACTTGTTCAGAAGGAAAGAAAGCACAGAGCCCCAGATTTGCTGCTGTCCTGGAGAGCTTGCAGAGCACTGGGGAAAGGCAGGCAGAGAATTCCTTGCTAGCACCTTCTCTGTGCCTGGGAAGCAGAAGTGTTCACATTGCTTCGCAAGAATCGCTTTTGTGCAGAAAACAGTAACACTTGTTCAGAAGGAAAGAAAGCAAAGAGCCCCAGATTTTATGTTGTCCTGGAGAGCTTGCAGAGCACTGGGGAAAGGCAGGCAGAGAATTCCCTGCTAGCACCTTCTCTGTGCCTGGGAAGCAGAAGTGTTCACATTGCTTCGCAGAATCGCTTTTGTGCAGAAAACAGTAACACTTGTTCAGAACGAAAGAAAGCACAGAGCCCCAGATTCTATGTTGTCCTGCAGAGCTTGCAGAGCACTGGGGAAAGGCAGGCAGAGAATTCCTTGCTAGCACCTTCTCTGTGCCTGGGAAGCAGAAGTGTTCACATTGCTTCGCAAGAATCGCTTTTGTGCAGAAAACAGTAACACTTGTTCAGAACGAAAGAAAGCACAGAGCCCCAGATTTTATGTTGTCCTGGAGAGCTTGCAGAGCACTGGGGAAAGGCAGGCAGAGAATTCCCTGCTAGCACCTTCTCTGTGCCTGTTCACATTGCTTCGCAGAATCGCTTTTGTGCAGAAAACAGTAACACTTGTTCAGAAGGAAAGAAAGCACAGAGCCCCAGATTCTATGTTGTCCTGCAGAGCTTGCAGAGCACTGGGGAAAGGCAGGCAGAGAATTCCCTGATAGCACCTTCTCTGTGCCTGGGAAGCAGAAGTGTTCACATTGCTTCGCAGAATCGCTTTTGTGCAGAAAACAGTAACACTTGTTCAGAAGGAAAGAAAGCACAGAGCCCCAGATTTTATGTTGTCCTGGAGAGCTTGCAGAGCACTGGGGAAAGGCAGGCAGAGAATTCCTTGCTAGCACCTTCTCTGTGCCTGGGAAGCAGAAGTGTTCACATTGCTTCGCAAGAATCGCTTTTGTGCAGAAAACACTAACACTTGTTCAGAACGAAAGAAAGCACAGAGCCCCAGATTCTATGTTGTCCTGGAGAGCTTGCAGAGCACTGGGGAAAGGCAGGCAGAGAATTCCTTGCTAGCACCTTCTCTGTGCCTGTTCCCATTGCTTCGCAAGAATCGCTTTTGTGCAGAAAACAATAACACTTGTTCAGAAGGAAAGAAAGCACAGAGCCCCAGATTCTATGCTGTCCTGGAGAGCTTGCAGAGCACTGGGGAAAGGCAGGCAGAGACTTCCTTGCTAGCACCTTCTCTGTGCCTGGGAAGCAGAAGTGTTCACATTGCTTCGCAAGAATCGCTTTTGTGCAGAAAACAGTAACACTTGTTCAGAAGGAAAGAAAGCACAGAGCCCCAGATTTGCTGCTGTCCTGGAGAGCTTGCAGAGCACTGGGGAAAGGCAGGCAGAGAATTCCTTGCTAGCACCTTCTCTGTGCCTGGGAAGCAGAAGTGTTCACATTGCTTCGCAAGAATCACTTTTGTGCAGAAAACAGTAACACTTGTTCAGAAGGAAAGAAAGCACAGAGCCCCAGATTTTATGTTGTCCTGGAGAGCTTGCAGAGCACTGGGGAAAGGCAGGCAGAGAATTCCCTGCTAGCACCTTCTCTGTGCCTGGGAAGCAGAAGTGTTCACATTGCTTCGCAGAATCGCTTTTGTGCAGAAAACAGTAACACTTGTTCAGAACGAAAGAAAGCACAGAGCCCCAGATTCTATGTTGTCCTGCAGAGCTTGCAGAGCACTGGGGAAAGGCAGGCAGAGAATTCCCTGCTAGCACCTTCTCTGTGCCTGGGAAGCAGAAGAGTTCACATTGCTTCGCAAGAATCGCTTTTGTGCAGAAAACAGTAACACTTGTTCAGAAGGAAAGAAAGCACAGAGCCCCAGATTCTATGTTGTCCTGGAGAGCTTGCAGAGCACTGGGGAAAGGCAGGCAGAGAATTCCCTGCTAGCACCTTCTCTGTGCCTGGGAAGCAGAAGTGTTCACATTGCTTCGCAAGAATTGCTTTTGTGCAGAAAACAGTAACACTTGTTCAGAACGAAAGAAAGCACAGAGCCCCAGATTCTATGTTGTCCTGGAGTGCTTGCAGAGCACTGAGGAAAGGCAGGCAGAGAATTCCCTGCTAGCACCTTCTCTGTGCCTGGGAAGCAGAAGTGTTCACATTGCTTCGCAAAAATCGCTTTTGTGCAGAAAACAGTAACACTTGTTCAGAACGAAAGAAAGCACAGAGCCCCAGATTTTATGTTGTCCTGGAGAGCTTGCAGAGCACTGGGGAAAGGCAGGCAGAGAATTCCCTGCTAGCACCTTCTCTGTGCCTGTTCACATTGCTTCGCAGAATCGCTTTTGTGCAGAAAACAGTAACACTTGTTCAGAAGGAAAGAAAGCACAGAGCCCCAGATTCTATGTTGTCCTGCAGAGCTTGCAGAGCACTGGGGAAAGGCAGGCAGAGAATTCCCTGATAGCACCTTCTCTGTGCCTGGGAAGCAGAAGTGTTCACATTGCTTCGCAGAATCGCTTTTGTGCAGAAAACAGTAACACTTGTTCAGAAGGAAAGAAAGCACAGAGCCCCAGATTTTATGTTGTCCTGGAGAGCTTGCAGAGCACTGGGGAAAGGCAGGCAGAGAATTCCTTGCTAGCACCTTCTCTGTGCCTGGGAAGCAGAAGTGTTCACATTGCTTCGCAAGAATCGCTTTTGTGCAGAAAACACTAACACTTGTTCAGAACGAAAGAAAGCACAGAGCCCCAGATTCTATGTTGTCCTGGAGAGCTTGCAGAGCACTGGGGAAAGGCAGGCAGAGAATTCCTTGCTAGCACCTTCTCTGTGCCTGGGAAGCAGAGTGTTCACATTGCTTGGCAGAATCGCTTTTGTGCAGAAAACAGTAACACTTGTTCAGAAGGAAAGAAAGCACAGAGCCCCAGATTTTATGTTGTCCTGCAGAGCTTGCAGAGCACTGGGGAAAGGCAGGCAGAGAATTCCTTGCTAGCACCTTCTCTGTGCCTGGGAAGCAGAAGTGTTCACATTGCTTCGCAAGAATCGCTTTTGTGCAGAAAACACTAACACTTGTTCAGAACGAAAGAAAGCACAGAGCCCCAGATTCTATGTTGTCCTGGAGAGCTTGCAGAGCACTGGGGAAAGGCAGGCAGAGAATTCCTTGCTAGCACCTTCTCTGTGCCTGGGAAGCAGAAGTGTTCACATTGCTTCGCAGAATCGCTTTTGTGCAGAAAACAGTAACACTTGTTCAGAAGGAAAGAAAGCACAGAGCCCCAGATTTTATGTTGTCCTGGAGAGCTTGCAGAGCACTGGGGAAAGGCAGGAAGAGAATTCCCTGCTAGCACCTTCTCTGTGCCTGGGAAGCAGAAGTGTTCACATTGCTTCGCAAGAATCGCTTTTGTGCAGAAAACAGTAACACTTGTTCAGAAGGAAAGAAAGCACAGAGCCCCACATTTTATGTTGTCCTGGAGAGCTTGCAGAGCACTGGGGAAAGGCAGGCAGAGAATTCCCTGCTAGCACCTTCTCTGTGCCTGTTCACATTGCTTCGCAGAATCGCTTTTGTGCAGAAAACAGTAACACTTGTTCAGAAGGAAAGAAAGCACAGAGCCCCAGATTCTATGTTGTCCTGGAGAGCTTGCAGAGCACTGGGGAAAGGCAGGCAGAGAATTCCTTGCTAGCACCTTCTCTGTGCCTGTGAAGCAGAAATGTTCACATTGCTTCGCAGAATCGCTTTTGTGCAGAAAACAGTAACACTTGTTCAGAAGGAAAGAAAGCACAGAGCCCCAGATTCTATGTTGTCCTGGAGAGCTTGCAGAGCACTGGGGAAAGGCAGGCAGAGAATTCCCTGCTAGCACCTTCTCTGTGCCTGTTCACATTGCTTCGCAAGAATCGCTTTTGTGCAGAAAACAATAACACTTGTTCAGAAGGAAAGAAAGCACAGAGCCCCAGATTCTATGTTGTCCTGGAGAGCTTGCAGAGCACTGGGGAAAGGCAGGCAGAGACTTCCCTGCTAGCACCTTCTCTGTGCCTGGGAAGCAGAAGTGTTCACATTGCTTCGCAAGAATCGCTTTTGTGCAGAAAACACTAACACTTGTTCAGAAGGAAAGAAAGCACAGAGCCCCAGATTCTATGTTGTCCTGGAGAGCTTGCAGAGCACTGGGGAAAGGCAGGCAGAGAATTCCTTGCTAGCACCTTCTCTGTGCCTGGGAAGCAGATGTGTTCACATTGCTTCGCAGAATCGCTTTTGTGCAGAAAACACTAACACTTGTTCAGAACGAAAGAAAGCACAGAGCCCCAGATTCTATGTTGTCCTGCAGAGCTTGCAGAGCACTGGGGAAAGGCAGGCAGAGAATTCCCTGATAGCACCTTCTCTGTGCCTGGGAAGCAGAAGTGTTCACATTGCTTCGCAGAATCGCTTTTGTGCAGAAAACAGTAACACTTGTTCAGAAGGAAAGAAAGCACAGAGCCCCAGATTTTATGTTGTCCTGGAGAGCTTGCAGAGCACTGGGGAAAGGCAGGCAGAGAATTCCTTGCTAGCACCTTCTCTGTGCCTGGGAAGCAGAAGTGTTCACATTGCTTCGCAAGAATCGCTTTTGTGCAGAAAACAGTAACACTTGTTCAGAAGGAAAGAAAGCACAGAGCCCCAGATTCTATGTTGTTTTGGAGAGCTTGCAGAGCACTGGGGAAAGGCAGGCAGAGAATTCCTTGCTAGCACCTTCTCTGTGCCTGGGAAGCAGAAGTGTTCACATTGCTTCGCAGAATCGCTTTTGTGCAGAAAACAGTAACACTTGTTCAGAAGTAAAGAAAGCACAGAGCCCCAGATTTTATGTTGTCCTGCAGAGCTTGCAGAGCACTGGGGAAAGGCAGGCAGAGAATTCCTTGCTAGCACCTTCTCTGTGCCTGGGAAGCAGAAGTGTTCACATTGCTTCGCAAGAATCGCTTTTGTGCAGAAAACATTAACACTTGTTCAGAACGAAAGAAAGCACAGAGCCCCAGATTCTATGTTGTCCTGCAGAGCTTGCAGAGCACTGGGGAAAGGCAGGCAGAGAATTCCCTGCTAGCACCTTCTCTGTGCCTGTTCACATTGCTTCGCAGAATCGCTTTTGTGCAGAAAACAATAACACTTGTTCAGAAGGAAAGAAAGCACAGAGCCCCAGATTCTATGTTGTCCTGGAGAGCTTGCAGAGCACTGGGGAAACGCAGGCAGAGAATTCCCTGATAGCACCTTCTCTGTGCCTGGGAAGCAGAAGTGTTCACATTGCTTCGCAAGAATCGCTTTTGTGCAGAAAACAGTAACACTTGTTCAGAAGGAAAGAAAGCACAGAGCCCCAGATTCTATGTTGTCCTGGAGAGCTTGCAGAGCACTGGGGAAAGGCAGGCAGAGAATTCCTTGCTAGCGCCTTCTCTGTGCCTGGGAAGCAGAAGTGTTCACATTGCTTGGCAGAATCGCTTTTGTGCAGAAAACAGTAACACTTGTTCAGAAGGAAAGAAAGCACAGAGCCCCAGATTTTATGTTGTCCTGGAGAGCTTGCAGAGCACTGGGGAAAGGCAGGCAGAGAATTCCTTGCTAGCACCTTCTCTGTGCCTGGGAAGCAGATGTGTTCACATTGCTTCGCAGAATCGCTTTTGTGCAGAAAACACTAACACTTGTTCAGAACGAAAGAAAGCACAGAGCCCCAGATTCTATGTTGTCCTGCAGAGCTTGCAGAGCACTGGGGAAAGGCAGGCAGAGAATTCCCTGATAGCACCTTCTCTGTGCCTGGGAAGCAGAAGTGTTCACATTGCTTCGCAGAATCGCTTTTGTGCAGAAAACAGTAACACTTGTTCAGAAGGAAAGAAAGCACAGAGCCCCAGATTTTATGTTGTCCTGGAGAGCTTGCAGAGCACTGGGGAAAGGCAGGCAGAGAATTCCTTGCTAGCACCTTCTCTGTGCCTGGGAAGCAGAAGTGTTCACATTGCTTCGCAAGAATCGCTTTTGTGCAGAAAACACTAACACTTGTTCAGAAGGAAAGAAAGCACAGAGCCCCAGATTCTATGTTGTTTTGGAGAGCTTGCAGAGCACTGGGGAAAGGCAGGCAGAGAATTCCTTGCTAGCACCTTCTCTGTGCCTGGGAAGCAGAAGTGTTCACATTGCTTCGCAGAATCGCTTTTGTGCAGAAAACAGTAACACTTGTTCAGAAGGAAAGAAAGCACAGAGCCCCAGATTTTATGTTGTCCTGCAGAGCTTGCAGAGCACTGGGGAAAGGCAGGCAGAGAATTCCTTGCTAGCACCTTCTCTGTGCCTGGGAAGCAGAAGTGTTCACATTGCTTCGCAAGAATCGCTTTTGTGCAGAAAACACTAACACTTGTTCAGAACGAAAGAAAGCACAGAGCCCCAGATTCTATGTTGTCCTGCAGAGCTTGCAGAGCACTGGGGAAAGGCAGGCAGAGAATTCCCTGCTAGCACCTTCTCTGTGCCTGTTCACATTGCTTCGCAGAATCGCTTTTGTGCAGAAAACAATAACACTTGTTCAGAAGGAAAGAAAGCACAGAGCCCCAGATTCTATGTTGTCCTGGAGAGCTTGCAGAGCACTGGGGAAACGCAGGCAGAGAATTCCTTGCTAGCACCTTCTCTGTGCCTGGGAAGCAGAAGTGTTCACATTGCTTCGCAAGAATCCCTTTTGTGCAGAAAACAGTAACACTTGTTCAGAAGGAAAGAAAGCACAGAGCCCCAGATTCTATGTTGTCCTGGAGAGCTTGCAGAGCACTGGGGAAAGGCAGGCAGAGAATACCTTGCTAGCACCTTCTCTGTGCCTGGGAAGCAGAAGTGTTCACATTGCTTCGCAGAATCGCTTTTGTGCAGAAAACAGTAACACTTGTTCAGAAGGAAAGAAAGCACAGAGCCCCAGATTTTATGTTGTCCTGGAGAGCTTGCAGAGCACTGGGGAAAGGCAGGCAGAGAATTCCCTGCTAGCACCTTCTCTGTGCCTGGGAAGCAGAAGAGTTCACATTGCTTCGCAAGAATCGCTTTTGTGCAGAAAACAGTAACACTTGTTCAGAAGGAAAGAAAGCACAGAGCCCCAGATTCTATGTTGTCCTGGAGAGCTTGCAGAGCCCTGGGGAAAGGCAGGCAGAGAATTCCCTGCTAGCACCTTCTCTGTGCCTGGGAAGCAGAAGTGTTCACATTGCTTCGCAAGAATTGCTTTTGTGCAGAAAACAGTAACACTTGTTCAGAAGGAAAGAAAGCACAGAGCCCCAGATTCTATGTTGTCCTGGAGAGCTTGCAGAGCACTGGGGAAAGGCAGGCAGAGAATTCCCTGCTAGCACCTTCTCTGTGCCTGGGAAGCAGAAGTGTTCACATTGCTTCGCAAGAATCGCTTTTGTGCAGAAAACAGTAACACTTGTTCAGAAGGAAAGAAAGCACAGAGCACCAGATTCTATGTTGTCCTGGAGAGCTTGCAGAGCACTGGGGAAAGGCAGGCAGAGAATTCCCTGCTAGCACCTTCTCTGAGCCTGTCCACAGTTCTTCGCAGAATCGCTTTTGTGCAGAAAACAGTAACACTTGTTCAGAAGGAAAGAAAGCACAGAGCCCCAGATTCTATGTTGTCCTGGAGAGCTTGCAGAGCACTGGGGAAAGGCAGGCAGAGAATTCCTTGCTAGCACCTTCTCTGTGCCTGGGAAGCAGAAGTGTTCACATTGCTTCGCAAGAATCGCTTTTGTGCAGAAAACAGTAACACTTGTTCAGAAGGAAAGAAAGCACAGAGCCCCAGATTTTATGTTGTCCTGGAGAGCTTGCAGAGCACTGGGGAAAGGCAGGCAGAGAATTCCCTGCTAGCACCTTCTCTGTGCCTGGGAAGCAGAAGTGTTCACATTGCTTCGCAAGAATCCCTTTTGTGCAGAAAACACTAACACTTGTTCAGAAGGAAAGAAAGCACAGAGCCCCAGATTCTATGTTGTCCTGGAGAGCTTGCAGAGCCCTGGGGAAAGGCAGGCAGAGAATTCCCTGCTAGCACCTTCTCTGTGCCTGGGAAGCAAAAGTGTTCACATTGCTTCGCAAGAATCGCTTTTGTGCAGAAAACACTAACACTTGTTCAGAAGGAAAGAAAGCACAGAGCCCCAGATTTTATGTTGTCCTGGAGAGCTTGCAGAGCACTGGGGAAAGGCAGGCAGAGAATTCCCTGCTAGCACCTTCTCTGTGCCTGGTCACATTGCTTCGCAGAATCGCTTTTGTGCAGAAAACAGTAACACTTGTTCAGAACGAAAGAAAGCACAGAGCCCCAGATTCTATGTTGTCCTGCAGAGCTTGCAGAGCACTGGGGAAAGGCAGGCAGAGAATTCCCTGCTAGCACCTTCTCTGTGCCTGTTCACATTGCTTCGCAGAATCGCTTTTGTGCAGAAAACAATAACACTTGTTCAGAAGGAAAGAAAGCACAGAGCCCCAGATTCTATGTTGTCCTGGAGAGCTTGCAGAGCACTGGGGAAACGCAGGCAGAGAATTCCCTGATAGCACCTTCTCTGTGCCTGGGAAGCAGAAGTGTTCACATTGCTTCGCAAGAATCGCTTTTGTGCAGAAAACAGTAACACTTGTTCAGAAGGAAAGAAAGCACAGAGCCCCAGATTCTATGTTGTCCTGGAGAGCTTGCAGAGCACTGGGGAAAGGCAGGCAGAGAATTCCTTGCTAGCGCCTTCTCTGTGCCTGGGAAGCAGAAGTGTTCACATTGCTTGGCAGAATCGCTTTTGTGCAGAAAACAGTAACACTTGTTCAGAAGGAAAGAAAGCACAGAGCCCCAGATTTTATGTTGTCCTGCAGAGCTTGCAGAGCACTGGGGAAAGGCAGGCAGAGAATTCCTTGCTAGCACCTTCTCTGTGCCTGGGAAGCAGAAGTGTTCACATTGCTTCGCAAGAATCGCTTTTGTGCAGAAAACACTAACACTTGTTCAGAACGAAAGAAAGCACAGAGCCCCAGATTCTATGTTGTCCTGGAGAGCTTGCAGAGCACTGGGGAAAGGCAGGCAGAGAATTCCTTGCTAGCACCTTCTCTGTGCCTGGGAAGCAGAAGTGTTCACATTGCTTCGCAGAATCGCTTTTGTGCAGAAAACAGTAACACTTGTTCAGAAGGAAAGAAAGCACAGAGCCCCAGATTTTATGTTGTCCTGGAGAGCTTGCAGAGCACTGGGGAAAGGCAGGCAGAGAATTCCCTGCTAGCACCTTCTCTGTGCCTGGGAAGCAGAAGTGTTCACATTGCTTCGCAAGAATCGCTTTTGTGCAGAAAACAGTAACACTTGTTCAGAAGGAAAGAAAGCACAGAGCCCCACATTTTATGTTGTCCTGGAGAGCTTGCAGAGCACTGGGGAAAGGCAGGCAGAGAATTCCCTGCTAGCACCTTCTCTGTGCCTGTTCACATTGCTTCGCAGAATCGCTTTTGTGCAGAAAACAGTAACACTTGTTCAGAAGGAAAGAAAGCACAGAGCCCCAGATTCTATGTTGTCCTGGAGAGCTTGCAGAGCACTGGGGAAAGGCAGGCAGAGAATTCCTTGCTAGCACCTTCTCTGTGCCTGGGAAGCAGAAATGTTCACATTGCTTCGCAGAATCGCTTTTGTGCAGAAAACAGTAACACTTGTTCAGAAGGAAAGAAAGCACAGAGCCCCAGATTCTATGTTGTCCTGGAGAGCTTGCAGAGCACTGGGGAAAGGCAGGCAGAGAATTCCCTGCTAGCACCTTCTCTGTGCCTGTTCACATTGCTTCGCAAGAATCGCTTTTGTGCAGAAAACAATAACACTTGTTCAGAAGGAAAGAAAGCACAGAGCCCCAGATTCTATGTTGTCCTGGAGAGCTTGCAGAGCACTGGGGAAAGGCAGGCAGAGACTTCCCTGCTAGCACCTTCTCTGTGCCTGGGAAGCAGAAGTGTTCACATTGCTTCGCAAGAATCGCTTTTGTGCAGAAAACACTAACACTTGTTCAGAAGGAAAGAAACCACAGAGCCCCAGATTCTATGTTGTCCTGGAGAGCTTGCAGAGCACTGGGGAAAGGCAGGCAGAGAATTCCTTGCTAGCACCTTCTCTGTGCCTGGGAAGCAGATGTGTTCACATTGCTTCGCAGAATCGCTTTTGTGCAGAAAACACTAACACTTGTTCAGAACGAAAGAAAACACAGAGCCCCAGATTCTATGTTGTCCTGCAGAGCTTGCAGAGCACTGGGGAAAGGCAGGCAGAGAATTCCCTGATAGCACCTTCTCTGTGCCTGGGAAGCAGAAGTGTTCACATTGCTTCGCAGAATCGCTTTTGTGCAGAAAACAGTAACACTTGTTCAGAAGGAAAGAAAGCACAGAGCCCCAGATTTTATGTTGTCCTGGAGAGCTTGCAGAGCACTGGGGAAAGGCAGGCAGAGAATTCCTTGCTAGCACCTTCTCTGTGCCTGGGAAGCAGAAGTGTTCACATTGCTTCGCAAGAATCGCTTTTGTGCAGAAAACACTAACACTTGTTCAGAAGGAAAGAAAGCACAGAGCCCCAGATTCTATGTTGTTTTGGAGAGCTTGCAGAGCACTGGGGAAAGGCAGGCAGAGAATTCCTTGCTAGCACCTTCTCTGTGCCTGGGAAGCAGAAGTGTTCACATTGCTTCGCAGAATCGCTTTTGTGCAGAAAACAGTAACACTTGTTCAGAAGGAAAGAAAGCACAGAGCCCCAGATTTTATGTTGTCCTGCAGAGCTTGCAGAGCACTGGGGAAAGGCAGGCAGAGAATTCCTTGCTAGCACCTTCTCTGTGCCTGGGAAGCAGAAGTGTTCACATTGCTTCGCAAGAATCGCTTTTGTGCAGAAAACACTAACACTTGTTCAGAACGAAAGAAAGCACAGAGCCCCAGATTCTATGTTGTCCTGCAGAGCTTGCAGAGCACTGGGGAAAGGCAGGCAGAGAATTCCCTGCTAGCACCTTCTCTGTGCCTGTTCACATTGCTTCGCAGAATCGCTTTTGTGCAGAAAACAATAACACTTGTTCAGAAGGAAAGAAAGCACAGAGCCCCAGATTCTATGTTGTCCTGGAGAGCTTGCAGAGCACTGGGGAAACGCAGGCAGAGAATTCCTTGCTAGCACCTTCTCTGTGCCTGGGAAGCAGAAGTGTTCACATTGCTTCGCAAGAATCCCTTTTGTGCAGAAAACAGTAACACTTGTTCAGAAGGAAAGAAAGCACAGAGCCCCAGATTCTATGTTGTCCTGGAGAGCTTGCAGAGCACTGGGGAAAGGCAGGCAGAGAATACCTTGCTAGCACCTTCTCTGTGCCTGGGAAGCAGAAGTGTTCACATTGCTTCGCAGAATCGCTTTTGTGCAGAAAACAGTAACACTTGTTCAGAAGGAAAGAAAGCACAGAGCCCCAGATTTTATGTTGTCCTGGAGAGCTTGCAGAGCACTGGGGAAAGGCAGGCAGAGAATTCCCTGCTAGCACCTTCTCTGTGCCTGGGAAGCAGAAGAGTTCACATTGCTTCGCAAGAATCGCTTTTGTGCAGAAAACAGTAACACTTGTTCAGAAGGAAAGAAAGCACAGAGCCCCAGATTCTATGTTGTCCTGGAGAGCTTGCAGAGCCCTGGGGAAAGGCAGGCAGAGAATTCCCTGCTAGCACCTTCTCTGTGCCTGGGAAGCAGAAGTGTTCACATTGCTTCGCAAGAATTGCTTTTGTGCAGAAAACAGTAACACTTGTTCAGAAGGAAAGAAAGCACAGAGCCCCAGATTCTATGTTGTCCTGGAGAGCTTGCAGAGCACTGGGGAAAGGCAGGCAGAGAATTCCCTGCTAGCACCTTCTCTGTGCCTGGGAAGCAGAAGTGTTCACATTGCTTCGCAAGAATCGCTTTTGTGCAGAAAACAGTAACACTTGTTCAGAAGGAAAGAAAGCACAGAGCACCAGATTCTATGTTGTCCTGGAGAGCTTGCAGAGCACTGGGGAAAGGCAGGCAGAGAATTCCCTGCTAGCACCTTCTCTGAGCCTGTCCACAGTTCTTCGCAGAATCGCTTTTGTGCAGAAAACAGTAACACTTGTTCAGAAGGAAAGAAAGCACAGAGCCCCAGATTCTATGTTGTCCTGGAGAGCTTGCAGAGCACTGGGGAAAGGCAGGCAGAGAATTCCTTGCTAGCACCTTCTCTGTGCCTGGGAAGCAGAAGTGTTCACATTGCTTCGCAAGAATCGCTTTTGTGCAGAAAACAGTAACACTTGTTCAGAAGGAAAGAAAGCACAGAGCCCCAGATTTTATGTTGTCCTGGAGAGCTTGCAGAGCACTGGGGAAAGGCAGGCAGAGAATTCCCTGATAGCACCTTCTCTGTGCCTGGGAAGCAGAAGTGTTCACATTGCTTCGCAAGAATCGCTTTTGTGCAGAAAACAGTAACACTTGTTCAGAAGGAAAGAAAGCACAGAGCCCCAGATTCTATGTTGTCCTGGAGAGCTTGCAGAGCCCTGGGGAAAGGCAGGCAGAGAATTCCCTGCTAGCACCTTCTCTGTGCCTGGGAAGCAAAAGTGTTCACATTGCTTCGCAAGAATCGCTTTTGTGCAGAAAACACTAACACTTGTTCAGAAGGAAAGAAAGCACAGAGCCCCAGATTTTATGTTGTCCTGGAGAGCTTGCAGAGCACTGGGGAAAGGCAGGCAGAGAATTCCCTGCTAGCACCTTCTCTGTGCCTGGTCACATTGCTTCGCAGAATCGCTTTTGTGCAGAAAACAGTAACACTTGTTCAGAACGAAAGAAAGCACAGAGCCCCAGATTCTATGTTGTCCTGGAGAGCTTGCAGAGCACTGGGGAAAGGCAGGCAGAGAATTCCTTGCTAGCACCTTCTCTGTGCCTGGGAAGCAGAAGTGTTCACATTGCTTCGCAAGAATCCCTTTTGTGCAGAAAACACTAACACTTGTTCAGAAGGAAAGAAAGCACAGAGCCCCAGATTCTATGTTGTCCTGGAGAGCTTGCAGAGCCCTGGGGAAAGGCAGGCAGAGAATTCCCTGATAGCACCTTCTCTGTGCCTGGGAAGCAGAAGTGTTCACATTGCTTCGCAAGAATCGCTTTTGTGCAGAAAACAGTAACACTTGTTCAGAAGGAAAGAAAGCACAGAGCCCCAGATTTTATGTTGTCCTGGAGAGCTTGCAGAGCACTGGGGAAAGGCAGGCAGAGACTTCCTTGCTAGCACCTTCTCTGTGCCTGGGAAGCAGAAGTGTTCACATTGCTTCGCAAGAATCGCTTTTGTGCAGAAAACACTTACACTTGTTCAGAAGGAAAGAAAGCACAGAGCCCCAGATTTTATGTTGTCCTGGAGAGCTTGCAGAGCACTGGGGAAAGGCAGGCAGAGACTTCCTTGCTAGCACCTTCTCTGTGCCTGGGAAGCAGAAGTGTTCACATTGCTTCGCAAGAATCGCTTTTGTGCAGAAAACACTAACACTTGTTCAGAAGGAAAGAAAGCACAGAGCCCCAGATTCTATGTTGTCCTGGAGAGCTTGCAGAGCACTGGGGAAAGGCAGGCAGAGAATTCCTTGCTAGCACCTTCTCTGTGCCTGGGAAGCAGAAGTGTTCACATTGCTTCGCAGAATCGCTTTTGTGCAGAAAACAGTAACACTTGTTCAGAAGGAAAGAAAGCACAGAGCCCCAGATTTTATGTTGTCCTGGAGAGCTTGCAGAGCACTGGGGAAAGGCAGGCAGAGAATTCCCTGCTAGCACCTTCTCTGTGCCTGGGAAGCAGAAGTGTTCACATTGCTTCGCAAGAATCGCTTTTGTGCAGAAAACAGTAACACTTGTTCAGAAGGAAAGAAAGCACAGAGCCCCAGATTCTATGTTGTCCTGGAGAGCTTGCAGAGCCCTGGGGAAAGGCAGGCAGAGAATTCCCTGCTAGCACCTTCTCTGTGCCTGTTCACATTGCTTCGCAGAATCGCTTTTGTGCAGAAAACAGTAACACTTGTTCAGAACGAAAGAAAGCACAGAGCCCCAGATTCTATGTTGTCCTGGAGAGCTTGCAGAGCACTGGGGAAAGGCAGGCAGAGACTTCCTTGCTAGCACCTTCTCTGTGCCTGGGAAGCAGAAGTGTTCACATTGCTTCGCAAGAATCGCTTTTGTGCAGAAAACAGTAACACTTGTTCAGAAGGAAAGAAAGCACAGAGCCGCAGATTCTATGTTGTCCTGGAGAGCTTGCAGAGCACTGGGGAAAGGCAGGCAGAGAATTCCCTGATAGCACCTTCTCTGTGCCTGGGAAGCAGAAGTGTTCACATTGCTTCGCAAGAATCGCTTTTGTGCAGAAAACAGTAAGACTTGTTCAGAAGGAAAGAAAGCACAGAGCCCCAGATTTTATGTTGTCCTGGAGAGCTTGCAGAGCACTGGGGAAAGGCAGGCAGAGAATTCCCTGCTAGCACCTTCTCTGTGCCTGTTCACATTGCTTCGCAAGAATCGCTTTTGTGCAGAAAACAATAACACTTGTTCAGAAGGAAAGAAAGCACAGAGCCCCAGATTTTATGTTGTCCTGGAGAGCTTGCAGAGCACTGGGGAAAGGCAGGCAGAGACTTCCCTGATAGCACCTTCTCTGTGCCTGGGAAGCAGAAGTGTTCACATTGCTTCGCAAGAATCGCTTTTGTGCAGAAAACAGTAACACTTGTTCAGAAGGAAAGAAAGCACAGAGCCCCAGATTTTATGTTGTCCTGGAGAGCTTGCAGAGCACTGGGGAAAGGCAGGCAGAGACTTCCTTGCTAGCACCTTCTCTGTGCCTGGGAAGCAGAAGTGTTCACATTGCTTCGCAAGAATCGCTTTTGTGCAGAAAACACTAACACTTGTTCAGAAGGAAAGAAAGCACAGAGCCCCAGATTCTATGTTGTCCTGGAGAGCTTGCAGAGCCCTGGGGAAAGGCAGGCAGAGAATTCCCTGCTAGCACCTTCTCTGTGCCTGGGAAGCAAAAGTGTTCACATTGCTTCGCAAGAATCGCTTTTGTGCAGAAAACACTAACACTTGTTCAGAAGGAAAGAAAGCACAGAGCCCCAGATTTTATGTTGTCCTGGAGAGCTTGCAGAGCACTGGGGAAAGGCAGGCAGAGAATTCCCTGCTAGCACCTTCTCTGTGCCTGTTCACATTGCTTCGCAGAATCGCTTTTGTGCAGAAAACAATAACACTTGTTCAGAAGGAAAGAAAGCACAGAGCCCCAGATTCTATGTTGTCCTGGAGAGCTTGCAGAGCACTGGGGAAAGGCAGGCAGAGAATTCCTTGCTAGCACCTTCTCTGTGCCTGGGAAGCAGAAGTGTTCACATTGCTTCGCAGAATCGCTTTTGTGCAGAAAACAGTAACACTTGTTCAGAAGGAAAGAAAGCACAGAGCCCCAGATTTTATGTTGTCCTGGAGAGCTTGCAGAGCACTGGGGAAAGGCAGGCAGAGAATTCCCTGCTAGCACCTTCTCTGTGCCTGGGAAGCAGAAGTGTTCACATTGCTTCGCAAGAATCGCTTTTGTGCAGAAAACAGTAACACTTGTTCAGAAGGAAAGAAAGCACAGAGCCCCAGATTCTATGTTGTCCTGGAGAGCTTGCAGAGCCCTGGGGAAAGGCAGGCAGAGAATTCCCTGCTAGCACCTTCTCTGTGCCTGTTCACATTGCTTCGCAGAATCGCTTTTGTGCAGAAAACAGTAACACTTGTTCAGAACGAAAGAAAGCACAGAGCCCCAGATTCTATGTTGTCCTGGAGAGCTTGCAGAGCACTGGGGAAAGGCAGGCAGAGACTTCCTTGCTAGCACCTTCTCTGTGCCTGGGAAGCAGAAGTGTTCACATTGCTTCGCAAGAATCGCTTTTGTGCAGAAAACAGTAACACTTGTTCAGAAGGAAAGAAAGCACAGAGCCGCAGATTCTATGTTGTCCTGGAGAGCTTGCAGAGCACTGGGGAAAGGCAGGCAGAGAATTCCCTGATAGCACCTTCTCTGTGCCTGGGAAGCAGAAATGTTCACATTGCTTCGCAAGAATCGCTTTTGTGCAGAAAACAGTAAGACTTGTTCAGAAGGAAAGAAAGCACAGAGCCCCAGATTTTATGTTGTCCTGGAGAGCTTGCAGAGCACTGGGGAAAGGCAGGCAGAGAATTCCCTGCTAGCACCTTCTCTGTGCCTGTTCACATTGCTTCGCAAGAATCGCTTTTGTGCAGAAAACAGTAACACTTGTTCAGAAGGAAAGAAAGCACAGAGCCCCAGATTTTATGTTGTCCTGGAGAGCTTGCAGAGCACTGGGGAAAGGCAGGCAGAGACTTCCTTGCTAGCACCTTCTCTGTGCCTGGGAAGCAGAAGTGTTCACATTGCTTCGCAAGAATCGCTTTTGTGCAGAAAACACTAACACTTGTTCAGAAGGAAAGAAAGCACAGAGCCCCAGATTCTATGTTGTCCTGGAGAGCTTGCAGAGCCCTGGGGAAAGGCAGGCAGAGAATTCCCTGATAGCACCTTCTCTGTGCCTGGGAAGCAAAAGTGTTCACATTGCTTCGCAAGAATCGCTTTTGTGCAGAAAACACTAACACTTGTTCAGAAGGAAAGAAAGCACAGAGCCCCAGATTTTATGTTGTCCTGGAGAGCTTGCAGAGCACTGGGGAAAGGCAGGCAGAGAATTCCCTGCTAGCACCTTCTCTGTGCCTGTTCACATTGCTTCGCAGAATCGCTTTTGTGCAGAAAACAATAACACTTGTTCAGAAGGAAAGAAAGCACAGAGCCCCAGATTCTATGTTGTCCTGGAGAGCTTGCAGAGCACTGGGGAAACGCAGGCAGAGAATTCCCTGATAGCACCTTCTCTGTGCCTGGGAAGCAGAAGTGTTCACATTGCTTCGCAAGAATCGCTTTTGTGCAGAAAACAGTAACACTTGTTCAGAAGGAAAGAAAGCACAGAGCCCCACATTTTATGTTGTCCTGGAGAGCTTGCAGAGCACTGGGGAAAGGCAGGCAGAGAATTCCCTGCTAGCACCTTCTCTGTGCCTGTTCACATTGCTTCGCAGAATCGCTTTTGTGCAGAAAACAGTAACACTTGTTCAGAAGGAAAGAAAGCACAGAGCCCCAGATTCTATGTTGTCCTGGAGAGCTTGCAGAGCACTGGGGAAAGGCAGGCAGAGAATTCCTTGCTAGCACCTTCTCTGTGCCTGGGAAGCAGAAATGTTCACATTGCTTCGCAGAATCGCTTTTGTGCAGAAAACAGTAACACTTGTTCAGAAGGAAAGAAAGCACAGAGCCCCAGATTCTATGTTGTCCTGGAGAGCTTGCAGAGCACTGGGGAAAGGCAGGCAGAGAATTCCCTGCTAGCACCTTCTCTGTGCCTGTTCACATTGCTTCGCAAGAATCGCTTTTGTGCAGAAAACAATAACACTTGTTCAGAAGGAAAGAAAGCACAGAGCCCCAGATTCTATGTTGTCCTGGAGAGCTTGCAGAGCACTGGGGAAAGGCAGGCAGAGACTTCCCTGCTAGCACCTTCTCTGTGCCTGGGAAGCAGAAGTGTTCACATTGCTTCGCAAAAATCGCTTTTGTGCAGAAAACACTAACACTTGTTCAGAAGGAAAGAAAGCACAGAGCCCCAGATTCTATGTTGTCCTGGAGAGCTTGCAGAGCACTGGGGAAAGGCAGGCAGAGAATTCCTTGCTAGCACCTTCTCTGTGCCTGGGAAGCAGATGTGTTCACATTGCTTCGCAGAATCGCTTTTGTGCAGAAAACACTAACACTTGTTCAGAACGAAAGAAAGCACAGAGCCCCAGATTCTATGTTGTCCTGCAGAGCTTGCAGAGCACTGGGGAAAGGCAGGCAGAGAATTCCCTGATAGCACCTTCTCTGTGCCTGGGAAGCAGAAGTGTTCACATTGCTTCGCAGAATCGCTTTTGTGCAGAAAACAGTAACACTTGTTCAGAAGGAAAGAAAGCACAGAGCCCCAGATTTTATGTTGTCCTGGAGAGCTTGCAGAGCACTGGGGAAAGGCAGGCAGAGAATTCCTTGCTAGCACCTTCTCTGTGCCTGGGAAGCAGAAGTGTTCACATTGCTTCGCAAGAATCGCTTTTGTGCAGAAAACACTAACACTTGTTCAGAAGGAAAGAAAGCACAGAGCCCCAGATTCTATGTTGTTTTGGAGAGCTTGCAGAGCACTGGGGAAAGGCAGGCAGAGAATTCCTTGCTAGCACCTTCTCTGTGCCTGGGAAGCAGAAGTGTTCACATTGCTTCGCAGAATCGCTTTTGTGCAGAAAACAGTAACACTTGTTCAGAAGGAAAGAAAGCACAGAGCCCCAGATTTTATGTTGTCCTGCAGAGCTTGCAGAGCACTGGGGAAAGGCAGGCAGAGAATTCCTTGCTAGCACCTTCTCTGTGCCTGGGAAGCAGAAGTGTTCACATTGCTTCGCATGAATCGCTTTTGTGCAGAAAACACTAACACTTGTTCAGAACGAAAGAAAGCACAGAGCCCCAGATTCTATGTTGTCCTGCAGAGCTTGCAGAGCACTGGGGAAAGGCAGGCAGAGAATTCCCTGCTAGCACCTTCTCTGTGCCTGTTCACATTGCTTCGCAGAATCGCTTTTGTGCAGAAAACAATAACACTTGTTCAGAAGGAAAGAAAGCACAGAGCCCCAGATTCTATGTTGTCCTGGAGAGCTTGCAGAGCACTGGGGAAACGCAGGCAGAGACTTCCCTGATAGCACCTTCTCTGTGCCTGGGAAGCAGAAGTGTTCACATTGCTTCGCAAGAATCGCTTTTGTGCAGAAAACAGTAACACTTGTTCAGAAGGAAAGAAAGCACAGAGCCCCAGATTCTATGTTGTCCTGGAGAGCTTGCAGAGCACTGGGGAAAGGCAGGCAGAGAATACCTTGCTAGCACCTTCTCTGTGCCTGGGAAGCAGAAGTGTTCACATTGCTTCGCAGAATCGCTTTTGTGCAGAAAACAGTAACACTTGTTCAGAAGGAAAGAAAGCACAGAGCCCCAGATTTGCTGTTGTCCTGGAGAGCTTGCAGAGCACTGGGGAAAGGCAGGCAGAGAATTCCCTGCTAGCACCTTCTCTGTGCCTGGGAAGCAGAAGAGTTCACATTGCTTCGCAAGAATCGCTTTTGTGCAGAAAACAGTAACACTTGTTCAGAAGGAAAGAAAGCACAGAGCCCCAGATTCTATGTTGTCCTGGAGAGCTTGCAGAGCACTGGGGAAAGGCAGGCAGAGAATTCCCTGCTAGCACCTTCTCTGTGCCTGGGAAGCAGAAGTGTTCACATTGCTTCGCAAGAATTGCTTTTGTGCAGAAAACAGTAACACTTGTTCAGAAGGAAAGAAAGCACAGAGCCCCAGATTCTATGTTTTCCTGGAGAGCTTGCAGAGCACTGGGGAAAGGCAGGCAGAGAATTCCCTGCTAGCACCTTCTCTGTGCCTGGGAAGCAGAAGTGTTCACATTGCTTCGCAAGAATCGCTTTTGTGCAGAAAACAGTAACACTTGTTCAGAAGGAAAGAAAGCACAGAGCCCCAGATTCTATGTTGTCCTGGAGAGCTTGCAGAGCACTGGGGAAAGGCAGGCAGAGAATTCCCTGCTAGCACCTTCTCTGAGCCTGTTCACAGTTCTTCGCAGAATCGCTTTTGTGCAGAAAACAGTAACACTTGTTCAGAAGGAAAGAAAGCACAGAGCCCCAGATTCTATGTTGTCCTGGAGAGCTTGCAGAGCACTGGGGAAAGGCAGGCAGAGAATTCCCTGCTAGCACCTTCTCTGTGCCTGGGAAGCAGAAGTGTTCACATTGCTTCGCAAGAATCCCTTTTGTGCAGAAAACACTAACACTTGTTCAGAAGGAAAGAAAGCACAGAGCCCCAGATTCTATGTTGTCCTGGAGAGCTTGCAGAGCACTGGGGAAAGGCAGGCAGAGAATTCCCTGCTAGCACCTTCTCTGTGCCTGGGAAGCAGAAGTGTTCACATTGCTTCGCAAGAATCGCTTTTGTGCAGAAAACAGTAACACTTGTTCAGAAGGAAAGAAAGCACAGAGCCCCAGATTTTATGTTGTCCTGGAGAGCTTGCAGAGCACTGGGGAAAGGCAGGCAGAGACTTCCTTGCTAGCACCTTCTCTGTGCCTGGGAAGCAGAAGTGTTCACATTGCTTCGCAAGAATCGCTTTTGTGCAGAAAACAGTAACACTTGTTCAGAAGGAAAGAAAGCACAGAGCCCCAGATTTTATGTTGTCCTGGAGAGCTTGCAGAGCACTGGGGAAAGGCAGGCAGAGACTTCCTTGCTAGCACCTTCTCTGTGCCTGGGAAGCAGAAGTGTTCACATTGCTTCGCAAGAATCGCTTTTGTGCAGAAAACACTAACACTTGTTCAGAAGGAAAGAAAGCACAGAGCCCCAGATTCTATGTTGTCCTGGAGAGCTTGCAGAGCACTGGGGAAAGGCAGGCAGAGAATTCCTTGCTAGCACCTTCTCTGTGCCTGGGAAGCAGAAGTGTTCACATTGCTTCGCAGAATCGCTTTTGTGCAGAAAACAGTAACACTTGTTCAGAAGGAAAGAAAGCACAGAGCCCCAGATTTTATGTTGTCCTGGAGAGCTTGCAGAGCACTGGGGAAAGGCAGGCAGAGAATTCCCTGCTAGCACCTTCTCTGTGCCTGGGAAGCAGAAGTGTTCACATTGCTTCGCAAGAATCGCTTTTGTGCAGAAAACAGTAACACTTGTTCAGAAGGAAAGAAAGCACAGAGCCCCAGATTCTATGTTGTCCTGGAGAGCTTGCAGAGCCCTGGGGAAAGGCAGGCAGAGAATTCCCTGCTAGCACCTTCTCTGTGCCTGTTCACATTGCTTCGCAGAATCGCTTTTGTGCAGAAAACAGTAACACTTGTTCAGAACGAAAGAAAGCACAGAGCCCCAGATTCTATGTTGTCCTGGAGAGCTTGCAGAGCACTGGGGAAAGGCAGGCAGAGACTTCCTTGCTAGCACCTTCTCTGTGCCTGGGAAGCAGAAGTGTTCACATTGCTTCGCAAGAATCGCTTTTGTGCAGAAAACAGTAACACTTGTTCAGAAGGAAAGAAAGCACAGAGCCGCAGATTCTATGTTGTCCTGGAGAGCTTGCAGAGCACTGGGGAAAGGCAGGCAGAGAATTCCCTGATAGCACCTTCTCTGTGCCTGGGAAGCAGAAGTGTTCACATTGCTTCGCAAGAATTGCTTTTGTGCAGAAAACAGTAACACTTGTTCAGAAGGAAAGAAAGCACAGAGCCCCAGATTTTATGTTGTCCTGGAGAGCTTGCAGAGCACTGGGGAAAGGCAGGCAGAGAATTCCCTGCTAGCACCTTCTCTGTGCCTGTTCACATTGCTTCGCAAAAATCGCTTTTGTGCAGAAAACAATAACACTTGTTCAGAAGGAAAGAAAGCACAGAGCCCCAGATTTTATGTTGTCCTGGAGAGCTTGCAGAGCACTGGGGAAAGGCAGGCAGAGACTTCCCTGATAGCACCTTCTCTGTGCCTGGGAAGCAGAAGTGTTCACATTGCTTCGCAAGAATCGCTTTTGTGCAGAAAACAGTAACACTTGTTCAGAAGGAAAGAAAGCACAGAGCCCCAGATTTTATGTTGTCCTGGAGAGCTTGCAGAGCACTGGGGAAAGGCAGGCAGAGACTTCCTTGCTAGCACCTTCTCTGTGCCTGGGAAGCAGAAGTGTTCACATTGCTTCGCAAGAATCGCTTTTGTGCAGAAAACACTAACACTTGTTCAGAAGGAAAGAAAGCACAGAGCCCCAGATTCTATGTTGTCCTGCAGAGCTTGCAGAGCACTGGGGAAACGCAGGCAGAGAATTCCCTGCTAGCACCTTCTCTGTGCCTGGGAAGCAAAAGTGTTCACATTGCTTCGCAAGAATCGCTTTTGTGCAGAAAACACTAACACTTGTTCAGAAGGAAAGAAAGCACAGAGCCCCAGATTTTATGTTGTCCTGGAGAGCTTGCAGAGCACTGGGGAAAGGCAGGCAGAGAATTCCCTGCTAGCACCTTCTCTGTGCCTGTTCACATTGCTTCGCAGAATCGCTTTTGTGCAGAAAACAGTAACACTTGTTCAGAACGAAAGAAAGCACAGAGCCCCAGATTCTATGTTGTCCTGGAGAGCTTGCAGAGCACTGGGGAAAGGCAGGCAGAGAATTCCTTGCTAGCACCTTCTCTGTGCCTGGGAAGCAGAAGTGTTCACATTGCTTCGCAAGAATCGCTTTTGTGCAGAAAACACTAACACTTGTTCAGAAGGAAAGAAAGCACAGAGCCCCAGATTCTATGTTGTCCTGGAGAGCTTGCAGAGCACTGGGGAAAGGCAGGCAGAGAATTCCCTGATAGCACCTTCTCTGTGCCTGGGAAGCAGAAGTGTTCACATTGCTTCGCAAGAATCGCTTTTGTGCAGAAAAGAGTAACACTTGTTCAGAAGGAAAGAAAGCACAGAGCCCCAGATTTTATGTTGTCCTGGAGAGCTTGCAGAGCACTGGGGAAAGGCAGGCAGAGACTTCCTTGCTAGCACCTTCTCTGTGCCTGGGAAGCAGAAGTGTTCACATTGCTTCGCAAGAATCGCTTTTGTGCAGAAAACAGTAACACTTGTTCAGAAGGAAAGAAAGCACAGAGCCCCAGATTTTATGTTGTCCTGGAGAGCTTGCAGAGCACTGGGGAAAGGCAGGCAGAGACTTCCTTGCTAGCACCTTCTCTGTGCCTGGGAAGCAGAAGTGTTCACATTGCTTCGCAAGAATCGCTTTTGTGCAGAAAACACTAACACTTGTTCAGAAGGAAAGAAAGCACAGAGCCCCAGATTCTATGTTGTCCTGGAGAGCTTGCAGAGCACTGGGGAAAGGCAGGCAGAGAATTCCTTGCTAGCACCTTCTCTGTGCCTGGGAAGCAGAAGTGTTCACATTGCTTCGCAGAATCGCTTTTGTGCAGAAAACAGTAACACTTGTTCAGAAGGAAAGAAAGCACAGAGCCCCAGATTTTATGTTGTCCTGGAGAGCTTGCAGAGCACTGGGGAAAGGCAGGCAGAGAATTCCCTGCTAGCACCTTCTCTGTGCCTGGGAAGCAGAAGTGTTCACATTGCTTCGCAAGAATCGCTTTTGTGCAGAAAACAGTAACACTTGTTCAGAAGGAAAGAAAGCACAGAGCCCCAGATTCTATGTTGTCCTGGAGAGCTTGCAGAGCCCTGGGGAAAGGCAGGCAGAGAATTCCCTGCTAGCACCTTCTCTGTGCCTGTTCACATTGCTTCGCAGAATCGCTTTTGTGCAGAAAACAGTAACACTTGTTCAGAACGAAAGAAATCACAGAGCCCCAGATTCTATGTTGTCCTGGAGAGCTTGCAGAGCACTGGGGAAAGGCAGGCAGAGACTTCCTTGCTAGCACCTTCTCTGTGCCTGGGAAGCAGAAGTGTTCACATTGCTTCGCAAGAATCGCTTTTGTGCAGAAAACAGTAACACTTGTTCAGAAGGAAAGAAAGCACAGAGCCGCAGATTCTATGTTGTCCTGGAGAGCTTGCAGAGCACTGGGGAAAGGCAGGCAGAGAATTCCCTGATAGCACCTTCTCTGTGCCTGGGAAGCAGAAGTGTTCACATTGCTTCGCAAGAATCGCTTTTGTGCAGAAAACAGTAACACTTGTTCAGAAGGAAAGAAAGCACAGAGCCCCAGATTTTATGTTGTCCTGGAGAGCTTGCAGAGCACTGGGGAAAGGCAGGCAGAGAATTCCCTGCTAGCACCTTCTCTGTGCCTGTTCCCATTGCTTCGCAAGAATCGCTTTTGTGCAGAAAACAATAACACTTGTTCAGAAGGAAAGAAAGCACAGAGCCCCAGATTTTATGTTGTCCTGGAGAGCTTGCAGAGCACTGGGGAAAGGCAGGCAGAGACTTCCCTGATAGCACCTTCTCTGTGCCTGGGAAGCAGAAGTGTTCACATTGCTTCGCAAGAATTGCTTTTGTGCAGAAAACAGTAACACTTGTTCAGAAGGAAAGAAAGCACAGAGCCCCAGATTTTATGTTGTCCTGGAGAGCTTGCAGAGCACTGGGGAAAGGCAGGCAGAGACTTCCTTGCTAGCACCTTCTCTGTGCCTGGGAAGCAGAAGTGTTCACATTGCTTCGCAAGAATCGCTTTTGTGCAGAAAACACTAACACTTGTTCAGAAGGAAAGAAAGCACAGAGCCCCAGATTCTATGTTGTCCTGGAGAGCTTGCAGAGCACTGGGGAAAGGCAGGCAGAGAATTCCCTGCTAGCACCTTCTCTGTGCCTGGGAAGCAGAAGTGTTCACATTGCTTCGCAGAATCGCTTTTGTGCAGAAAACAGTAACACTTGTTCAGAACGAAAGAAAGCACAGAGCCCCAGATTCTATGTTGTCCTGCAGAGCTTGCAGAGCACTGGGGAAAGGCAGGCAGAGAATTCCCTGCTAGCACCTTCTCTGTGCCTGTTCACATTGCTTCGCAAGAATCGCTTTTGTGCAGAAAACAATAACACTTGTTCAGAAGGAAAGAAAGCACAGAGCCCCAGATTTTATGTTGTCCTGGAGAGCTTGCAGAGCACTGGGGAAAGGCAGGCAGAGACTTCCCTGATAGCACCTTCTCTGTGCCTGGGAAGCAGAAGTGTTCACATTGCTTCGCAAGAATCGCTTTTGTGCAGAAAACAGTAACACTTGTTCAGAAGGAAAGAAAGCACAGAGCCCCAGATTTTATGTTGTCCTGGAGAGCTTGCAGAGCACTGGGGAAAGGCAGGCAGAGACTTCCTTGCTAGCACCTTCTCTGTGCCTGGGAAGCAGAAGTGTTCACATTGCTTCGCAAGAATCGCTTTTGTGCAGAAAACACTAACACTTGTTCAGAAGGAAAGAAAGCACAGAGCCCCAGATTCTATGTTGTCCTGGAGAGCTTGCAGAGCACTGGGGAAAGGCAGGCAGAGAATTCCTTGCTAGCACCTTCTCTGTGCCTGGGAAGCAGAAGTGTTCACATTGCTTCGCAGAATCGCTTTTGTGCAGAAAACAGTAACACTTGTTCAGAAGGAAAGAAAGCACAGAGCCCCAGATTTTATGTTGTCCTGGAGAGCTTGCAGAGCACTGGGGAAAGGCAGGCAGAGAATTCCCTGCTAGCACCTTCTCTGTGCCTGTTCACATTGCTTCGCAGAATCGCTTTTGTGCAGAAAACAGTAACACTTGTTCAGAACGAAAGAAAGCACAGAGCCCCACATTTTATGTTGTCCTGGAGAGCTTGCAGAGCACTGGGGAAAGGCAGGCAGAGAATTCCTTGCTAGCACCTTCTCTGTGCCTGGGAAGCAGAAGTGTTCACATTGCTTCGCAAGAATCGCTTTTGTGCAGAAAACACTAACACTTGTTCAGAAGGAAAGAAAGCACAGAGCCCCAGATTCTATGTTGTCCTGGAGAGCTTGCAGAGCACTGGGGAAAGGCAGGCAGAGACTTCCTTGCTAGCACCTTCTCTGTGCCTGGGAAGCAGAAATGTTCACATTGCTTCGCAAGAATCGCTTTTGTGCAGAAAACACTAACACTTGTTCAGAAGGAAAGAAAGCACAGAGCCCCAGATTCTATGTTGTCCTGGAGAGCTTGCAGAGCACTGGGGAAAGGCAGGCAGAGAATTCCTTGCTAGCACCTTCTCTGTGCCTGGGAAGCAGAAGTGTTCACATTGCTTCGCAGAATCGCTTTTGTGCAGAAAACAATAACACTTGTTCAGAAGGAAAGAAAGCACAGAGCCCCAGATTTTATGTTGTCCTGGAGAGCTTGCAGAGCACTGGGGAAAGGCAGGCAGAGAATTCCCTGCTAGCACCTTCTCTGTGCCTGGGAAGCAGAAGTGTTCACATTGCTTCGCAAGAATCGCTTTTGTGCAGAAAACAGTAACACTTGTTCAGAAGGAAAGAAAGCACAGAGCCCCAGATTCTATGTTGTCCTGGAGAGCTTGCAGAGCCCTGGGGAAAGGCAGGCAGAGAATTCCCTGCTAGCACCTTCTCTGTGCCTGGTCACATTGCTTCGCAGAATCGCTTTTGTGCAGAAAACAGTAACACTTGTTCAGAACGAAAGAAAGCACAGAGCCCCAGATTCTATGTTGTCCTGGAGAGCTTGCAGAGCACTGGGGAAAGGCAGGCAGAGACTTCCTTGCTAGCACCTTCTCTGTGCCTGGGAAGCAGAAGTGTTCACATTGCTTCGCAAGAATCGCTTTTGTGCAGAAAACAGTAACACTTGTTCAGAAGGAAAGAAAGCACAGAGCCGCAGATTCTATGTTGTCCTGGAGAGCTTGCAGAGCACTGGGGAAAGGCAGGCAGAGAATTCCCTGATAGCACCTTCTCTGTGCCTGGGAAGCAGAAGTGTTCACATTGCTTCGCAAGAATCGCTTTTGTGCAGAAAACAGTAACACTTGTTCAGAAGGAAAGAAAGCACAGAGCCCCAGATTTTATGTTGTCCTGGAGAGCTTGCAGAGCACTGGGGAAAGGCAGGCAGAGAATTCCCTGCTAGCACCTTCTCTGTGCCTGTTCACATTGCTTCGCAAGAATCGCTTTTGTGCAGAAAACAATAACACTTGTTCAGAAGGAAAGAAAGCACAGAGCCCCAGATTTTATGTTGTCCTGGAGAGCTTGCAGAGCACTGGGGAAAGGCAGGCAGAGACTTCCCTGATAGCACCTTCTCTGTGCCTGGGAAGCAGAAGTGTTCACATTGCTTCGCAAGAATCGCTTTTGTGCAGAAAACACTAACACTTGTTCAGAAGGAAAGAAAGCACAGAGCCCCAGATTTTATGTTGTCCTGGAGAGCTTGCAGAGCACTGGGGAAAGGCAGGCAGAGACTTCCTTGCTAGCACCTTCTCTGTGCCTGGGAAGCAGAAGTGTTCACATTGCTTCGCAAGAATCGCTTTTGTGCAGAAAACACTAACACTTGTTCAGAAGGAAAGAAAGCACAGAGCCCCAGATTCTATGTTGTCCTGGAGAGCTTGCAGAGCACTGGGGAAAGGCAGGCAGAGAATTCCTTGCTAGCACCTTCTCTGTGCCTGGGAAGCAGAAGTGTTCACATTGCTTCGCAGAATCGCTTTTGTGCAGAAAACAGTAACACTTGTTCAGAACGAAAGAAAGCACAGAGCCCCAGATTCTATGTTGTCCTGCAGAGCTTGCAGAGCACTGGGGAAAGGCAGGCAGAGAATTCCCTGCTAGCACCTTCTCTGTGCCTGGGAAGCAGAAGTGTTCACATTGCTTCGCAAGAATCGCTTTTGTGCAGAAAACAGTAACACTTGTTCAGAACGAAAGAAAGCACAGAGCCCCAGATTCTATGTTGTCCTGGAGAGCTTGCAGAGCACTGGGGAAAGGCAGGCAGAGAATTCCCTGCTAGCACCTTCTCTGTGCCTGGGAAGCAGAAGTGTTCACATTGCTTCGCAAGAATCGCTTTTGTGCAGAAAACAGTAACACTTGTTCAGAAGGAAAGAAAGCACAGAGCCCCAGATTTTATGTTGTCCTGGAGAGCTTGCAGAGCACTGGGGAAAGGCAGGCAGAGAATTCCCTGCTAGCACCTTCTCTGTGCCTGGGAAGCAGAAGTGTTCACATTGCTTCGCAAGAATCGCTTTTGTGCAGAAAACAGTAACACTTGTTCAGAAGGAAAGAAAGCACAGAGCCCCAGATTTTATGTTGTCCTGGAGAGCTTGCAGAGCACTGGGGAAAGGCAGGCAGAGAATTCCCTGCTAGCACCTTCTCTGTGCCTGTTCACATTGCTTCGCAGAATCGCTTTTGTGCAGATAACAGTAACACTTGTTCAGAAGGAAAGAAAGCACAGAGCCCCAGATTCTATGTTGTCCTGGAGAGCTTGCAGAGCACTGGGGAAAGGCAGGCAGAGAATTCCCTGCTAGCACCTTCTCTGTGCCTGGGAAGCAGAAGTGTTCACATTGCTTCGCAAGAATCGCTTTTGTGCAGAAAACAGTAACACTTGTTCAGAACTAAAGAAAGCACAGAGCCCCAGATTTGCTGCTGTCCTGGAGAGCTTGCAGAGCACTGGGGAAAGGCAGGCAGAGAATTCCCTGCTAGCACCTTCTCTGTGCCTGGGAAGCAGAAGTGTTCACATTGCTTCGCAAAAATCGCTTTTGTGTAGAAAACAGTAACACTTGTTCAGAAGGAAAGAAAGCACAGAGCCCCAGATTTTATGTTGTCCTGGAGAGCTTGCAGAGCACTGGGGAAAGGCAGGCAGAGAATTCCCTGCTAGCACCTTCTCTGTGCCTGTTCACATTGCTTCGCAGAGTCGCTTTTGTGCAGAAAACAGTAACACTTGTTCAGAAGGAAAGAAAGCACAGAGCCCCAGATTCTATGTTGTCCTGGAGAGCTTGCAGAGCACTGGGGAAAGGCAGGCAGAGAATTCCCTGCTAGCACCTTCTCTGTGCCTGGGAAGCAGAAGTGTTCACATTGCTTCGCAGAATCGCTTTTGTGCAGAAAACACTAACACTTGTTCAGAAGGAAAGAAAGCACAGAACCCCAGATTTTATGTTGTCCTGGAGAGCTCGCAGAGCACTGGGGAAAGGCAGGCAGAGAATTCCTTGCTAGCACCTTCTCTGTGCCTGGGAAGCAGAAGTGTTCACATTGCTTCGCAAGAATCGCTTTTGTGCAGAAAACAGTAACACTTGTTCAGAAGGAAAGAAAGCACAGAGCCCCAGATTTTATGTTGTCCTGGAGAGCTTGCAGAGCACTGGGGAAAGGCAGGCAGAGAATTCCCTGCTAGCACCTTCTCTGTGCCTGGGAAGCAGAAGTGTTCACATTGCTTCGCAAGAATCGCTTTTGTGCAGAAAACACTAACACTTGTTCAGAAGGAAAGAAAGCACAGAGCCCCAGATTCTATGTTGTCCTGCAGAGCTTGCAGAGCACTGGGGAAAGGCAGGCAGAGAATTCCTTGCTAGCACCTTCTCTGTGCCTGGGAAGCAGAAGTGTTCACATTGCTTCGCAAGAATCGCTTTTGTGCAGAAAACAGTAACACTTGTTCAGAAGGAAAGAAAGCACAGAGCCCCAGATTTTATGTTGTCCTGGAGAGCTTGCAGAGCACTGGGGAAAGGCAAGCAGAGAATTCCCTGCTAGCACCTTCTCTGTGCCTGTTCACATTGCTTCGCAGAATCGCTTTTGTGCAGAAAACAATAACACTTGTTCAGAAGGAAAGAAAGCACAGAGCCCCAGATTCTATGTTGTCCTGGAGAGCTTGCAGAGCACTGGGGAAAGGCAGGCAGAGAATTCCTTGCTAGCGCCTTCTCTGTGCCTGGGAAGCAGAAGTGTTCACATTGCTTCGCAGAATCGCTTTTGTGCAGAAAACAGTAACACTTGCTCAGAACGAAAGAAAGCACAGAGCCCCAGATTCTATGTTGTCCTGCAGAGCTTGCAGAGCACTGGGGAAAGGCAGGCAGAGAATACGTTGCTAGCACCTTCTCTGTGCCTGGGAAGCAGAAGTGTTCACATTGCTTCGCAGAATCGCTTTTGTGCAGAAAACAGTAACACTTGTTCAGAAGGAAAGAAAGCACAGAGCCCCAGATTTTATGTTGTCCTGGAGAGCTTGCAGAGCACTGGGGAAACGCAGGCAGAGAATTCCCTGCTAGCACCTTCTCTGTGCCTGGGAAGCAGAAGAGTTCACATTGCTTCGCAAGAATCGCTTTTGTGCAGAAAACAGTAACACTTGTTCAGAAGGAAAGAAAGCACAGAGCCCCAGATTCTATGTTGTCCTGGAGAGCTTGCAGAGCACTGGGGAAAGGCAGGCAGAGAATTCCCTGCTAGCACCTTCTCTGTGCCTGGGAAGCAGAAGTGTTCACATTGCTTCGCAAGAATTGCTTTTGTGCAGAAAACAGTAACACTTGTTCAGAAGGAAAGAAAGCACAGAGCCCCAGATTCTATGTTGTCCTGGAGAGCTTGCAGAGCACTGGGGAAAGGCAGGCAGAGAATTCCCTGCTAGCACCTTCTCTGTGCCTGGGAAGCAGAAGTGTTCACATTGCTTCGCAAGAATCGCTTTTGTGCAGAAAACAGTAACACTTGTTCAGAAGGAAAGAAAGCACAGAGCCCCAGATTCTATGTTGTCCTGGAGAGCTTGCAGAGCACTGGGGAAAAGCAGGCAGAGAATTCCCTGATAGCACCTTCTCTGTGCCTGGGAAGCAGAAGTGTTCACATTGCTTCGCAAGAATCGCTTTTGTGCAGAAAACACTAAAACTTGTTCAGAAGGAAAGAAAGCACAGAGCCCCAGATTCTATGTTGTCCTGGAGAGCTTGCAGAGCACTGGGGAAAGGCAGGCAGAGAATTCCCTGCTAGCACCTTCTCTGTGCCTGTTCACATTGCTTCGCAGAATCGCTTTTGTGCAGAAAACAGTAACACTTGTTCAGAACGAAAGAAAGCACAGAGCCCCAGATTCTATGTTGTCCTGGAGAGCTTGCAGAGCACTGGGGAAAGGCAGGCAGAGAATTCCTTGCTAGCACCTTCTCTGTGCCTGGGAAGCAGAAGTGTTCACATTGCTTCGCAAGAATCGCTTTTGTGCAGAAAACACTAACACTTGTTCAGAAGGAAAGAAAGCACAGAGCCCCAGATTCTATGTTGTCCTGGAGAGCTTGCAGAGCACTGGGGAAAAGCAGGCAGAGAATTCCCTGATAGCACCTTCTCTGTGCCTGGGAAGCAGAAGTGTTCACATTGCTTCGCAAGAATCGCTTTTGTGCAGAAAACAGTAACACTTGTTCAGAAGGAAAGAAAGCACAGAGCCCCAGATTTTATGTTGTCCTGGAGAGCTTGCAGAGCACTGGGGAAAGGCAAGCAGAGAATTCCCTGCTAGCACCTTCTCTGTGCCTGTTCACATTGCTTCGCAGAATCGCTTTTGTGCAGAAAACAGTAACACTTGTTCAGAAGGAAAGAAAGCACAGAGCCGCAGATTCTATGTTTCCTGCAGAGCTTGCAGAGCACTGGGGAAAGGCAGGCAGAGAATTCCTTGCTAGCACCTTCTCTGTGCCTGGGAAGCAGAAGTGTTTACATTGCTTCGCAAGAATCGCTTTTGTGCAGAAAACACTAACACTTGTTCAGAACGAAAGAAAGCACAGAGCCCCAGATTCTATGTTGTCCTGGAGAGCTTGCAGAGCACTGGGGAAAGGCAGGCAGAGAATTCCTTGCTAGCACCTTCTCTGTGCCTGGGAAGCAGAAGTGTTCACATTGCTTCGCAGAATCGCTTTTGTGCAGAAAACAGTAACACTTGTTCAGAAGGAAAGAAAGCACAGAGCCCCAGATTTTATGTTGTCCTGGAGAGCTTGCAGAGCACTGGGGAAAGGCAGGCAGAGAATTCCCTGCTAGCACCTTCTCTGTGCCTGGGAAGCAGAAGTGTTCACATTGCTTCGCAAGAATCGCTTTTGTGCAGAAAACAGTAACACTTGTTCAGAAGGAAAGAAAGCACAGAGCCCCACATTTTATGTTGTCCTGGAGAGCTTGCAGAGCACTGGGGAAAGGCAGGCAGAGAATTCCCTGCTAGCACCTTCTCTGTGCCTGTTCACATTGCTTCGCAGAATCGCTTTTGTGCAGAAAACAATAACACTTGTTCAGAAGGAAAGAAAGCACAGAGCCCCAGATTCTATGTTGTCCTGGAGAGCTTGCAGAGCACTGGGGAAAGGCAGGCAGAGAATTCCTTGCTAGCGCCTTCTCTGTGCCTGGGAAGCAGAAGTGTTCACATTGCTTCGCAGAATCGCTTTTGTGCAGAAAACAGTAACACTTGTTCAGAAGGAAAGAAAGCACAGAGCCCCAGATTCTATGTTGTCCTGGAGAGCTTGCAGAGCACTGGGGAAAGGCAGGCAGAGAATTCCTTGCTAGCACCTTCTCTGTGCCTGGGAAGCAGAAGTGTTCACATTGCTTCGCAAGAATCGCTTTTGTGCAGAAAACAGTAACACTTGTTCAGAAGGAAAGAAAGCACAGAGCCCCAGATTCTATGTTGTCCTGGAGAGCTTGCAGAGCACTGGGGAAAGGCAGGCAGAGAATACCTTGCTAGCACCTTCTCTGTGCCTGGGAAGCAGAAGTGTTCACATTGCTTCGCAGAATCGCTTTTGTGCAGAAAACAGTAACACTTGTTCAGAAGGAAAGAAAGCACAGAGCCCCAGATTTTATGTTGTCCTGGAGAGCTTGCAGAGCACTGGGGAAAGGCAGGCAGAGAATTCCCTGCTAGCACCTTCTCTGTGCCTGGGAAGCAGAAGTGTTCACATTGCTTCGCAAGAATCGCTTTTGTGCAGAAAACAGTAACACTTGTTCAGAAGGAAAGAAAGCACAGAGCCCCAGATTCTATGTTGTCCTGGAGAGCTTGCAGAGCACTGGGGAAAGGCAGGCAGAGAATTCCCTGCTAGCACCTTCTCTGAGCCTGTTCACAGTTCTTCGCAGAATCGCTTTTGTGCAGAAAACAGTAACACTTGTTCAGAAGGAAAGAAAGCACAGAGCCGCAGATTCTATGTTTCCTGCAGAGCTTGCAGAGCACTGGGGAAAGGCAGGCAGAGAATTCCTTGCTAGCACCTTCTCTGTGCCTGGGAAGCAGAAGTGTTTACATTGCTTCGCAAGAATCGCTTTTGTGCAGAAAACACTAACACTTGTTCAGAACGAAAGAAAGCACAGAGCCCCAGATTCTATGTTGTCCTGGAGAGCTTGCAGAGCACTGGGGAAAGGCAGGCAGAGAATTCCTTGCTAGCACCTTCTCTGTGCCTGGGAAGCAGAAGTGTTCACATTGCTTCGCAGAATCGCTTTTGTGCAGAAAACAGTAACACTTGTTCAGAAGGAAAGAAAGCACCTAGCCCCAGATTTTATGTTGTCCTGGAGAGCTTGCAGAGCACTGGGGAAAGGCAGGCAGAGAATTCCCTGCTAGCACCTTCTCTGTGCCTGGGAAGCAGAAGTGTTCACATTGCTTCGCAAGAATCGCTTTTGTGCAGAAAACAGTAACACTTGTTCAGAAGGAAAGAAAGCACAGAGCCCCACATTTTATGTTGTCCTGGAGAGCTTGCAGAGCACTGGGGAAAGGCAGGCAGAGAATTCCCTGCTAGCACCTTCTCTGTGCCTGTTCACATTGCTTCGCAGAATCGCTTTTGTGCAGAAAACAATAACACTTGTTCAGAAGGAAAGAAAGCACAGAGCCCCAGATTCTATGTTGTCCTGGAGAGCTTGCAGAGCACTGGGGAAAGGCAGGCAGAGAATTCCTTGCTAGCGCCTTCTCTGTGCCTGGGAAGCAGAAGTGTTCACATTGCTTCGCAGAATCGCTTTTGTGCAGAAAACAGTAACACTTGTTCAGAAGGAAAGAAAGCACAGAGCCCCAGATTCTATGTTGTCCTGGAGAGCTTGCAGAGCACTGGGGAAAGGCAGGCAGAGAATTCCTTGCTAGCACCTTCTCTGTGCCTGGGAAGCAGAAGTGTTCACATTGCTTCGCAAGAATCGCTTTTGTGCAGAAAACAGTAACACTTGTTCAGAAGGAAAGAAAGCACAGAGCCCCAGATTCTATGTTGTCCTGGAGAGCTTGCAGAGCACTGGGGAAAGGCAGGCAGAGAATACCTTGCTAGCACCTTCTCTGTGCCTGGGAAGCAGAAGTGTTCACATTGCTTCGCAGAATCGCTTTTGTGCAGAAAACAGTAACACTTGTTCAGAAGGAAAGAAAGCACAGAGCCCCAGATTTTATGTTGTCCTGGAGAGCTTGCAGAGCACTGGGGAAAGGCAGGCAGAGAATTCCCTGCTAGCACCTTCTCTGTGCCTGGGAAGCAGAAGAGTTCACATTGCTTCGCAAGAATCGCTTTTGTGCAGAAAACAGTAACACTTGTTCAGAAGGAAAGAAAGCACAGAGCCCCAGATTCTATGTTGTCCTGGAGAGCTTGCAGAGCACTGGGGAAAGGCAGGCAGAGAATTCCCTGCTAGCACCTTCTCTGTGCCTGGGAAGCAGAAGTGTTCACATTGCTTCGCAAGAATTGCTTTTGTGCAGAAAACAGTAACACTTGTTCAGAACGAAAGCAAGCACAGAGCCCCAGATTCTATGTTGTCCTGGAGAGCTTGCAGAGCACTGGGGAAAGGCAGGCAGAGAATTCCCTGCTAGCACCTTCTCTGTGCCTGGGAAGCAGAAGTGTTCACATTGCTTCGCAAGAATCGCTTTTGTGCAGAAAACAGTAACACTTGTTCAGAAGGAAAGAAAGCACAGAGCCCCAGATTCTATGTTGTCCTGGAGAGCTTGCAGAGCACTGGGGAAAGGCAGGCAGAGAATTCCCTGCTAGCACCTTCTCTGAGCCTGTTCACAGTTCTTCGCAGAATCGCTTTTGTGCAGAAAACAGTAACACTTGTTCAGAAGGAAAGAAAGCACAGAGCCCCAGATTCTATGTTGTCCTGGAGAGCTTGCAGAGCACTGGGGAAAGGCAGGCAGAGAATTCCTTGCTAGCACCTTCTCTGTGCCTGGGAAGCTGAAGTGTTCGCATTGCTTCGCAAGAATCGCTTTTGTGCAGAAAACACTTACCCTTGTTCAGAAGGAAAGAAAGCACAGAGCCCCAGATTTTATGTTGTCCTGGAGAGCTTGCAGAGCACTGGGGAAAGGCAGGCAGAGAATTCCCTGCTAGCACCTTCTCTGTGCCTGGGAAGCAGAAGTGTTCACATTGCTTCGCAAGAATCGCTTTTGTGCAGAAAACAGTAACACTTGTTCAGAAGGAAAGAAAGCACAGAGCCCCAGATTCTATGTTGTCCTGGAGAGCTTGCAGAGCCCTGGGGAAAGGCAGGCAGAGAATTCCCTGCTAGCACCTTCTCTGTGCCTGGGAAGCAAAAGTGTTCACATTGCTTCGCAAGAATCGGTTTTGTGCAGAAAACACTAACACTTGTTCAGAAGGAAAGAAAGCACAGAGCCCCAGATTTTATGTTGTCCTGGAGAGCTTGCAGAGCACTGGGGAAAGGCAGGCAGAGAATTCCCTGCTAGCACCTTCTCTGTGCCTGTTCACATTGCTTCGCAGAATCGCTTTTGTGCAGAAAACAGTAACACTTGTTCAGAACGAAAGAAAGCACAGAGCCCCAGATTCTATGTTGTCCTGGAGAGCTTGCAGAGCACTGGGGAAAGGCAGGCAGAGAATTCCTTGCTAGCACCTTCTCTGTGCCTGGGAAGCAGAAGTGTTCACATTGCTTCGCAAGAATCGCTTTTGTGCAGAAAACACTAACACTTGTTCAGAAGGAAAGAAAGCACAGAGCCCCAGATTCTATGTTGTCCTGGAGAGCTTGCAGAGCACTGGGGAAAAGCAGGCAGAGAATTCCCTGATAGCACCTTCTCTGTGCCTGGGAAGCAGAAGTGTTCACATTGCTTCGCAAGAATCGCTTTTGTGCAGAAAACAGTAACACTTGTTCAGAACTAAAGAAAGCACAGAGCCCCAGATTTGCTGCTGTCCTGGAGAGCTTGCAGAGCACTGGGGAAAGGCAGGCAGAGAATTCCCTGCTAGCACCTTCTCTGTGCCTGGGAAGCAGAAGTGTTCACATTGCTTCGCAAGAATCGCTTTTGTGCAGAAAACAGTAACACTTGTTCAGAACTAAAGAAAGCACAGAGCCCCAGATTTGCTGCTGTCCTGGAGAGCTTGCAGAGCACTGGGGAAAGGCAGGCAGAGAATTCCCTGATAGCACCTTCTCTGTGCCTGGGAAGCAGAAGTGTTCACATTGCTTCGCAAGAATCGCTTTTGTGCAGAAAACAGTAACACTTGTTCAGAAGGAAAGAAAGCACAGAGCCCCAGATTCTATGTTGTCCTGGAGAGCTTGCAGAGCCCTGGGGAAAGGCAGGCAGAGAATTCCCTGCTAGCACCTTCTCTGTGCCTGGGAAGCAAAAGTGTTCACATTGCTTCGCAAGAATCGCTTTTGTGCAGAAAACACTAAAACTTGTTCAGAAGGAAAGAAAGCACAGAGCCCCAGATTCTATGTTGTCCTGGAGAGCTTGCAGAGCACTGGGGAAAGGCAGGCAGAGAATTCCCTGCTAGCACCTTCTCTGTGCCTGTTCACATTGCTTCGCAGAATCGCTTTTGTGCAGAAAACAGTAACACTTGTTCAGAACGAAAGAAAGCACAGAGCCCCAGATTCTATGTTGTCCTGGAGAGCTTGCAGAGCACTGGGGAAAGGCAGGCAGAGAATTCCTTGCTAGCACCTTCTCTGTGCCTGGGAAGCAGAAGTGTTCACATTGCTTCGCAAGAATCGCTTTTGTGCAGAAAACACTAACACTTGTTCAGAAGGAAAGAAAGCACAGAGCCCCAGATTCTATGTTGTCCTGGAGAGCTTGCAGAGCACTGGGGAAAAGCAGGCAGAGAATTCCCTGATAGCACCTTCTCTGTGCCTGGGAAGCAGAAGTGTTCACATTGCTTCGCAAGAATCGCTTTTGTGCAGAAAACACTAAAATTTGTTCAGAAGGAAAGAAAGCACAGAGCCCCAGATTCTATGTTGTCCTGGAGAGCTTGCAGAGCACTGGGGAAAGGCAGGCAGAGAATTCCCTGCTAGCACCTTCTCTGTGCCTGTTCACATTGCTTCGCAGAATCGCTTTTGTGCAGAAAACAGTAACACTTGTTCAGAACGAAAGAAAGCACAGAGCCCCAGATTCTATGTTGTCCTGGAGAGCTTGCAGAGCACTGGGGAAAGGCAGGCAGAGAATTCCTTGCTAGCACCTTCTCTGTGCCTGGGAAGCAGAAGTGTTCACATTGCTTCGCAAGAATCGCTTTTGTGCAGAAAACACTAACACTTGTTCAGAAGGAAAGAAAGCACAGAGCCCCAGATTCTATGTTGTCCTGGAGAGCTTGCAGAGCACTGGGGAAAAGCAGGCAGAGAATTCCCTGATAGCACCTTCTCTGTGCCTGGGAAGCAGAAGTGTTCACATTGCTTCGCAAGAATCGCTTTTGTGCAGAAAACAGTAACACTTGTTCAGAAGGAAAGAAAGCACAGAGCCCCAGATTTTATGTTGTCCTGGAGAGCTTGCAGAGCACTGGGGAAAGGCAAGCAGAGAATTCCCTGCTAGCACCTTCTCTGTGCCTGTTCACATTGCTTCGCAGAATCGCTTTTGTGCAGAAAACAGTAACACTTGTTCAGAAGGAAAGAAAGCACAGAGCCGCAGATTCTATGTTTCCTGCAGAGCTTGCAGAGCACTGGGGAAAGGCAGGCAGAGAATTCCTTGCTAGCACCTTCTCTGTGCCTGGGAAGCAGAAGTGTTCACATTGCTTCGCAAGAATCGCTTTTGTGCAGAAAACACTAACACTTGTTCAGAACGAAAGAAAGCACAGAGCCCCAGATTCTATGTTGTCCTGGAGAGCTTGCAGAGCACTGGGGAAAGGCAGGCAGAGAATTCCTTGCTAGCACCTTCTCTGTGCCTGGGAAGCAGAAGTGTTCACATTGCTTCGCAGAATCGCTTTTGTGCAGAAAACAGTAACACTTGTTCAGAAGGAAAGAAAGCACAGAGCCCCAGATTTTATGTTGTCCTGGAGAGCTTGCAGAGCACTGGGGAAAGGCAGGCAGAGAATTCCCTGCTAGCACCTTCTCTGTGCCTGGGAAGCAGAAGTGTTCACATTGCTTCGCAAGAATCGCTTTTGTGCAGAAAACAGTAACACTTGTTCAGAAGGAAAGAAAGCACAGAGCCCCACATTTTATGTTGTCCTGGAGAGCTTGCAGAGCACTGGGGAAAGGCAGGCAGAGAATTCCCTGCTAGCACCTTCTCTGTGCCTGTTCACATTGCTTCGCAGAATCGCTTTTGTGCAGAAAACAATAACACTTGTTCAGAAGGAAAGAAAGCACAGAGCCCCAGATTCTATGTTGTCCTGGAGAGCTTGCAGAGCACTGGGGAAAGGCAGGCAGAGAATTCCTTGCTAGCGCCTTCTCTGTGCCTGGGAAGCAGAAGTGTTCACATTGCTTCGCAGAATCGCTTTTGTGCAGAAAACAGTAACACTTGTTCAGAAGGAAAGAAAGCACAGAGCCCCAGATTCTATGTTGTCCTGGAGAGCTTGCAGAGCACTGGGGAAAGGCAGGCAGAGAATTCCTTGCTAGCACCTTCTCTGTGCCTGGGAAGCAGAAGTGTTCACATTGCTTCGCAAGAATCGCTTTTGTGCAGAAAACAGTAACACTTGTTCAGAAGGAAAGAAAGCACAGAGCCCCAGATTCTATGTTGTCCTGGAGAGCTTGCAGAGCACTGGGGAAAGGCAGGCAGAGAATTCCCTGCTAGCACCTTCTCTGTGCCTGGGAAGCAGAAGTGTTCACATTGCTTCGCAAGAATTGCTTTTGTGCAGAAAACAGTAACACTTGTTCAGAACGAAAGCAAGCACAGAGCCCCAGATTCTATGTTGTCCTGGAGAGTTTGCAGAGCACTGGGGAAAGGCAGGCAGAGAATTCCCTGCTAGCACCTTCTCTGTGCCTGGGAAGCAGAAGTGTTCACATTGCTTCGCAAGAATCGCTTTTGTGCAGAAAACAGTAACACTTGTTCAGAAGGAAAGAAAGCACAGAGCCCCAGATTCTATGTTGTCCTGGAGAGCTTGCAGAGCACTGGGGAAAGGCAGGCAGAGAATTCCCTGCTAGCACCTTCTCTGAGCCTGTTCACATTGCTTCGCAGAATCGCTTTTGTGCAGAAAACAGTAACACTTGTTCAGAAGGAAAGAAAGCACAGAGCCCCAGATTCTATGTTGTCCTGGAGAGCTTGCAGAGCACTGGGGAAAGGCAGGCAGAGAATTCCTTGCTAGCACCTTCTCTGTGCCTGGGAAGCAGAAGTGTTCGCATTGCTTCGCAAGAATCGCTTTTGTGCAGAAAACACTTACACTTGTTCAGAAGGAAAGAAAGCACAGAGCCCCAGATTTTATGTTGTCCTGGAGAGCTTGCAGAGCACTGGGGAAAGGCAGGCAGAGAATTCCCTGCTAGCACCTTCTCTGTGCCTGGGAAGCAGAAGTGTTCACATTGCTTCGCAAGAATCGCTTTTGTGCAGAAAACAGTAACACTTGTTCAGAAGGAAAGAAAGCACAGAGCCCCAGATTCTATGTTGTCCTGGAGAGCTTGCAGAGCCCTGGGGAAAGGCAGGCAGAGAATTCCCTGCTAGCACCTTCTCTGTGCCTGGGAAGCAAAAGTGTTCACATTGCTTCGCAAGAATCGCTTTTGTGCAGAAAACACTAACACTTGTTCAGAAGGAAAGAAAGCACAGACCCCAGATTTTATGTTGTCCTGGAGAGCTTGCAGAGCACTGGGGAAAGGCAGGCAGAGAATTCCTTGCTAGCACCTTCTCTGTGCCTGTTCACATTGCTTCGCAGAATCGCTTTTGTGCAGAAAACAGTAACACTTGTTCAGAACGAAAGAAAGCACAGAGCCCCAGATTCTATGTTGTCCTGGAGAGCTTGCAGAGCACTGGGGAAAGGCAGGCAGAGAATTCCTTGCTAGCACCTTCTCTGTGCCTGGGAAGCAGAAGTGTTCACATTGCTTCGCAAGAATCGCTTTTGTGCAGAAAACACTAACACTTGTTCAGAAGGAAAGAAAGCACAGAGCCCCAGATTCTATGTTGTCCTGGAGAGCTTGCAGAGCACTGGGGAAAAGCAGGCAGAGAATTCCCTGATAGCACCTTCTCTGTGCCTGGGAAGCAGAAGTGTTCACATTGCTTCGCAAGAATCGCTTTTGTGCAGAAAACAGTAACACTTGTTCAGAACTAAAGAAAGCACAGAGCCCCAGATTTGCTGCTGTCCTGGAGAGCTTGCAGAGCACTGGGGAAAGGCAGGCAGAGAATTCCCTGCTAGCACCTTCTCTGTGCCTGGGAAGCAGAAGTGTTCACATTGCTTCGCAAGAATCGCTTTTGTGCAGAAAACAGTAACACTTGTTCAGAACTAAAGAAAGCACAGAGCCCCAGATTTGCTGCTGTCCTGGAGAGCTTGCAGAGCACTGGGGAAAGGCAGGCAGAGAATTCCCTGCTAGCACCTTCTCTGTGCCTGGGAAGCAGAAGTGTTCACATTGCTTCGCAAAAATCGCTTTTGTGCAGAAAACAGTAACACTTGTTCAGAAGGAAAGAAAGAACAGAGCCCCAGATTTTATGTTGTCCTGGAGAGCTTGCAGAGCACTGGGGAAAGGCAGGCAGAGAATTCCCTGCTAGCACCTTCTCTGTGCCTGTTCACATTGCTTCGCAGAGTCGCTTTTGTGCAGAAAACAGTAACACTTGTTCAGAACGAAAGAAAGCACAGAGCCCCAGATTCTATGTTGTCCTGGAGAGCTTGCAGAGCACTGGGGAAAGGCAGGCAGAGAATTCCCTGCTAGCACCTTCTCTGTGCCTGGGAAGCAGAAGTGTTCACATTGCTTCGCAGAATCGCTTTTGTGCAGAAAACACTAACACTTGTTCAGAAGGAAAGAAAGCACAGAACCCCAGATTTTATGTTGTCCTGGAGAGCTCGCAGAGCACTGGGGAAAGGCAGGCAGAGAATTCCTTGCTAGCACCTTCTCTGTGCCTGGGAAGCAGAAGTGTTCACATTGCTTCGCAAGAATCGCTTTTGTGCAGAAAACAGTAACACTTGTTCAGAAGGAAAGAAAGCACAGAGCCCCAGATTTTATGTTGTCCTGGAGAGCTTGCAGAGCACTGGGGAAAGGCAGGCAGAGAATTCCCTGCTAGCACCTTCTCTGTGCCTGGGAAGCAGAAGTGTTCACATTGCTTCGCAAGAATCGCTTTTGTGCAGAAAACACTAACACTTGTTCAGAAGGAAAGAAAGCACAGAGCCCCAGATTCTATGTTGTCCTGCAGAGCTTGCAGAGCACTGGGGAAAGGCAGGCAGAGAATTCCTTGCTAGCACCTTCTCTGTGCCTGGGAAGCAGAAGTGTTCACATTGCTTCGCAAGAATCGCTTTTGTGCAGAAAACAGTAACACTTGTTCAGAACGAAAGAAAGAACAGAGCCCCAGATTTTATGTTGTCCTGCAGAGCTTGCAGAGCACTGGGGAAAGGCAGGCAGAGAATTCCCTGCTAGCACCTTCTCTGTGCCTGGGAAGCAGAAGTGTTCACATTGCTTCGCAGAATCGCTTTTGTGCAGAAAACACTAACACTTGTTCAGAACGAAAGAAAGCACAGAGCCCCAGATTCTATGTTGTCCTGGAGAGCTTGCAGAGCACTGGGGAAAGGCATGCAGAGAATTCCCTGCTAACACCTTCTCTGTGCCTGGGAAGCAGAAGTGTTCACATTGCTTCACAAGAATCGCTTTTGTGCAGAAAACAGTAACACTTGTTCAGAAGGAAAGAAAGCACAGAGCCCCAGATTTTATGTTGTCCTGGAGAGCTTGCAGAGCACTGGGGAAAGGCAGGCAGAGAATTCCCTGCTAGCACCTTCTCTGTGCCTGTTCACATTGCTTCGCAGAATCGCTTCTGTGCAGAAAACAGTAACACTTGTTCAGAAGGAAAGAAAGCACAGAGCCGCAGATTCTATGTTTCCTGCAGAGCTTGCAGAGCACTGGGGAAAGGCAGGCAGAGAATTCCTTGCTAGCACCTTCTCTGTGCCTGGGAAGCAGAAGTGTTTACATTGCTTCGCAAGAATCGCTTTTGTGCAGAAAACACTAACATTTGTTCAGAAGGAAAGAAAGCACAGAGCCCCAGATTCTATGTTGTCCTGGAGAGCTTGCAGAGCACTGGGGATAGGCAGGCAGAGAATTCCCTGCTAGCACCTTCTCTGTGCCTGGGAAGCAGAAGTGTTCACATTGCTTCGCAAGAATCGCTTTTGTGCAGAAAACAGTAACACTTGTTCAGAAGGAAAGAAAGCACAGAGCCCCAGATTCTATGTTGTCCTGGAGAGCTTGCAGAGCACTGGGGAAAGGCAGGCAGAGAATTCCCTGATAGCACCTTCTCTGTGCCTGGGAAGCAGAAGTGTTCACATTGCTTCGCAGAATCGCTTTTGTGCAGAAAACAGTAACACTTGTTCAGAACGAAAGCAAGCACAGAGCCCCAGATTCTATGTTGTCCTGGAGAGCTTGCAGAGCACTGGGGAAAGGCAGGCAGAGAATTCCCTGCTAGCACCTTCTCTGTGCCTGTTCACATTGCTTCGCAGAATCGCTTTTGTGCAGAAAACAGTAACACTTGCTCAGAACGAAAGAAAGCACAGAGCCCCAGATTCTATGTTGTCCTGGAGAGCTTGCAGAGCACTGGGGAAAGGCAGGCAGAGAATTCCCTGCTAGCACCTTCTCTGTGCCTGTTCACATTGCTTCGCAGAATCGCTTTTGAACAGAAAACACTAACACTTGTTCAGAAGGAAAGAAAGCACAGAGCCGCAGATTCTATGTTGTCCTGGAGAGCTTGCAGAGCACTGGGGATAGGCAGGCAGAGAATTCCCTGCTAGCACCTTCTCTGTGCCTGGGAAGCAGAAGTGTTCACATTGCTTCGCAAGAATCGCTTTTGTGCAGAAAACAGTAACACTTGTTCAGAAGGAAAGAAAGCACAGAGCCGCAGATTCTATGTTGTCCTGGAGAGCTTGCAGAGCCCTGGGGAAAGGCAGGCAGAGAATTCCCTGATAGCACCTTCTCTGTGCCTGGGAAGCAGAAGTGTTCACATTGCTTCGCAAAAATCGCTTTTGCGCAGAAAAGACTAACACTTCTTCAGAAGGAAAGAAAGCACAGAGCCCCAGATTCTATGTTGTCCTGGAGAGCTTGCAGAGCACTGGGGAAAGGCAGGCAGAGAATTCCCTGCTAGCACCTTCTCTGTGCCTGTTCACATTGCTTCGCAGAATCGCTTTTGTGCAGAAAACAGTAACACTTGTTCAGAACGAAAGAAAGCACAGAGCCCCAGATTCTATGTTGTCCTGCAGAGCTTGCAGAGCACTGGGGAAAGGCAGGCAGAGAATTCCCTGCTAGCACCTTCTCTGTGCCTGGGAAGCAGAAGTGTTCACACTGCTTCGCAGAATCGCTTTTGTGCAGAAAACAGTAACACTTGTTCAGAAGGAAAGAAAGCACAGAGCCCCAGATTTTATGTTGTCCTGGAGAGCTTGCAGAGCACTGGGGAAAGGCAGGCAGAGAATTCCCTGCTAGCACCTTCTCTGTGCCTGTTCACATTGCTTCGCAGAATCGCTTTTGTGCAGAAAACAGTAACACTTGTTCAGAACGAAAGAAAGCACAGAGCCCCAGATTCTTTGTTTCCTGCAGAGCTTGCAGAGCACTGGGGAAAGGCAGGCAGAGAATTCCTTGCTAGCACCTTCTCTGTGCCTGGGAAGCAGAAGTGTTTACATTGCTTCGCAAGAATCGCTTTTGTGCAGAAAACAGTAACACTTGTTCAGAAGGAAAGAAAGCACAGAGCCCCAGATTTTATGTTGTCCTGGAGAGCTTGCAGAGCACTGGGGAAAGGCAGGCAGAGAATTCCCTGATAGCACCTTCTCTGTGCCTGGGAAGCAGAAGTGTTCACATTGCTTCGCAAAAATCGCTTTTGCGCAGAAAAGACTAACACTTCTTCAGAAGGAAAGAAAGCACAGAGCCCCAGATTTTATGTTGTCCTGGAGAGCTTGCAGAGCACTGGGGAAAGGCAGGCAGAGAATTCCCTGCTAGCACCTTCTCTGTGCCTGTTCACATTGCTTCGCAGAATCGCTTTTGTGCAGAAAACAGTAACACTTGTTCAGAACGAAAGAAAGCACAGAGCCCCAGATTCTATGTTGTCCTGCAGAGCTTGCAGAGCACTGGGGAAAGGCAGGCAGAGAATTCCCTGCTAGCACCTCCTCTGTGCCTGGGAAGCAGAAGTGTTCACACTGCTTCGCAGAATCGCTTTTGTGCAGAAAACAGTAACACTTGTTCAGAACGAAAGAAAGCACAGAGCCCCAGATTCTTTGTTTCCTGCAGAGCTTGCAGAGCACTGGGGAAAGGCAGGCAGAGAATTCCTTGCTAGCACCTTCTCTGTGCCTGGGAAGCAGAAGTGTTTACATTGCTTCGCAAGAATCGCTTTTGTGCAGAAAACACTAACACTTGTTCAGAAGGAAAGAAAGCACAGAGCCCCAGATTTTATGTTGTCCTGGAGAGCTTGCAGAGCACTGGGGAAAGGCAGGCAGAGAATTCCCTGCTAGCACCTCCTCTGTGCCTGGGAAGCAGAAGTGTTCACATTGCTTCGCAAGAATCGCTTTTGTGCAGAAAACAGTAACACTTGTTCAGAACGAAAGAAAGCACAGAGCCCCAGATTCTATGTTGTCCTGGAGAGCTTGCAGAGCACTGGGGAAAGGCAGGCAGAGAATTCCCTGCTAGCACCTTCTCTGTGCCTGTTCACATTGCTTCGCAGAATCGCTTTTGTGCAGAAAACAGTAACACTTGTTCAGAACGAAAGAAAGCACAGAGCCCCAGATTCTATGTTGTCCTGCAGAGCTTGCAGAGCACTGGGGAAAGGCAGGCAGAGAATTCCCTGCTAGCACCTTCTCTGTGTATGGGAAGCAGGAGTGTTCACATTGCTTCGCAGAATCGCTTTTGTGCAGAAAACAGTAACACTTGTTCAGAACGAAAGAAAGCACAGAGCCCCAGATTCTATGTTGTCCTGGAGAGCTTGCAGAGCACTGGGGAAAGGCAGGCAGAGAATTCCTTGCTAGCACCTTCTCTGTGCCTGGGAAGCAGAAGTGTTCACATTGCTTCGCAGAATCGCTTTTGTGCAGAAAACAGTAACACTTGTTCAGAAGGAAAGAAAGCACAGAGCCCCAGATTCTATGTTGTCCTGGAGAGCTTGCAGAGCACTGGGGAAAGGCAGGCAGAGAATTCCCTGATAGCACCTTCTCTGTGCCTGGGAAGCAGAAGTGTTCACATTGCTTCGCAAAAATCGCTTTTGCGCAGAAAAGACTAACACTTCTTCAGAAGGAAAGAAAGCACAGAGCCCCAGATTTTATGTTGTCCTGGAGAGCTTGCAGAGCACTGGGGAAAGGCAGGCAGAGAATTCCCTGCTAGCACCTTCTCTGTGCCTGTTCACATTGCTTCGCAGAATCGCTTTTGTGCAGAAAACAGTAACACTTGTTCAGAACGAAAGAAAGCACAGAGCCCCAGATTCTATGTTGTCCTGCAGAGCTTGCAGAGCACTGGGGAAAGGCAGGCAGAGAATTCCCTGCTAGCACCTTCTCTGTGCCTGGGAAGCAGAAGTGTTCACATTGCTTCGCAGAATCGCTTTTGTGCAGAAAACACTAACACTTGTTCAGAAGGAAAGAAAGCACAGAGCCCCAGATTCTATGTTGTCCTGGAGAGCTTGCAGAGCACTGGGGAAAGGCAGGCAGAGAATTCCTTGCTAGCACCTTCTCTGTGCCTGGGAAGCAGAAGTGTTCACATTGCTTCGCAAGAATCGCTTTTGTGCAGAAAACAGTAACACTTGTTCAGAACGAAAGAAAGAACAGAGCCCCAGATTTTATGTTGTCCTGCAGAGCTTGCAGAGCACTGGGGAAAGGCAGGCAGAGAATTCCCTGCTAGCACCTTCTCTGTGCCTGTTCACATTGCTTCGCAGAATCGCTTTTGTGCAGAAAACAGTAACACTTGTTCAGAACGAAAGAAAGCACAGAGACCCAGACTCTATGTTGTCCTGCAGAGCTTGCAGAGCACTGGGGAAAGGCAGGCAGAGAATTCCCTGATAGCACCTTCTCTGTGCCTGGGAAGCAGAAGTGTTCACATTGCTTCGCAAAAATCGCTTTTGCGCAGAAAAGACTAACACTTCTTCAGAAGGAAAGAAAGCACAGAGCCCCAGATTCTATGTCGTCCTGGAGAGCTTGCAGAGCACTGGGGAAAGGCAGGCAGAGAATTCCCTGCTAGCACCTTCTCTGTGCCTGTTCACATTGCTTCGCAGAATCGCTTTTGTGCAGAAAACAGTAACACTTGTTCAGAAGGAAAGAAAGCACAGAGCCCCAGATTTTATGTTGTCCTGGAGAGCTTGCAGAGCACTGGGGAAAGGCATGCAGAGAATTCCCTGATAGCACCTTCTCTGTGCCTGGGAAGCAGAAGTGTTCACATTGCTTCGCAAAAATCGCTTTTGCGCAGAAAAGACTAACACTTCTTCAGAAGGAAAGAAAGCACAGAGCCCCAGATTTTATGTTGTCCTGGAGAGCTTGCAGAGCACTGGGGAAAGGCAGGCAGAGAATTCCCTGCTAGCACCTTCTCTGTGCCTGTTCACATTGCTTCGCAGAATCGCTTTTGTGCAGAAAACAGTAACACTTGTTCAGAACGAAAGAAAGCACAGAGCCCCAGATTCTATGTTGTCCTGCAGAGCTTGCAGAGCACTGGGGAAAGGCAGGCAGAGAATTCCCTGCTAGCACCTTCTCTGTGCCTGGGAAGCAGAAGTGTTCACACTGCTTCGCAGAATCGCTTTTGTGCAGAAAACAGTAACACTTGTTCAGAAGGAAAGAAAGCACAGAGCCCCAGATTTTATGTTGTCCTGGAGAGCTTGCAGAGCACTGGGGAAAGGCAGGCAGAGAATTCCCTGCTAGCACCTTCTCTGTGCCTGTTCACATTGCTTCGCAGAATCGCTTTTGTGCAGAAAACAGTAACACTTGTTCAGAACGAAAGAAAGCACAGAGCCCCAGATTCTTTGTTTCCTGCAGAGCTTGCAGAGCACTGGGGAAAGGCAGGCAGAGAATTCCTTGCTAGCACCTTCTCTGTGCCTGGGAAGCAGAAGTGTTTACATTGCTTCGCAAGAATCGCTTTTGTGCAGAAAACACTAACACTTGTTCAGAAGGAAAGAAAGCACAGAGCCCCAGATTTTATGTTGTCCTGGAGAGCTTGCAGAGCACTGGGGAAAGGCAGGCAGAGAATTCCTTGCTAGCACCTTCTCTGTGCCTGGGAAGCAGAAGTGTTCACATTGCTTCGCAGAATCGCTTTTGTGCAGAAAACAGTAACACTTGTTCAGAAGGAAAGAAAGCACAGAGCGCCAGATTTTATGTTGTCCTGGAGAGCTTGCAGAGCACTGGGGATAGGCAGGCAGAGAATTCCCTGCTAGCACCTTCTCTGTGCCTGGGAAGCAGAAGTGTTCACATTGCTTCGCAAGAATCGCTTTTGTGCAGAAAACAGTAACACTTGTTCAGAACGAAAGAAAGCACAGAGCCCCAGATTCTATGTTGTCCTGGAGAGCTTGCAGAGCACTGGGGAAAGGCAGGCAGAGAATTCCCTGCTAGCACCTTCTCTGTGCCTGTTCACATTGCTTCGCAGAATCGCTTTTGTGCAGAAAACAGTAACACTTGTTCAGAACGAAAGAAAGCACAGAGCCCCAGATTCTATGTTGTCCTGCAGAGCTTGCAGAGCACTGGGGAAAGGCAGGCAGAGAATTCCCTGCTAGCACCTTCTCTGTGTATGGGAAGCAGAAGTGTTCACATTGCTTCGCAGAATCGCTTTTGTGCAGAAAACAGTAACACTTGTTCAGAAGGAAAGAAAGCACAGAGCCCCAGATTCTATGTTGTCCTGGAGAGCTTGCAGAGCACTGGGGAAAGGCAGGCAGAGAATTCCCTGCTAGCACCTTCTCTGTGCCTGTTCACATTGCTTCGCAGAATCGCTTTTGTGCAGAAAACAGTAACACTTGTTCAGAACGAAAGAAAGCACAGAGCCCCAGATTCTATGTTGTCCTGCAGAGCTTGCAGAGCACTGGGGAAAGGCATGCAGAGAATTCCCTGCTAGCACCTTCTCTGTGCCTGGGAAGCAGAAGTGTTCACATTGCTTCGCAGAATCGCTTTTGTGCAGAAAACACTAACACTTGTTCAGAAGGAAAGAAAGCACAGAGCCCCAGATTCTATGTTGTCCTGCAGAGCTTGCAGAGCACTGGGGAAAGGCAGGCAGAGAATTCCTTGCTAGCACCTTCTCTGTGCCTGGGAAGCAGAAGTGTTCACATTGCTTCGCAAGAATCGCTTTTGTGCAGAAAACAGTAACACTTGTTCAGAACGAAAGAAAGAACAGAGCCCCAGATTTTATGTTGTCCTGCAGAGCTTGCAGAGCACTGGGGAAAGGCAGGCAGAGAATTCCCTGCTAGCACCTTCTCTGTGCCTGTTCACATTGCTTCGCAGAATCGCTTTTGTGCAGAAAACAGTAACACTTGTTCAGAACGAAAGAAAGAACAGAGCCCCAGACTCTATGTTGTCCTGCAGAGCTTGCAGAGCACTGGGGAAAGGCAGGCAGAGAATTCCCTGATAGCACCTTCTCTGTGCCTGGGAAGCAGAAGTGTTCACATTGCTTCGCAAAAATCGCTTTTGCGCAGAAAAGACTAACACTTCTTCAGAAGGAAAGAAAGCACAGAGCCCCAGATTCTATGTCGTCCTGGAGAGCTTGCAGAGCACTGGGGAAAGGCAGGCAGAGAATTCCCTGCTAGCACCTTCTCTGTGCCTGTTCACATTGCTTCGCAGAATCGCTTTTGTGCAGAAAACAGTAACACTTGTTCAGAAGGAAAGAAAGCACAGAGCCCCAGATTTTATGTTGTCCTGGAGAGCTTGCAGAGCACTGGGGAAAGGCATGCAGAGAATTCACTGCTAACACCTTCTCTGTGCCTGGGAAGCAGAAGTGTTCACATTGCTTCGCAAAAATCGCTTTTGTGCAGAAAACACTAACACTTGTTCAGAAGGAAAGAAAGCACAGAGCCCCAGATTCTATGTTGTCCTGGAGAGCTTGCAGAGCACTGGGGAAAGGCAGGCAGAGAATTCCCTGCTAGCACCTTCTCTGTGCCTGGGAAGCAGGAGTGTTCACATTGCTTCGCAAAAATCGCTTTTGTGCAGAAAACAGTAACACTTGTTCAGAACGAAAGAAAGCACAGAGCCCCAGATTTTATGTTGTCCTGGAGAGCTTGCAGAGCACTGGGGAAAGGCAGGCAGAGAATTCCCTGCTAGCACCTTCTCTGTGCCTGTTCACATTGCTTCGCAGAATCGCTTTTGTGCAGAAAACAGTAACACTTGTTCAGAACGAAAGAAAGCACAGAGCCGCAGATTCTATGTTGTCCTGCAGAGCTTGCAGAGCACTGGGGAAAGGCAGGCAGAGAATTCCCTGCTAGCACCTTCTCTGTGCCTGGGAAGCAGAAGTGTTCACATTGCTTCGCAAGAATCGCTTTTGTGCAGAAAACACTAACACTTCTTCAGAAGGAAAGAAAGCACAGAGCCCCAGATTTTATGTTGTCCTGGAGAGCTTGCAGAGCACTGGGGAAAGGCAGGCAGAGAATTCCCTGATAGCACCTTCTCTGTGCCTGGGAAGCAGAAGTGTTCACATTGCTTCGCAAGAATCGCTTTTGTGCAGAAAACAGTAACACTTGTTCAGAACGAAAGAAAGCACAGAGCCCCAGATTCTATGTTGTACTGGAGAGCTTGCAGAGCACTGGGGAAAGGCAGGCAGAGAATTCCCTGATAGCACCTTCTCTGTGCCTGGGAAGCAGAAGTGTTCACATTGCTTCGCAAAAATCGCTTTTGCGCAGAAAAGACTAACACTTCTTCAGAAGGAAAGAAAGCACAGAGCCCCAGATTTTATGTTGTCCTGGAGAGCTTGCAGAGCACTGGGGAAAGGCAGGCAGAGAATTCCCTGCTAGCACCTTCTCTGTGCCTGTTCACATTGCTTCGCAGAATCGCTTTTGTGCAGAAAACAGTAACACTTGTTCAGAACGAAAGAAAGCACAGGGCCCCAGATTCTATGTTGTCCTGCAGAGCTTGCAGAGCACTGGGGAAAGGCAGGCAGAGAATTACCTGCTAGCACCTTCTCTGTGCCTGTTCACATTGCTTCGCAGAATCGCTTTTGTGCAGAAAACAGTAACACTTGTTCAGAACGAAAGAAAGCACAGAGCCCCAGATTCTTTGTTTCCTGCAGAGCTTGCAGAGCACTGGGGAAAGGCAGGCAGAGAATTCCCTGCTAGCACCTTCTCTGTGCCTGTTCACATTGCTTCGCAGAATCGCTTTTGTGCAGAAAACAGTAACACTTGTTCAGAAGGAAAGAAAGCACAGAGCGCCAGATTTTATGTTGTCCTGGAGAGCTTGCAGAGCACTGGGGATAGGCAGGCAGAGAATTCCCTGCTAGCACCTTCTCTGTGCCTGGGAAGCAGAAGTGTTCACATTGCTTCGCAGAATCGCTTTTGTGCAGAAAACACTAACACTTGTTCAGAAGGAAAGAAAGCACAGAGCCCCAGATTCTATGTTGTCCTGGAGAGCTTGCAGAGCACTGGGGAAAGGCAGGCAGAGAATTCCTTGCTAGCACCTTCTCTGTGCCTGGGAAGCAGAAGTGTTCACATTGCTTCGCAAGAATCGCTTTTGTGCAGAAAACAGTAACACTTGTTCAGAACGAAAGAAAGCACAGAGACCCAGACTCTATGTTGTCCTGCAGAGCTTGCAGAGCACTGGGGAAAGGCAGGCAGAGAATTCCCTGATAGCACCTTCTCTGTGCCTGGGAAGCAGAAGTGTTCACATTGCTTCGCAAAAATCGCTTTTGCGCAGAAAAGACTAACACTTCTTCAGAAGGAAAGAAAGCACAGAGCCCCAGATTCTATGTCGTCCTGGAGAGCTTGCAGAGCACTGGGGAAAGGCAGGCAGAGAATTCCCTGCTAGCACCTTCTCTGTGCCTGTTCACATTGCTTCGCAGAATCGCTTTTGTGCAGAAAACAGTAACACTTGTTCAGAAGGAAAGAAAGCACAGAGCCCCAGATTTTATGTTGTCCTGGAGAGCTTGCAGAGCACTGGGGAAAGGCATGCAGAGAATTCACTGCTAACACCTTCTCTGTGCCTGGGAAGCAGAAGTGTTCACATTGCTTCGCAAAAATCGCTTTTGTGCAGAAAACAGTAACACTTGTTCAGAAGGAAAGAAAGCACAGAGCCCCAGATTCTATGTTGTCCTGGAGAGCTTGCAGAGCACTGGGGAAAGGCAGGCAGAGAATTCCTTGCTAGCACCTTCTCTGTGCCTGGGAAGCAGAAATGTTCACATTGCTTCGCAGAATCGCTTTTGTGCAGAAAACAGTAACACTTGTTCAGAACGAAAGAAAGCACAGAGCCCCAGATTTGCTGCTGTCCTGGAGAGCTTGCAGAGCACTGGGGAAAGGCAGGCAGAGAATTCCCTGCTAGCACCTTCTCTGTGCCTGGGAAGCAGAAGTGTTCACATTGCTTCGCAAGAATCGCTTTTGTGCAGAAAACACTAACACTTCTTCAGAAGGAAAGAAAGCACAGAGCCCCAGATTTTATGTTGTCCTGGAGAGCTTGCAGAGCACTGGGGAAAGGCAGGCAGAGAATTCCCTGATAGCACCTTCTCTGTGCCTGGGAAGCAGAAGTGTTCACATTGCTTCGCAAGAATCGCTTTTGTGCAGAAAACAGTAACACTTGTTCAGAACGAAAGAAAGCACAGAGCCCCAGATTCTATGTTGTACTGGAGAGCTTGCAGAGCACTGGGGAAAGGCAGGCAGAGAATTCCCTGATAGCACCTTCTCTGTGCCTGGGAAGCAGAAGTGTTCACATTGCTTCGCAAAAATCGCTTTTGCGCAGAAAAGACTAACACTTCTTCAGAAGGAAAGAAAGCACAGAGCCCCAGATTTTATGTTGTCCTGGAGAGCTTGCAGAGCACTGGGGAAAGGCAGGCAGAGAATTCCCTGCTAGCACCTTCTCTGTGCCTGTTCACATTGCTTCGCAGAATCGCTTTTGTGCAGAAAACAGTAACACTTGTTCAGAACGAAAGAAAGCACAGAGCCGCAGATTCTATGTTGTCCTGCAGAGCTTGCAGAGCACTGGGGAAAGGCAGGCAGAGAATTCCCTGCTAGCACCTTCTCTGTGCCTGGGAAGCAGAAGTGTTCACATTGCTTCGCAAGAATCGCTTTTGTGCAGAAAACAGTAACACTTGTTCAGAACGAAAGAAAGCACAGAGCCCCAGATTCTATGTTGTACTGGAGAGCTTGCAGAGCACTGGGGAAAGGCAGGCAGAGAATTCCCTGATAGCACCTTCTCTGTGCCTGGGAAGCAGAAGTGTTCACATTGCTTCGCAAAAATCGCTTTTGCGCAGAAAAGACTAACACTTCTTCAGAAGGAAAGAAAGCACAGAGCCCCAGATTTTATGTTGTCCTGGAGAGCTTGCAGAGCACTGGGGAAAGGCAGGCAGAGAATTCCCTGCTAGCACCTTCTCTGTGCCTGTTCACATTGCTTCGCAGAATCGCTTTTGTGCAGAAAACAGTAACACTTGTTCAGAACGAAAGAAAGCACAGGGCCCCAGATTCTATGTTGTCCTGCAGAGCTTGCAGAGCACTGGGGAAAGGCAGGCAGAGAATTACCTGCTAGCACCTTCTCTGTGCCTGTTCACATTGCTTCGCAGAATCGCTTTTGTGCAGAAAACAGTAACACTTGTTCAGAACGAAAGAAAGCACAGAGCCCCAGATTCTTTGTTTCCTGCAGAGCTTGCAGAGCACTGGGGAAAGGCAGGCAGAGAATTCCTTGCTAGCACCTTCTCTGTGCCTGGGAAGCAGAAGTGTTCACATTGCTTCGCAGAATCGCTTTTGTGCAGAAAACAGTAACACTTGTTCAGAAGGAAAGAAAGCACAGAGCGCCAGATTTTATGTTGTCCTGGAGAGCTTGCAGAGCACTGGGGATAGGCAGGCAGAGAATTCCCTGCTAGCACCTTCTCTGTGCCTGGGAAGCAGAAGTGTTCACATTGCTTCGCAGAATCGCTTTTGTGCAGAAAACACTAACACTTGTTCAGAAGGAAAGAAAGCACAGAGCCCCAGATTCTATGTTGTCCTGGAGAGCTTGCAGAGCACTGGGGAAAGGCAGGCAGAGAATTCCTTGCTAGCACCTTCTCTGTGCCTGGGAAGCAGAAGTGTTCACATTGCTTCGCAAGAATCGCTTTTGTGCAGAAAACAGTAACACTTGTTCAGAACGAAAGAAAGCACAGAGACCCAGACTCTATGTTGTCCTGCAGAGCTTGCAGAGCACTGGGGAAAGGCAGGCAGAGAATTCCCTGATAGCACCTTCTCTGTGCCTGGGAAGCAGAAGTGTTCACATTGCTTCGCAAAAATCGCTTTTGCGCAGAAAAGACTAACACTTCTTCAGAAGGAAAGAAAGCACAGAGCCCCAGATTCTATGTCGTCCTGGAGAGCTTGCAGAGCACTGGGGAAAGGCAGGCAGAGAATTCCCTGCTAGCACCTTCTCTGTGCCTGTTCACATTGCTTCGCAGAATCGCTTTTGTGCAGAAAACAGTAACACTTGTTCAGAAGGAAAGAAAGCACAGAGCCCCAGATTTTATGTTGTCCTGGAGAGCTTGCAGAGCACTGGGGAAAGGCATGCAGAGAATTCACTGCTAACACCTTCTCTGTGCCTGGGAAGCAGAAGTGTTCACATTGCTTCGCAAAAATCGCTTTTGTGCAGAAAACAGTAACACTTGTTCAGAAGGAAAGAAAGCACAGAGCCCCAGATTCTATGTTGTCCTGGAGAGCTTGCAGAGCACTGGGGAAAGGCAGGCAGAGAATTCCTTGCTAGCACCTTCTCTGTGCCTGGGAAGCAGAAATGTTCACATTGCTTCGCAGAATCGCTTTTGTGCAGAAAACAGTAACACTTGTTCAGAACGAAAGAAAGCACAGAGCCCCAGATTTGCTGCTGTCCTGGAGAGCTTGCAGAGCACTGGGGAAAGGCAGGCAGAGAATTCCCTGCTAGCACCTTCTCTGTGCCTGGGAAGCAGAAGTGTTCACATTGCTTCGCAAGAATCGCTTTTGTGCAGAAAACACTAACACTTCTTCAGAAGGAAAGAAAGCACAGAGCCCCAGATTTTATGTTGTCCTGGAGAGCTTGCAGAGCACTGGGGAAAGGCAGGCAGAGAATTCCCTGATAGCACCTTCTCTGTGCCTGGGAAGCAGAAGTGTTCACATTGCTTCGCAAGAATCGCTTTTGTGCAGAAAACAGTAACACTTGTTCAGAACGAAAGAAAGCACAGAGCCCCAGATTCTATGTTGTACTGGAGAGCTTGCAGAGCACTGGGGAAAGGCAGGCAGAGAATTCCCTGATAGCACCTTCTCTGTGCCTGGGAAGCAGAAGTGTTCACATTGCTTCGCAAAAATCGCTTTTGCGCAGAAAAGACTAACACTTCTTCAGAAGGAAAGAAAGCACAGAGCCCCAGATTTTATGTTGTCCTGGAGAGCTTGCAGAGCACTGGGGAAAGGCAGGCAGAGAATTCCCTGCTAGCACCTTCTCTGTGCCTGTTCACATTGCTTCGCAGAATCGCTTTTGTGCAGAAAACAGTAACACTTGTTCAGAACGAAAGAAAGCACAGAGCCGCAGATTCTATGTTGTCCTGCAGAGCTTGCAGAGCACTGGGGAAAGGCAGGCAGAGAATTCCCTGATAGCACCTTCTCTGTGCCTGGGAAGCAGAAGTGTTCACATTGCTTCGCAAAAATCGCTTTTGCGCAGAAAAGACTAACACTTCTTCAGAAGGAAAGAAAGCACAGAGCCCCAGATTTTATGTTGTCCTGGAGAGCTTGCAGAGCACTGGGGAAAGGCAGGCAGAGAATTCCCTGCTAGCACCTTCTCTGTGCCTGTTCACATTGCTTCGCAGAATCGCTTTTGTGCAGAAAACAGTAACACTTGTTCAGAACGAAAGAAAGCACAGGGCCCCAGATTCTATGTTGTCCTGCAGAGCTTGCAGAGCACTGGGGAAAGGCAGGCAGAGAATTACCTGCTAGCACCTTCTCTGTGCCTGTTCACATTGCTTCGCAGAATCGCTTTTGTGCAGAAAACAGTAACACTTGTTCAGAACGAAAGAAAGCACAGAGCCCCAGATTCTTTGTTTCCTGCAGAGCTTGCAGAGCACTGGGGAAAGGCAGGCAGAGAATTCCTTGCTAGCACCTTCTCTGTGCCTGGGAAGCAGAAGTGTTCACATTGCTTCGCAGAATCGCTTTTGTGCAGAAAACAGTAACACTTGTTCAGAAGGAAAGAAAGCACAGAGCGCCAGATTTTATGTTGTCCTGGAGAGCTTGCAGAGCACTGGGGATAGGCAGGCAGAGAATTCCCTGCTAGCACCTTCTCTGTGCCTGGGAAGCAGAAGTGTTCACATTGCTTCGCAGAATCGCTTTTGTGCAGAAAACACTAACACTTGTTCAGAAGGAAAGAAAGCACAGAGCCCCAGATTCTATGTTGTCCTGGAGAGCTTGCAGAGCACTGGGGAAAGGCAGGCAGAGAATTCCTTGCTAGCACCTTCTCTGTGCCTGGGAAGCAGAAGTGTTCACATTGCTTCGCAAGAATCGCTTTTGTGCAGAAAACAGTAACACTTGTTCAGAACGAAAGAAAGCACAGAGACCCAGACTCTATGTTGTCCTGCAGAGCTTGCAGAGCACTGGGGAAAGGCAGGCAGAGAATTCCCTGATAGCACCTTCTCTGTGCCTGGGAAGCAGAAGTGTTCACATTGCTTCGCAAAAATCGCTTTTGCGCAGAAAAGACTAACACTTCTTCAGAAGGAAAGAAAGCACAGAGCCCCAGATTCTATGTCGTCCTGGAGAGCTTGCAGAGCACTGGGGAAAGGCAGGCAGAGAATTCCCTGCTAGCACCTTCTCTGTGCCTGTTCACATTGCTTCGCAGAATCGCTTTTGTGCAGAAAACAGTAACACTTGTTCAGAAGGAAAGAAAGCACAGAGCCCCAGATTTTATGTTGTCCTGGAGAGCTTGCAGAGCACTGGGGAAAGGCATGCAGAGAATTCACTGCTAACACCTTCTCTGTGCCTGGGAAGCAGAAGTGTTCACATTGCTTCGCAAAAATCGCTTTTGTGCAGAAAACAGTAACACTTGTTCAGAAGGAAAGAAAGCACAGAGCCCCAGATTCTATGTTGTCCTGGAGAGCTTGCAGAGCACTGGGGAAAGGCAGGCAGAGAATTCCTTGCTAGCACCTTCTCTGTGCCTGGGAAGCAGGAGTGTTCACATTGCTTCGCAAAAATCGCTTTTGTGCAGAAAACAGTAACACTTGTTCAGAACGAAAGAAAGCACAGAGCCCCAGATTTTATGTTGTCCTGGAGAGCTTGCAGAGCACTGGGGATAGGCAGGCAGAGAATTCCCTGCTAGCACCTTCTCTGTGCCTGTTCACATTGCTTCGCAGAATCGCTTTTGTGCAGAAAACAGTAACACTTGTTCAGAACGAAAGAAAGCACAGAGCCCCAGATTCTATGTTGTCCTGCAGAGCTTGCAGAGCACTGGGGAAAGGCAGGCAGAGAATTCCCTGCTAGCACCTTCTCTGTGCCTGGGAAGCAGAAGTGTTCACATTGCTTCGCAAGAATCGCTTTTGTGCAGAAAACACTAACACTTCTTCAGAAGGAAAGAAAGCACAGAGCCCCAGATTTTATGTTGTCCTGGAGAGCTTGCAGAGCACTGGGGATAGGCAGGCAGAGAATTCCCTGCTAGCACCTTCTCTGTGCCTGTTCACATTGCTTCGCAGAATCGCTTTTGTGCAGAAAACAGTAACACTTGTTCAGAACGAAAGAAAGCACAGAGACCCAGACTCTATGTTGTCCTGCAGAGCTTGCAGAGCACTGGGGAAAGGCAGGCAGAGAATTCCCTGCTAGCACCTTCTCTGTGCCTGGGAAGCAGAAGTGTTCACATTGCTTCGCAGAATCGCTTTTGTGCAGAAAACAGTAACACTTGTTCAGAACTAAAGAAAGCACACAGCCCCAGATTTGCTGCTGTCCTGGAGAGCTTGCAGAGCACTGGGGAAAGGCAGGCAGAGAATTCCCTGATAGCACCTTCTCTGTGCCTGGGAAGCAGAAGTGTTCACATTGCTTCGCAGAATCGCTTTTGTGCAGAAAACAGTAACACTTGTTCAGAACGAAAGCAAGCACAGAGCCCCAGATTCTATGTTGTCCTGGAGAGCTTGCAGAGCACTGGGGAAAGGCAGGCAGAGAATTCCCTGCTAGCACCTTCTCTGTGCCTGTTCACATTGCTTCGCAGAATCGCTTTTGTGCAGAAAACAGTAACACTTGCTCAGAACGAAAGAAAGCACAGAGCCCCAGATTCTATGTTGTCCTGGAGAGCTTGCAGAGCACTGGGGAAAGGCAGGCAGAGAATTCCCTGCTAGCACCTTCTCTGTGCCTGTTCACATTGCTTCGCAGAATCGCTTTTGTGCAGAAAACAGTAACACTTGCTCAGAACGAAAGAAAGCACAGAGCCCCAGATTCTATGTTGTCCTGGAGAGCTTGCAGAGCACTGGGGAAAGGCAGGCAGAGAATTCCCTGCTAGCACCTTCTCTGTGCCTGTTCACATTGCTTCGCAGAATCGCTTTTGAGCAGAAAACACTAACACTTGTTCAGAAGGAAAGACAGCACAGAGCCGCAGATTCTATGTTTCCTGCAGAGCTTGCAGAGCACTGGGGAAAGTCAGGCAGAGAATTCCTTGCTAGCACCTTCTCTGTGCCTGGGAAGCAGAAGTGTTTACATTGCTTCGCAAGAATCGCTTTTGTGCAGAAAACACTAAAACTTGTTCAGAAGGAAAGAAAGCACAGAGCCCCAGATTCTATGTTGTCCTGGAGAGCTTGCAGAGCACTGGGGATAGGCAGGCAGAGAATTCCCTGCTAGCACCTTCTCTGTGCCTGGGAAGCAGAAGTGTTCACATTGCTTCGCAAGAATCGCTTTTGTGCAGAAAACAGTAACACTTGTTCAGAACGAAAGAAAGCACAGAGCCCCAGATTCTATGTTGTACTGGAGAGCTTGCAGAGCACTGGGGAAAGGCAGGCAGAGAATTCCCTGATAGCACCTTCTCTGTGCCTGGGAAGCAGAAGTGTTCACATTGCTTCGCAAAAATCGCTTTTGCGCAGAAAAGACTAACACTTCTTCAGAAGGAAAGAAAGCACAGAGCCCCAGATTTTATGTTGTCCTGGAGAGCTTGCAGAGCACTGGGGAAAGGCAGGCAGAGAATTCCCTGCTAGCACCTTCTCTGTGCCTGTTCACATTGCTTCGCAGAATCGCTTTTGTGCAGAAAACAGTAACACTTGTTCAGAACGAAAGAAAGCACAGAGCCCCAGATTCTATGTTGTCCTGCAGAGCTTGCAGAGCACTGGGGAAAGGCAGGCAGAGAATTCCCTGCTAGCACCTTCTCTGTGCCTGGGAAGCAGAAGTGTTCACACTGCTTCGCAGAATCGCTTTTGTGCAGAAAACAGTAACACTTGTTCAGAAGGAAAGAAAGCACAGAGCCCCAGATTTTATGTTGTCCTGGAGAGCTTGCAGAGCACTGGGGAAAGGCAGGCAGAGAATTCCCTGCTAGCACCTTCTCTGTGCCTGTTCACATTGCTTCGCAGAATCGCTTTTGTGCAGAAAACACTAACACTTGTTCAGAACGAAAGAAAGCACAGAGCCCCAGATTCTTTGTTTCCTGCAGAGCTTGCAGAGCACTGGGGAAAGGCAGGCAGAGAATTCCTTGCTAGCACCTTCTCTGTGCCTGGGAAGCAGAAGTGTTTACATTGCTTCGCAAGAATCGCTTTTGTGCAGAAAACACTAACACTTGTTCAGAAGGAAAGAAAGCACAGAGCCACAGATTTTATGTTGTCCTGGAGAGCTTGCAGAGCACTGGGGAAAGGCAGGCAGAGAATTCCTTGCTAGCACCTTCTCTGTGCCTGGGAAGCAGAAGTGTTCACATTGCTTCGCAGAATCGCTTTTGTGCAGAAAACAGTAACACTTGTTCAGAAGGAAAGAAAGCACAGAGCGCCAGATTTTATGTTGTCCTGGAGAGCTTGCAGAGCACTGGGGATAGGCAGGCAGAGAATTCCCTGCTAGCACCTTCTCTGTGCCTGGGAAGCAGAAGTGTTCACATTGCTTCGCAAGAATCGCTTTTGTGCAGAAAACAGTAACACTTGTTCAGAACGAAAGAAAGCACAGAGCCCCAGATTTTATGTTGTCCTGGAGAGCTTGCAGAGCACTGGGGAAAGGCAGGCAGAGAATTCCCTGCTAGCACCTTCTCTGTGCCTGTTCACATTGCTTCGCAGAATCGCTTTTGTGCAGAAAACAGTAACACTTGTTCAGAACGAAAGAAAGCACAGAGCCGCAGATTCTATGTTGTCCTGCAGAGCTTGCAGAGCACTGGGGAAAGGCAGGCAGAGAATTCCCTGCTAGCACCTTCTCTGTGCCTGGGAAGCAGAAGTGTTCACATTGCTTCGCAAGAATCGCTTTTGTGCAGAAAACACTAACACTTCTTCAGAAGGAAAGAAAGCACAGAGCCCCAGATTTTATGTTGTCCTGGAGAGCTTGCAGAGCACTGGGGAAAGGCAGGCAGAGAATTCCCTGCTAGCACCTTCTCTGTGCCTGTTCACATTGCTTCGCAGAATCGCTTTTGTGCAGAAAACAGTAACACTTGTTCAGAACGAAAGAAAGCACAGAGACCCAGACTCTATGTTGTCCTGCAGAGCTTGCAGAGCACTGGGGAAAGGCAGGCAGAGAATTCCCTGCTAGCACCTTCTCTGTGCCTGGGAAGCAGAAGTGTTCACATTGCTTCGCAGAATCGCTTTTGTGCAGAAAACAGTAACACTTGTTCAGAACTAAAGAAAGCACACAGCCCCAGATTTGCTGCTGTCCTGGAGAGCTTGCAGAGCACTGGGGAAAGGCAGGCAGAGAATTCCCTGATAGCACCTTCTCTGTGCCTGGGAAGCAGAAGTGTTCACATTGCTTCGCAGAATCGCTTTTGTGCAGAAAACAGTAACACTTGTTCAGAACGAAAGCAAGCACAGAGCCCCAGATTCTATGTTGTCCTGGAGAGCTTGCAGAGCACTGGGGAAAGGCAGGCAGAGAATTCCCTGCTAGCACCTTCTCTGTGCCTGTTCACATTGCTTCGCAGAATCGCTTTTGTGCAGAAAACAGTAACACTTGCTCAGAACGAAAGAAAGCACAGAGCCCCAGATTCTATGTTGTCCTGGAGAGCTTGCAGAGCACTGGGGAAAGGCAGGCAGAGAATTCCCTGCTAGCACCTTCTCTGTGCCTGTTCACATTGCTTCGCAGAATCGCTTTTGAGCAGAAAACAGTAACACTTGTTCAGAACGAAAGAAAGCACAGAGCCGCAGATTCTATGTTTCCTGCAGAGCTTGCAGAGCACTGGGGAAAGTCAGGCAGAGAATTCCTTGCTAGCACCTTCTCTGTGCCTGGGAAGCAGAAGTGTTCACATTGCTTCGCAAGAATCGCTTTTGTGCAGAAAACACTAAAACTTGTTCAGAAGGAAAGAAAGCACAGAGCCCCAGATTCTATGTTGTCCTGGAGAGCTTGCAGAGCACTGGGGATAGGCAGGCAGAGAATTCCCTGCTAGCACCTTCTCTGTGCCTGGGAAGCAGAAGTGTTCACATTGCTTCGCAAGAATCGCTTTTGTGCAGAAAACAGTAACACTTGTTCAGAACGAAAGAAAGCACAGAGCCCCAGATTCTATGTTGTACTGGAGAGCTTGCAGAGCACTGGGGAAAGGCAGGCAGAGAATTCCCTGCTAGCACCTTCTCTGTGCCTGGGAAGCAGAAGTGTTCACATTGCTTCGCAAAAATCGCTTTTGCGCAGAAAAGACTAACACTTCTTCAGAAGGAAAGAAAGCACAGAGCCCCAGATTTTATGTTGTCCTGGAGAGCTTGCAGAGCACTGGGGAAAGGCAGGCAGAGAATTCCCTGCTAGCACCTTCTCTGTGCCTGTTCACATTGCTTCGCAGAATCGCTTTTGTGCAGAAAACAGTAACACTTGTTCAGAACGAAAGAAAGCACAGAGCCCCAGATTCTATGTTGTCCTGGAGAGCTTGCAGAGCACTGGGGAAAGGCAGGCAGAGAATTCCTTGCTAGCACCTTCTCTGTGCCTGGGAAGCAGAAGTGTTCACATTGCTTCGCAAGAATCGCTTTTGTGCAGAAAACAGTAACACTTGTTCAGAACGAAAGAAAGCACAGAGACCCAGACTCTATGTTGTCCTGCAGAGCTTGCAGAGCACTGGGGAAAGGCAGGCAGAGAATTCCCTGATAGCACCTTCTCTGTGCCTGGGAAGCAGAAGTGTTCACATTGCTTCGCAAAAATCGCTTTTGCGCAGAAAAGACTAACACTTCTTCAGAAGGAAAGAAAGCACAGAGCCCCAGATTCTATGTCGTCCTGGAGAGCTTGCAGAGCACTGGGGAAAGGCAGGCAGAGAATTCCCTGCTAGCACCTTCTCTGTGCCTGTTCACATTGCTTCGCAGAATCGCTTTTGTGCAGAAAACAGTAACACTTGTTCAGAAGGAAAGAAAGCACAGAGCCCCAGATTTTATGTTGTCCTGGAGAGCTTGCAGAGCACTGGGGAAAGGCATGCAGAGAATTCACTGCTAACACCTTCTCTGTGCCTGGGAAGCAGAAGTGTTCACATTGCTTCGCAAAAATCGCTTTTGTGCAGAAAACAGTAACACTTGTTCAGAAGGAAAGAAAGCACAGAGCCCCAGATTCTATGTTGTCCTGGAGAGCTTGCAGAGCACTGGGGAAAGGCAGGCAGAGAATTCCTTGCTAGCACCTTCTCTGTGCCTGGGAAGCAGGAGTGTTCACATTGCTTCGCAAAAATCGCTTTTGTGCAGAAAACAGTAACACTTGTTCAGAACGAAAGAAAGCACAGAGCCCCAGATTTTATGTTGTCCTGGAGAGCTTGCAGAGCACTGGGGATAGGCAGGCAGAGAATTCCCTGCTAGCACCTTCTCTGTGCCTGTTCACATTGCTTCGCAGAATCGCTTTTGTGCAGAAAACAGTAACACTTGTTCAGAACGAAAGAAAGCACAGAGCCCCAGATTCTATGTTGTCCTGCAGAGCTTGCAGAGCACTGGGGAAAGGCAGGCAGAGAATTCCCTGCTAGCACCTTCTCTGTGCCTGGGAAGCAGAAGTGTTCACATTGCTTCGCAAGAATCGCTTTTGTGCAGAAAACACTAACACTTCTTCAGAAGGAAAGAAAGCACAGAGCCCCAGATTTTATGTTGTCCTGGAGAGCTTGCAGAGCACTGGGGATAGGCAGGCAGAGAATTCCCTGCTAGCACCTTCTCTGTGCCTGTTCACATTGCTTCGCAGAATCGCTTTTGTGCAGAAAACAGTAACACTTGTTCAGAACGAAAGAAAGCACAGAGACCCAGACTCTATGTTGTCCTGCAGAGCTTGCAGAGCACTGGGGAAAGGCAGGCAGAGAATTCCCTGCTAGCACCTTCTCTGTGCCTGGGAAGCAGAAGTGTTCACATTGCTTCGCAGAATCGCTTTTGTGCAGAAAACAGTAACACTTGTTCAGAACTAAAGAAAGCACACAGCCCCAGATTTGCTGCTGTCCTGGAGAGCTTGCAGAGCACTGGGGAAAGGCAGGCAGAGAATTCCCTGATAGCACCTTCTCTGTGCCTGGGAAGCAGAAGTGTTCACATTGCTTCGCAGAATCGCTTTTGTGCAGAAAACAGTAACACTTGTTCAGAACGAAAGCAAGCACAGAGCCCCAGATTCTATGTTGTCCTGGAGAGCTTGCAGAGCACTGGGGAAAGGCAGGCAGAGAATTCCCTGCTAGCACCTTCTCTGTGCCTGTTCACATTGCTTCGCAGAATCGCTTTTGTGCAGAAAACAGTAACACTTGCTCAGAACGAAAGAAAGCACAGAGCCCCAGATTCTATGTTGTCCTGGAGAGCTTGCAGAGCACTGGGGAAAGGCAGGCAGAGAATTCCCTGCTAGCACCTTCTCTGTGCCTGTTCACATTGCTTCGCAGAATCGCTTTTGTGCAGAAAACAGTAACACTTGCTCAGAACGAAAGAAAGCACAGAGCCCCAGATTCTATGTTGTCCTGGAGAGCTTGCAGAGCACTGGGGAAAGGCAGGCAGAGAATTCCCTGCTAGCACCTTCTCTGTGCCTGTTCACATTGCTTCGCAGAATCGCTTTTGAGCAGAAAACACTAACACTTGTTCAGAAGGAAAGACAGCACAGAGCCGCAGATTCTATGTTTCCTGCAGAGCTTGCAGAGCACTGGGGAAAGTCAGGCAGAGAATTCCTTGCTAGCACCTTCTCTGTGCCTGGGAAGCAGAAGTGTTTACATTGCTTCGCAAGAATCGCTTTTGTGCAGAAAACACTAAAACTTGTTCAGAAGGAAAGAAAGCACAGAGCCCCAGATTCTATGTTGTCCTGGAGAGCTTGCAGAGCACTGGGGATAGGCAGGCAGAGAATTCCCTGCTAGCACCTTCTCTGTGCCTGGGAAGCAGAAGTGTTCACATTGCTTCGCAAGAATCGCTTTTGTGCAGAAAACAGTAACACTTGTTCAGAACGAAAGAAAGCACAGAGCCCCAGATTCTATGTTGTACTGGAGAGCTTGCAGAGCACTGGGGAAAGGCAGGCAGAGAATTCCCTGATAGCACCTTCTCTGTGCCTGGGAAGCAGAAGTGTTCACATTGCTTCGCAAAAATCGCTTTTGCGCAGAAAAGACTAACACTTCTTCAGAAGGAAAGAAAGCACAGAGCCCCAGATTTTATGTTGTCCTGGAGAGCTTGCAGAGCACTGGGGAAAGGCAGGCAGAGAATTCCCTGCTAGCACCTTCTCTGTGCCTGTTCACATTGCTTCGCAGAATCGCTTTTGTGCAGAAAACAGTAACACTTGTTCAGAACGAAAGAAAGCACAGAGCCCCAGATTCTATGTTGTCCTGCAGAGCTTGCAGAGCACTGGGGAAAGGCAGGCAGAGAATTCCCTGCTAGCACCTTCTCTGTGCCTGTTCACATTGCTTCGCAGAATCGCTTTTGAGCAGAAAACACTAACACTTGTTCAGAAGGAAAGACAGCACAGAGCCGCAGATTCTATGTTTCCTGCAGAGCTTGCAGAGCACTGGGGAAAGTCAGGCAGAGAATTCCTTGCTAGCACCTTCTCTGTGCCTGGGAAGCAGAAGTGTTTACATTGCTTCGCAAGAATCGCTTTTGTGCAGAAAACACTAAAACTTGTTCAGAAGGAAAGAAAGCACAGAGCCCCAGATTCTATGTTGTCCTGGAGAGCTTGCAGAGCACTGGGGATAGGCAGGCAGAGAATTCCCTGCTAGCACCTTCTCTGTGCCTGGGAAGCAGAAGTGTTCACATTGCTTCGCAAGAATCGCTTTTGTGCAGAAAACAGTAACACTTGTTCAGAACGAAAGAAAGCACAGAGCCCCAGATTCTATGTTGTACTGGAGAGCTTGCAGAGCACTGGGGAAAGGCAGGCAGAGAATTCCCTGATAGCACCTTCTCTGTGCCTGTTCCCATTGCTTCGCAGAATCGCTTTTGTGCAGAAAACAGTAACACTTGTTCAGAACGAAAGAAAGCACAGAGCCCCAGATTCTTTGTTTCCTGCAGAGCTTGCAGAGCACTGGGGAAAGGCAGGCAGAGAATTCCTTGCTAGCACCTTCTCTGTGCCTGGGAAGCAGAAGTGTTTACATTGCTTCGCAAGAATCGCTTTTGTGCAGAAAACACTAACACTTGTTCAGAAGGAAAGAAAGCACAGAGCCACAGATTTTATGTTGTCCTGGAGAGCTTGCAGAGCACTGGGGAAAGGCAGGCAGAGAATTCCTTGCTAGCACCTTCTCTGTGCCTGGGAAGCAGAAGTGTTCACATTGCTTCGCAGAATCGCTTTTGTGCAGAAAACAGTAACACTTGTTCAGAAGGAAAGAAAGCACAGAGCGCCAGATTTTATGTTGTCCTGGAGAGCTTGCAGAGCACTGGGGATAGGCAGGCAGAGAATTCCCTGCTAGCACCTTCTCTGTGCCTGGGAAGCAGAAGTGTTCACATTGCTTCGCAAAAATCGCTTTTGTGCAGAAAACAGTAACACTTGTTCAGAACGAAAGAAAGCACAGAGCCCCAGATTTTATGTTGTCCTGGAGAGCTTGCAGAGCACTGGGGAAAGGCAGGCAGAGAATTCCCTGCTAGCACCTTCTCTGTGCCTGTTCACATTGCTTCGCAGAATCGCTTTTGTGCAGAAAACAGTAACACTTGTTCAGAACGAAAGAAAGCACAGAGCCGCAGATTCTATGTTGTCCTGCAGAGCTTGCAGAGCACTGGGGAAAGGCAGGCAGAGAATTCCCTGCTAGCACCTTCTCTGTGCCTGGGAAGCAGAAGTGTTCACATTGCTTCGCAAGAATCGCTTTTGTGCAGAAAACAGTAACACTTCTTCAGAAGGAAAGAAAGCACAGAGCCCCAGATTTTATGTTGTCCTGGAGAGCTTGCAGAGCACTGGGGAAAGGCAGGCAGAGAATTCCCTGCTAGCACCTTCTCTGTGCCTGTTCACATTGCTTCGCAGAATCGCTTTTGTGCAGAAAACAGTAACACTTGTTCAGAACGAAAGAAAGCACAGAGCCCCAGATTCTTTGTTTCCTGCAGAGCTTGCAGAGCACTGGGGAAAGGCAGGCAGAGAATTCCTTGCTAGCACCTTCTCTGTGCCTGGGAAGCAGAAGTGTTTACATTGCTTCGCAAGAATCGCTTTTGTGCAGAAAACACTAACACTTGTTCAGAAGGAAAGAAAGCACAGAGCCACAGATTTTATGTTGTCCTGGAGAGCTTGCAGAGCACTGGGGAAAGGCAGGCAGAGAATTCCTTGCTAGCACCTTCTCTGTGCCTGGGAAGCAGAAGTGTTCACATTGCTTCGCAGAATCGCTTTTGTGCAGAAAACAGTAACACTTGTTCAGAAGGAAAGAAAGCACAGAGCGCCAGATTTTATGTTGTCCTGGAGAGCTTGCAGAGCACTGGGGATAGGCAGGCAGAGAATTCCCTGCTAGCACCTTCTCTGTGCCTGGGAAGCAGAAGTGTTCACATTGCTTCGCAAAAATCGCTTTTGTGCAGAAAACAGTAACACTTGTTCAGAACGAAAGAAAGCACAGAGCCCCAGATTTTATGTTGTCCTGGAGAGCTTGCAGAGCACTGGGGAAAGGCAGGCAGAGAATTCCCTGCTAGCACCTTCTCTGTGCCTGTTCACATTGCTTCGCAGAATCGCTTTTGTGCAGAAAACAGTAACACTTGTTCAGAACGAAAGAAAGCACAGAGCCGCAGATTCTATGTTGTCCTGCAGAGCTTGCAGAGCACTGGGGAAAGGCAGGCAGAGAATTCCCTGCTAGCACCTTCTCTGTGCCTGGGAAGCAGAAGTGTTCACATTGCTTCGCAAGAATCGCTTTTGTGCAGAAAACAGTAACACTTCTTCAGAAGGAAAGAAAGCACAGAGCCCCAGATTTTATGTTGTCCTGGAGAGCTTGCAGAGCACTGGGGAAAGGCAGGCAGAGAATTCCCTGCTAGCACCTTCTCTGTGCCTGTTCACATTGCTTCGCAGAATCGCTTTTGTGCAGAAAACAGTAACACTTGTTCAGAACGAAAGAAAGCACAGAGACCCAGACTCTATGTTGTCCTGCAGAGCTTGCAGAGCACTGGGGAAAGGCAGGCAGAGAATTCCCTGCTAGCACCTTCTCTGTGCCTGGGAAGCAGAAGTGTTCACATTGCTTCGCAGAATCGCTTTTGTGCAGAAAACAGTAACACTTGTTCAGAACTAAAGAAAGCACACAGCCCCAGATTTGCTGCTGTCCTGGAGAGCTTGCAGAGCACTGGGGAAAGGCAGGCAGAGAATTCCCTGATAGCACCTTCTCTGTGCCTGGGAAGCAGAAGTGTTCACATTGCTTCGCAGAATCGCTTTTGTGCAGAAAACAGTAACACTTGTTCAGAACGAAAGCAAGCACAGAGCCCCAGATTCTATGTTGTCCTGGAGAGCTTGCAGAGCACTGGGGAAAGGCAGGCAGAGAATTCCCTGCTAGCACCTTCTCTGTGCCTGTTCACATTGCTTCGCAGAATCGCTTTTGTGCAGAAAACAGTAACACTTGCTCAGAACGAAAGAAAGCACAGAGCCCCAGATTCTATGTTGTCCTGGAGAGCTTGTAGAGCACTGGGGAAAGGCAGGCAGAGAATTCCCTGCTAGCACCTTCTCTGTGCCTGTTCACATTGCTTCGCAGAATCGCTTTTGAGCAGAAAACACTAACACTTGTTCAGAACGAAAGAAAGCACAGAGCCGCAGATTCTATGTTTCCTGCAGAGCTTGCAGAGCACTGGGGAAAGTCAGGCAGAGAATTCCTTGCTAGCACCTTCTCTGTGCCTGGGAAGCAGAAGTGTTCACATTGCTTCGCAAGAATCGCTTTTGTGCAGAAAACACTAAAACTTGTTCAGAAGGAAAGAAAGCACAGAGCCCCAGATTCTATGTTGTCCTGGAGAGCTTGCAGAGCACTGGGGATAGGCAGGCAGAGAATTCCCTGCTAGCACCTTCTCTGTGCCTGGGAAGCAGAAGTGTTCACATTGCTTCGCAAGAATCGCTTTTGTGCAGAAAACAGTAACACTTGTTCAGAACGAAAGAAAGCACAGAGCCCCAGATTCTATGTTGTACTGGAGAGCTTGCAGAGCACTGGGGAAAGGCAGGCAGAGAATTCCCTGCTAGCACCTTCTCTGTGCCTGGGAAGCAGAAGTGTTCACATTGCTTCGCAAAAATCGCTTTTGCGCAGAAAAGACTAACACTTCTTCAGAAGGAAAGAAAGCACAGAGCCCCAGATTTTATGTTGTCCTGGAGAGCTTGCAGAGCACTGGGGAAAGGCAGGCAGAGAATTCCCTGCTAGCACCTTCTCTGTGCCTGTTCACATTGCTTCGCAGAATCGCTTTTGTGCAGAAAACAGTAACACTTGTTCAGAACGAAAGAAAGCACAGAGCCCCAGATTCTATGTTGTCCTGCAGAGCTTGCAGAGCACTGGGGAAAGGCAGGCAGAGAATTCCCTGCTAGCACCTTCTCTGTGCCTGGGAAGCAGAAGTGTTCACACTGCTTCGCAGAATCGCTTTTGTGCAGAAAACAGTAACACTTGTTCAGAAGGAAAGAAAGCACAGAGCCCCAGATTTTATGTTGTCCTGGAGAGCTTGCAGAGCACTGGGGAAAGGCAGGCAGAGAATTCCCTGCTAGCACCTTCTCTGTGCCTGTTCACATTGCTTCGCAGAATCGCTTTTGTGCAGAAAACAGTAACACTTGTTCAGAACGAAAGAAAGCACAGAGCCCCAGATTCTTTGTTTCCTGCAGAGCTTGCAGAGCACTGGGGAAAGGCAGGCAGAGAATTCCTTGCTAGCACCTTCTCTGTGCCTGGGAAGCAGAAGTGTTTACATTGCTTCGCAAGAATCGCTTTTGTGCAGAAAACACTAACACTTGTTCAGAAGGAAAGAAAGCACAGAGCCACAGATTTTATGTTGTCCTGGAGAGCTTGCAGAGCACTGGGGAAAGGCAGGCAGAGAATTCCTTGCTAGCACCTTCTCTGTGCCTGGGAAGCAGAAGTGTTCACATTGCTTCGCAGAATCGCTTTTGTGCAGAAAACAGTAACACTTGTTCAGAAGGAAAGAAAGCACAGAGCGCCAGATTTTATGTTGTCCTGGAGAGCTTGCAGAGCACTGGGGATAGGCAGGCAGAGAATTCCCTGCTAGCACCTTCTCTGTGCCTGGGAAGCAGAAGTGTTCACATTGCTTCGCAAGAATCGCTTTTGTGCAGAAAACAGTAACACTTGTTCAGAACGAAAGAAAGCACAGAGCCCCAGATTCTATGTTGTCCTGGAGAGCTTGCAGAGCACTGGGGAAAGGCAGGCAGAGAATTCCCTGCTAGCACCTTCTCTGTGCCTGGGAAGCAGAAGTGTTCACATTGCTTCGCAGAATCGCTTTTGTGCAGAAAACACTAACACTTGTTCAGAAGGAAAGAAAGCACAGAGCCCCAGATTCTATGTTGTCCTGGAGAGCTTGCAGAGCACTGGGGAAAGGCAGGCAGAGAATTCCTTGCTAGCACCTTCTCTGTGCCTGGGAAGCAGAAGTGTTCACATTGCTTCGCAAGAATCGCTTTTGTGCAGAAAACAGTAACACTTGTTCAGAAGGAAAGAAAGCACAGAGCCCCAGATTTTATGTTGTCCTGGAGAGCTTGCAGAGCACTGGGGAAAGGCAGGCAGAGAATTCCCTGCTAGCACCTTCTCTGTGCCTGTTCACATTGCTTCGCAGAATCGCTTTTGTGCAGAAAACACTAACACTTGTTCAGAACGAAAGAAAGCACAGAGCCCCAGATTCTTTGTTTCCTGCAGAGCTTGCAGAGCACTGGGGAAAGGCAGGCAGAGAATTCCTTGCTAGCACCTTCTCTGTGCCTGGGAAGCAGAAGTGTTTACATTTCTTCGCAAGAATCGCTTTTGTGCAGAAAACACTAACACTTGTTCAGAAGGAAAGAAAGCACAGAGCCACAGATTTTATGTTGTCCTGGAGAGCTTGCAGAGCACTGGGGAAAGGCAGGCAGAGAATTCCTTGCTAGCACCTTCTCTGTGCCTGGGAAGCAGAAGTGTTCACATTGCTTCGCAGAATCGCTTTTGTGCAGAAAACAGTAACACTTGTTCAGAAGGAAAGAAAGCACAGAGCGCCAGATTTTATGTTGTCCTGGAGAGCTTGCAGAGCACTGGGGATAGGCAGGCAGAGAATTCCCTGCTAGCACCTTCTCTGTGCCTGGGAAGCAGAAGTGTTCACATTGCTTCGCAAGAATCGCTTTTGTGCAGAAAACAGTAACACTTGTTCAGAACGAAAGAAAGCACAGAGCCCCAGATTTTATGTTGTCCTGGAGAGCTTGCAGAGCACTGGGGAAAGGCAGGCAGAGAATTCCCTGCTAGCACCTTCTCTGTGCCTGTTCACATTGCTTCGCAGAATCGCTTTTGTGCAGAAAACAGTAACACTTGTTCAGAACGAAAGAAAGCACAGAGCCCCAGATTTTATGTTGTCCTGGAGAGCTTGCAGAGCACTGGGGAAAGGCAGGCAGAGAATTCCCTGCTAGCACCTTCTCTGTGCCTGGGAAGCAGAAGTGTTCACATTGCTTCGCAGAATCGCTTTTGTGCAGAAAACAGTAACACTTGTTCAGAACTAAAGAAAGCACACAGCCCCAGATTTGCTGCTGTCCTGGAGAGCTTGCAGAGCACTGGGGAAAGGCAGGCAGAGAATTCCCTGATAGCACCTTCTCTGTGCCTGGGAAGCAGAAGTGTTCACATTGCTTCGCAGAATCGCTTTTGTGCAGAAAACAGTAACACTTGTTCAGAACGAAAGCAAGCACAGAGCCCCAGATTCTATGTTGTCCTGGAGAGCTTGCAGAGCACTGGGGAAAGGCAGGCAGAGAATTCCCTGCTAGCACCTTCTCTGTGCCTGTTCACATTGCTTCGCAGAATCGCTTTTGTGCAGAAAACAGTAACACTTGCTCAGAACGAAAGAAAGCACAGAGCCCCAGATTCTATGTTGTCCTGGAGAGCTTGCAGAGCACTGGGGAAAGGCAGGCAGAGAATTCCCTGCTAGCACCTTCTCTGTGCCTGTTCACATTGCTTCGCAGAATCGCTTTTGAGCAGAAAACACTAACACTTGTTCAGAACGAAAGAAAGCACAGAGCCGCAGATTCTATGTTTCCTGCAGAGCTTGCAGAGCACTGGGGAAAGTCAGGCAGAGAATTCCTTGCTAGCACCTTCTCTGTGCCTGGGAAGCAGAAGTGTTCACATTGCTTCGCAAGAATCGCTTTTGTGCAGAAAACACTAAAACTTGTTCAGAAGGAAAGAAAGCACAGAGCCCCAGATTCTATGTTGTCCTGGAGAGCTTGCAGAGCACTGGGGATAGGCAGGCAGAGAATTCCCTGCTAGCACCTTCTCTGTGCCTGGGAAGCAGAAGTGTTCACATTGCTTCGCAAGAATCGCTTTTGTGCAGAAAACAGTAACACTTGTTCAGAACGAAAGAAAGCACAGAGCCCCAGATTCTATGTTGTACTGGAGAGCTTGCAGAGCACTGGGGAAAGGCAGGCAGAGAATTCCCTGCTAGCACCTTCTCTGTGCCTGGGAAGCAGAAGTGTTCACATTGCTTCGCAAAAATCGCTTTTGCGCAGAAAAGACTAACACTTCTTCAGAAGGAAAGAAAGCACAGAGCCCCAGATTTTATGTTGTCCTGGAGAGCTTGCAGAGCACTGGGGAAAGGCAGGCAGAGAATTCCCTGCTAGCACCTTCTCTGTGCCTGTTCACATTGCTTCGCAGAATCGCTTTTGTGCAGAAAACAGTAACACTTGTTCAGAACGAAAGAAAGCACAGAGCCCCAGATTCTATGTTGTCCTGCAGAGCTTGCAGAGCACTGGGGAAAGGCAGGCAGAGAATTCCCTGCTAGCACCTTCTCTGTGCCTGGGAAGCAGAAGTGTTCACACTGCTTCGCAGAATCGCTTTTGTGCAGAAAACAGTAACACTTGTTCAGAAGGAAAGAAAGCACAGAGCCCCAGATTTTATGTTGTCCTGGAGAGCTTGCAGAGCACTGGGGAAAGGCAGGCAGAGAATTCCCTGCTAGCACCTTCTCTGTGCCTGTTCACATTGCTTCGCAGAATCGCTTTTGTGCAGAAAACAGTAACACTTGTTCAGAACGAAAGAAAGCACAGAGCCCCAGATTCTTTGTTTCCTGCAGAGCTTGCAGAGCACTGGGGAAAGGCAGGCAGAGAATTCCTTGCTAGCACCTTCTCTGTGCCTGGGAAGCAGAAGTGTTTACATTGCTTCGCAAGAATCGCTTTTGTGCAGAAAACACTAACACTTGTTCAGAAGGAAAGAAAGCACAGAGCCACAGATTTTATGTTGTCCTGGAGAGCTTGCAGAGCACTGGGGAAAGGCAGGCAGAGAATTCCTTGCTAGCACCTTCTCTGTGCCTGGGAAGCAGAAGTGTTCACATTGCTTCGCAGAATCGCTTTTGTGCAGAAAACAGTAACACTTGTTCAGAAGGAAAGAAAGCACAGAGCGCCAGATTTTATGTTGTCCTGGAGAGCTTGCAGAGCACTGGGGATAGGCAGGCAGAGAATTCCCTGCTAGCACCTTCTCTGTGCCTGGGAAGCAGAAGTGTTCACATTGCTTCGCAAGAATCGCTTTTGTGCAGAAAACAGTAACACTTGTTCAGAACGAAAGAAAGCACAGAGCCCCAGATTCTATGTTGTCCTGGAGAGCTTGCAGAGCACTGGGGAAAGGCAGGCAGAGAATTCCCTGCTAGCACCTTCTCTGTGCCTGGGAAGCAGAAGTGTTCACATTGCTTCGCAGAATCGCTTTTGTGCAGAAAACACTAACACTTGTTCAGAAGGAAAGAAAGCACAGAGCCCCAGATTCTATGTTGTCCTGGAGAGCTTGCAGAGCACTGGGGAAAGGCAGGCAGAGAATTCCTTGCTAGCACCTTCTCTGTGCCTGGGAAGCAGAAGTGTTCACATTGCTTCGCAAGAATCGCTTTTGTGCAGAAAACAGTAACACTTGTTCAGAACGAAAGAAAGAACAGAGCCCCAGATTTTATGTTGTCCTGCAGAGCTTGCAGAGCACTGGGGAAAGGCAGGCAGAGAATTCCCTGCTAGCACCTTCTCTGTGCCTGTTCACATTGCTTCGCAGAATCGCTTTTGTGCAGAAAACAGTAACACTTGTTCAGAACGAAAGAAAGCACAGAGACCCAGACTCTATGTTGTCCTGCAGAGCTTGCAGAGCACTGGGGAAAGGCAGGCAGAGAATTCCCTGATAGCACCTTCTCTGTGCCTGGGAAGCAGAAGTGTTCACATTGCTTCGCAAAAATCGCTTTTGCGCAGAAAAGACTAACACTTCTTCAGAAGGAAAGAAAGCACAGAGCCCCAGATTCTATGTCGTCCTGGAGAGCTTGCAGAGCACTGGGGAAAGGCAGGCAGAGAATTCCCTGCTAGCACCTTCTCTGTGCCTGTTCACATTGCTTCGCAGAATCGCTTTTGTGCAGAAAACAGTAACACTTGTTCAGAAGGAAAGAAAGCACAGAGCCCCAGATTTTATGTTGTCCTGGAGAGCTTGCAGAGCACTGGGGAAAGGCATGCAGAGAATTCACTGCTAACACCTTCTCTGTGCCTGGGAAGCAGAAGTGTTCACATTGCTTCGCAAAAATCGCTTTTGTGCAGAAAACACTAACACTTGTTCAGAAGGAAAGAAAGCACAGAGCCCCAGATTCTATGTTGTCCTGGAGAGCTTGCAGAGCACTGGGGAAAGGCAGGCAGAGAATTCCCTGCTAGCACCTTCTCTGTGCCTGGGAAGCAGGAGTGTTCACATTGCTTCGCAAAAATCGCTTTTGTGCAGAAAACAGTAACACTTGTTCAGAACGAAAGAAAGCACAGAGCCCCAGATTTTATGTTGTCCTGGAGAGCTTGCAGAGCACTGGGGAAAGGCAGGCAGAGAATTCCCTGCTAGCACCTTCTCTGTGCCTGTTCACATTGCTTCGCAGAATCGCTTTTGTGCAGAAAACAGTAACACTTGTTCAGAACGAAAGAAAGCACAGAGACCCAGACTCTATGTTGTCCTGCAGAGCTTGCAGAGCACTGGGGAAAGGCAGGCAGAGAATTCCCTGCTAGCACCTTCTCTGTGCCTGGGAAGCAGAAGTGTTCACATTGCTTCGCAGAATCGCTTTTGTGCAGAAAACAGTAACACTTGTTCAGAACTAAAGAAAGCACACAGCCCCAGATTTGCTGCTGTCCTGGAGAGCTTGCAGAGCACTGGGGAAAGGCAGGCAGAGAATTCCCTGATAGCACCTTCTCTGTGCCTGGGAAGCAGAAGTGTTCACATTGCTTCGCAGAATCGCTTTTGTGCAGAAAACAGTAACACTTGTTCAGAACGAAAGAAAGCACAGAGCCCCAGATTCTATGTTGTCCTGGAGAGCTTGCAGAGCACTGGGGAAAGGCAGGCAGAGAATTCCCTGCTAGCACCTTCTCTGTGCCTGTTCACATTGCTTCGCAGAATCGCTTTTGTGCAGAAAACAGTAACACTTGCTCAGAACGAAAGAAAGCACAGAGCCCCAGATTCTATGTTGTCCTGGAGAGCTTGCAGAGCACTGGGGAAAGGCAGGCAGAGAATTCCCTGCTAGCACCTTCTCTGTGCCTGTTCACATTGCTTCGCAGAATCGCTTTTGAGCAGAAAACACTAACACTTGTTCAGAACGAAAGAAAGCACAGAGCCGCAGATTCTATGTTTCCTGCAGAGCTTGCAGAGCACTGGGGAAAGTCAGGCAGAGAATTCCTTGCTAGCACCTTCTCTGTGCCTGGGAAGCAGAAGTGTTTACATTGCTTCGCAAGAATCGCTTTTGTGCAGAAAACACTAAAACTTGTTCAGAAGGAAAGAAAGCACAGAGCCCCAGATTCTATGTTGTCCTGGAGAGCTTGCAGAGCACTGGGGATAGGCAGGCAGAGAATTCCCTGCTAGCACCTTCTCTGTGCCTGGGAAGCAGAAGTGTTCACATTGCTTCGCAAGAATCGCTTTTGTGCAGAAAACAGTAACACTTGTTCAGAACGAAAGAAAGCACAGAGCCCCAGATTCTATGTTGTACTGGAGAGCTTGCAGAGCACTGGGGAAAGGCAGGCAGAGAATTCCCTGATAGCACCTTCTCTGTGCCTGGGAAGCAGAAGTGTTCACATTGCTTCGCAAAAATCGCTTTTGCGCAGAAAAGACTAACACTTCTTCAGAAGGAAAGAAAGCACAGAGCCCCAGATTTTATGTTGTCCTGGAGAGCTTGCAGAGCACTGGGGAAAGGCAGGCAGAGAATTCCCTGCTAGCACCTTCTCTGTGCCTGTTCACATTGCTTCGCAGAATCGCTTTTGTGCAGAAAACAGTAACACTTGTTCAGAACGAAAGAAAGCACAGAGCCCCAGATTCTATGTTGTCCTGCAGAGCTTGCAGAGCACTGGGGAAAGGCAGGCAGAGAATTCCCTGCTAGCACCTTCTCTGTGCCTGGGAAGCAGAAGTGTTCACACTGCTTCGCAGAATCGCTTTTGTGCAGAAAACAGTAACACTTGTTCAGAAGGAAAGAAAGCACAGAGCCCCAGATTTTATGTTGTCCTGGAGAGCTTGCAGAGCACTGGGGAAAGGCAGGCAGAGAATTCCCTGCTAGCACCTTCTCTGTGCCTGTTCACATTGCTTCGCAGAATCGCTTTTGTGCAGAAAACACTAACACTTGTTCAGAACGAAAGAAAGCACAGAGCCCCAGATTCTTTGTTTCCTGCAGAGCTTGCAGAGCACTGGGGAAAGGCAGGCAGAGAATTCCTTGCTAGCACCCTCTCTGTGCCTGGGAAGCAGAAGTGTTTACATTGCTTCGCAAGAATCGCTTTTGTGCAGAAAACACTAACACTTGTTCAGAAGGAAAGAAAGCACAGAGCCACAGATTTTATGTTGTCCTGGAGAGCTTGCAGAGCACTGGGGAAAGGCAGGCAGAGAATTCCTTGCTAGCACCTTCTCTGTGCCTGGGAAGCAGAAGTGTTCACATTGCTTCGCAGAATCGCTTTTGTGCAGAAAACAGTAACACTTGTTCAGAAGGAAAGAAAGCACAGAGCGCCAGATTTTATGTTGTCCTGGAGAGCTTGCAGAGCACTGGGGATAGGCAGGCAGAGAATTCCCTGCTAGCACCTTCTCTGTGCCTGGGAAGCAGAAGTGTTCACATTGCTTCGCAAGAATCGCTTTTGTGCAGAAAACAGTAACACTTGTTCAGAACGAAAGAAAGCACAGAGCCCCAGATTCTATGTTGTCGTGGAGAGCTTGCAGAGCACTGGGGAAAGGCAGGCAGAGAATTCCCTGCTAGCACCTTCTCTGTGCCTGTTCACATTGCTTCGCAGAATCGCTTTTGTGCAGAAAACAGTAACACTTGTTCAGAACGAAAGAAAGCACAGAGCCCCAGATTCTATGTTGTCCTGCAGAGCTTGCAGAGCACTGGGGAAAGGCAGGCAGAGAATTCCCTGCTAGCACCTTCTCTGTGCCTGGGAAGCAGAAGTGTTCACATTGCTTCGCAGAATCGCTTTTGTGCAGAAAACAGTAACACTTGTTCAGAACGAAAGAAAGCACAGAGCCCCAGATTCTATGTTGTCCTGCAGAGCTTGCAGAGCACTGGGGAAAGGCAGGCAGAGAATTCCCTGCTAGCACCTTCTCTGTGCCTGTTCACATTGCTTCGCAGAATCGCTTTTGTGCAGAAAACAGTAACACTTGTTCAGAACGAAAGAAAGCACAGAGCCGCAGATTCTATGTTGTCCTGCAGAGCTTGCAGAGCACTGGGGAAAGGCAGGCAGAGAATTCCCTGCTAGCACCTTCTCTGTGCCTGGGAAGCAGAAGTGTTCACATTGCTTCGCAAGAATCGCTTTTGTGCAGAAAATACTAACACTTCTTCAGAAGGAAAGAAAGCACAGAGCCCCAGATTTTATGTTGTCCTGGAGAGCTTGCAGAGCACTGGGGAAAGGCAGGCAGAGAATTCCCTGCTAGCACCTTCTCTGTGCCTGTTCACATTGCTTCGCAGAATCGCTTTTGTGCAGAAAACAGTAACACTTGTTCAGAACGAAAGAAAGCACAGAGACCCAGACTCTATGTTGTCCTGCAGAGCTTGCAGAGCACTGGGGAAAGGCAGGCAGAGAATTCCCTGCTAGCACCTTCTCTGTGCCTGGGAAGCAGAAGTGTTCACATTGCTTCGCAGAATCGCTTTTGTGCAGAAAACAGTAACACTTGTTCAGAACTAAAGAAAGCACACAGCCCCAGATTTGCTGCTGTCCTGGAGAGCTTGCAGAGCACTGGGGAAAGGCAGGCAGAGAATTCCCTGATAGCACCTTCTCTGTGCCTGGGAAGCAGAAGTGTTCACATTGCTTCGCAGAATCGCTTTTGTGCAGAAAACAGTAACACTTGTTCAGAACGAAAGCAAGCACAGAGCCCCAGATTCTATGTTGTCCTGGAGAGCTTGCAGAGCACTGGGGAAAGGCAGGCAGAGAATTCCCTGCTAGCACCTTCTCTGTGCCTGTTCACATTGCTTCGCAGAATCGCTTTTGTGCAGAAAACAGTAACACTTGCTCAGAACGAAAGAAAGCACAGAGCCCCAGATTCTATGTTGTCCTGGAGAGCTTGCAGAGCACTGGGGAAAGGCAGGCAGAGAATTCCCTGCTAGCACCTTCTCTGTGCCTGTTCACATTGCTTCGCAGAATCGCTTTTGAGCAGAAAACACTAACACTTGTTCAGAACGAAAGAAAGCACAGAGCCGCAGATTCTATGTTTCCTGCAGAGCTTGCAGAGCACTGGGGAAAGTCAGGCAGAGAATTCCTTGCTAGCACCTTCTCTGTGCCTGGGAAGCAGAAGTGTTTACATTGCTTCGCAAGAATCGCTTTTGTGCAGAAAACACGAACACTTGTTCAGAAGGAAAGAAAGCACAGAGCCCCAGATTCTATGTTGTCCTGGAGAGCTTGCAGAGCACTGGGGATAGGCAGGCAGAGAATTCCCTGCTAGCACCTTCTCTGTGCCTGGGAAGCAGAAGTGTTCACATTGCTTCGCAAGAATCGCTTTTGTGCAGAAAACAGTAACACTTGTTCAGAACGAAAGAAAGCACAGAGCCCCAGATTCTATGTTGTACTGGAGAGCTTGCAGAGCACTGGGGAAAGGCAGGCAGAGAATTCCCTGATAGCACCTTCTCTGTGCCTGGGAAGCAGAAGTGTTCACATTGCTTCGCAAAAATCGCTTTTGCGCAGAAAAGACTAACACTTCTTCAGAAGGAAAGAAAGCACAGAGCCCCAGATTTTATGTTGTCCTGGAGAGCTTGCAGAGCACTGGGGAAAGGCAGGCAGAGAATTCCTTGCTAGCACCTTCTCTGTGCCTGGGAAGCAGAAGTGTTCACATTGCTTCGCAGAATCGCTTTTGTGCAGAAAACAGTAACACTTGTTCAGAAGGAAAGAAAGCACAGAGCGCCAGATTTTATGTTGTCCTGGAGAGCTTGCAGAGCACTGGGGATAGGCAGGCAGAGAATTCCCTGCTAGCACCTTCTCTGTGCCTGGGAAGCAGAAGTGTTCACATTGCTTCGCAAGAATCGCTTTTGTGCAGAAAACAGTAACACTTGTTCAGAACGAAAGAAAGCACAGAGCCCCAGATTCTATGTTGTCCTGGAGAGCTTGCAGAGCACTGGGGAAAGGCAGGCAGAGAATTCTCTTCTAGCACCTTCTCTGTGCCTGTTCACATTGCTTCGCAGAATCGCTTTTGTGCAGAAAACAGTAACACTTGTTCAGAACGAAAGAAAGCACAGAGCCCCAGATTCTATGTTGTCCTGCAGAGCTTGCAGAGCACTGGGGAAAGGCAGGCAGAGAATTCCTTGCTAGCACCTTCTCTGTGCCTGGGAAGCAGAAGTGTTCACATTGCTTCGCAGAATCGCTTTTGTGCAGAAAACAGTAACACTTGTTCAGAAGGAAAGAAAGCACAGAGCCCCAGATTCTATGTTGTCCTGGAGAGCTTGCAGAGCACTGGGGAAAGGCAGGCAGAGAATTCCCTGATAGCACCTTCTCTGTGCCTGGGAAGCAGAAGTGTTCACATTGCTTCGCAAAAATCGCTTTTGCGCAGAAAAGACTAACACTTCTTCAGAAGGAAAGAAAGCACAGAGCCCCAGATTTTATGTTGTCCTGGAGAGCTTGCAGAGCACTGGGGAAAGGCAGGCAGAGAATTCCCTGCTAGCACCTTCTCTGTGCCTGTTCACATTGCTTCGCAGAATCGCTTTTGTGCAGAAAATAGTAACACTTGTTCAGAACGAAAGAAAGCACAGAGCCCCAGATTCTATGTTGTCCTGCAGAGCTTGCAGAGCACTGGGGAAAGGCAGGCAGAGAATTCCCTGCTAGCACCTTCTCTGTGCCTGGGAAGCAGAAGTGTTCACATTGCTTCGCAGAATCGCTTTTGTGCAGAAAACACTAACACTTGTTCAGAAGGAAAGAAAGCACAGAGCCCCAGATTCTATGTTGTCCTGCAGAGCTTGCAGAGCACTGGGGAAAGGCAGGCAGAGAATTCCTTGCTAGCACCTTCTCTGTGCCTGGGAAGCAGAAGTGTTCACATTGCTTCGCAAGAATCGCTTTTGTGCAGAAAACAGTAACACTTGTTCAGAACGAAAGAAAGAACAGAGCCACAGATTTTATGTTGTCCTGCAGAGCTTGCAGAGCACTGGGGAAAGGCAGGCAGAGAATTCCCTGCTAGCACCTTCTCTGTGCCTTTTCACATTGCTTCGCAGAATCGCTTTTGTGAGAAAACAGTAACACTTGTTCAGAAGGAAAGAAAGCACAGAGCCCCAGATTTTATGTTGTCCTGGAGAGCTTGCAGAGCACTGGGGAAAGGCAGGCAGAGAATTCCCTGCTAGCACCTTCTCTGTGCCTGGGAAGCAGAAGTGTTCACATTGCTTCGCAGAATCGCTTTTGTGCAGAAAACAGTAACACTTGTTCAGAACTAAAGAAAGCACACAGCCCCAGATTTGCTGCTGTCCTGGACAGCTTGCAGAGTACTGGGGAAAGGCAGGCAGAGAATTCCCTGATAGCACCTTCTCTGTGCCTGGGAAGCAGAAGTGTTCACATTGCTTCGCAAAAATCGCTTTTGTGCAGAAAACAGTAACACTTGTTCAGAAGGAAAGAATGCACAGAGCCCCAGATTCTATGTTGTCCTGGAGAGCTTGCAGAGCACTGGGGAAAGGCAGGCAGAGAATTCCCTGCTAACACCTTCTCTGTGCCTGGGAAGCAGAAGTGTTCACATTGCTTCGCAGAATCGCTTTTGTGCAGAAAACAGTAACACTTGTTCAGAAGGAAAGAAAGCACAGAGCCCCAGATTCTATGTTGTCCTGGAGAGCTTGCAGAGCACTGGGGAAAGGCAGGCAGAGAATTCCCTGCTAGCACCTTCTCTGTGCCTGGGAAGCAGAAGTGTTCACATTGCTTCGCAAAAATCGCTTTTGTGCAGAAAACAGTAACACTTGTTCAGAACGAAAGAAAGCACAGAGCCCCAGATTCTATGTTGTCCTGCAGAGCTTGCAGAGCACTGGGGATAGGCAGGCAGAGAATTCCTTGCTAGCACCTTCTCTGTGCCTGGGAAGCAGAAGTGTTCACATTGCTTCGCAGAATCGCTTTTGTGCAGAAAACAGTAACACTTGTTCAGAAGGAAAGAAAGCACAGAGCCCCAGATTCTATGTTGTCCTGGAGAGCTTGCAGAGCACTGGGGAAAGGCAGGCAGAGAATTCCCTGCTAGCACCTTCTCTGTGCCTGGGAAGCAAAAGTGTTCACATTGCTTCGCAAGAATCGCTTTTGTGCAGAAAACACTAACACTTGTTCAGAAGGAAAGAAAGCACAGAGCCCCAGATTTTATGTTGTCCTGGAGAGCTTGCAGAGCACTGGGGAAAGGCAGGCAGAGAATTCCCTGCTAGCACCTTCTCTGTGCCTCTTCACATTGCTTCGCAGAATCGCTTTTGTGCAGAAAACAGTAACACTTGTTCAGAACGAAAGAAAGCACAGAGCCCCAGATTCTATGTTGTCCTGCAGAGCTTGCAGAGCACTGGGGAAAGGCAGGCAGAGAATTCCTTGCTAGCACCTTCTCTGTGCCTGGGAAGCAGAAGTGTTCACATTGCTTCGCAGAATCGCTTTTGTGCAGAAAACAGTAACACTTGTTCAGAAGGAAAGAAAGCACAGAGCCCCAGATTCTATGTTGTCCTGGAGAGCTTGCAGAGCACTGGGGAAAGGCAGGCAGAGAATTCCCTGATAGCACCTTCTCTGTGCCTGGGAAGCAGAAGTGTTCACATTGCTTCGCAAAAATCGCTTTTGCGCAGAAAAGACTAACACTTCTTCAGAAGGAAAGAAAGCACAGAGCCCCAGATTTTATGTTGTCCTGGAGAGCTTGCAGAGCACTGGGGAAAGGCAGGCAGAGAATTCCCTGCTAGCACCTTCTCTGTGCCTGTTCACATTGCTTCGCAGAATCGCTTTTGTGCAGAAAATAGTAACACTTGTTCAGAACGAAAGAAAGCACAGAGCCCCAGATTCTATGTTGTCCTGCAGAGCTTGCAGAGCACTGGGGAAAGGCAGGCAGAGAATTCCCTGCTAGCACCTTCTCTGTGCCTGGGAAGCAGAAGTGTTCACATTGCTTCGCAGAATCGCTTTTGTGCAGAAAACACTAACACTTGTTCAGAAGGAAAGAAAGCACAGAGCCCCAGATTCTATGTTGTCCTGCAGAGCTTGCAGAGCACTGGGGAAAGGCAGGCAGAGAATTCCTTGCTAGCACCTTCTCTGTGCCTGGGAAGCAGAAGTGTTCACATTGCTTCGCAAGAATCGCTTTTGTGCAGAAAACAGTAACACTTGTTCAGAACGAAAGAAAGCACAGAGCCCCAGATTTTATGTTGTCCTGCAGAGCTTGCAGAGCACTGGGGAAAGGCAGGCAGAGAATTCCCTGCTAGCACCTTCTCTGTGCCTTTTCACATTGCTTCGCAGAATCGCTTTTGTGCAGAAAACAGTAACACTTGTTCAGAAGGAAAGAAAGCACAGAGCCCCAGATTTTATGTTGTCCTGGAGAGCTTGCAGAGCACTGGGGAAAGGCAGGCAGAGAATTCCCTGCTAGCACCTTCTCTGTGCCTGGGAAGCAGAAGTGTTCACATTGCTTCGCAGAATCGCTTTTGTGCAGAAAACAGTAACACTTGTTCAGAACTAAAGAAAGCACACAGCCCCAGATTTGCTGCTGTCCTGGACAGCTTGCAGAGTACTGGGGAAAGGCAGGCAGAGAATTCCCTGATAGCACCTTCTCTGTGCCTGGGAAGCAGAAGTGTTCACATTGCTTCGCAAAAATCGCTTTTGTGCAGAAAACAGTAACACTTGTTCAGAAGGAAAGAATGCACAGAGCCCCAGATTCTATGTTGTCCTGGAGAGCTTGCAGAGCACTGGGGAAAGGCAGGCAGAGAATTCCCTGCTAACACCTTCTCTGTGCCTGGGAAGCAGAAGTGTTCACATTGCTTCGCAGAATCGCTTTTGTGCAGAAAACAGTAACACTTGTTCAGAAGGAAAGAAAGCACAGAGCCCCAGATTCTATGTTGTCCTGGAGAGCTTGCAGAGCACTGGGGAAAGGCAGGCAGAGAATTCCCTGCTAGCACCTTCTCTGTGCCTGGGAAGCAGAAGTGTTCACATTGCTTCGCAAAAATCGCTTTTGTGCAGAAAACAGTAACACTTGTTCAGAACGAAAGAAAGCACAGAGCCCCAGATTCTATGTTGTCCTGCAGAGCTTGCAGAGCACTGGGGATAGGCAGGCAGAGAATTCCTTGCTAGCACCTTCTCTGTGCCTGGGAAGCAGAAGTGTTCACATTGCTTCGCAGAATCGCTTTTGTGCAGAAAACAGTAACACTTGTTCAGAAGGAAAGAAAGCACAGAGCCCCAGATTCTATGTTGTCCTGGAGAGCTTGCAGAGCACTGGGGAAAGGCAGGCAGAGAATTCCCTGCTAGCACCTTCTCTGTGCCTGGGAAGCAAAAGTGTTCACATTGCTTCGCAAGAATCGCTTTTGTGCAGAAAACACTAACACTTGTTCAGAAGGAAAGAAAGCACAGAGCCCCAGATTTTATGTTGTCCTGGAGAGCTTGCAGAGCACTGGGGAAAGGCAGGCAGAGAATTCCCTGCTAGCACCTTCTCTGTGCCTCTTCACATTGCTTCGCAGAATCGCTTTTGTGCAGAAAACAGTAACACTTGTTCAGAACGAAAGAAAGCACAGAGCCCCAGATTCTATGTTGTCCTGCAGAGCTTGCAGAGCACTGGGGAAAGGCAGGCAGAGAATTCCTTGCTAGCACCTTCTCTGTGCCTGGGAAGCAGAAGTGTTCACATTGCTTCGCAGAATCGCTTTTGTGCAGAAAACAGTAACACTTGTTCAGAAGGAAAGAAAGCACAGAGCCCCAGATTCTATGTTGTCCTGGAGAGCTTGCAGAGCACTGGGGAAAGGCAGGCAGAGAATTCCCTGCTAGCACCTTCTCTGTGCCTGGGAAGCAGAAGTGTTCACATTGCTTCGCAAAAATCGCTTTTGCGCAGAAAAGACTAACACTTCTTCAGAAGGAAAGAAAGCACAGAGCCCCAGATTTTATGTTGTCCTGGAGAGCTTGCAGAGCACTGGGGAAAGGCAGGCAGAGAATTCCCTGCTAGCACCTTCTCTGTGCCTGTTCACATTGCTTCGCAGAATCGCTTTTGTGCAGAAAATAGTAACACTTGTTCAGAACGAAAGAAAGCACAGAGCCCCAGATTCTATGTTGTCCTGCAGAGCTTGCAGAGCACTGGGGAAAGGCAGGCAGAGAATTCCCTGCTAGCACCTTCTCTGTGCCTGGGAAGCAGAAGTGTTCACATTGCTTCGCAGAATCGCTTTTGTGCAGAAAACACTAACACTTGTTCAGAAGGAAAGAAAGCACAGAGCCCCAGATTCTATGTTGTCCTGCAGAGCTTGCAGAGCACTGGGGAAAGGCAGGCAGAGAATTCCTTGCTAGCACCTTCTCTGTGCCTGGGAAGCAGAAGTGTTCACATTGCTTCGCAAGAATCGCTTTTGTGCAGAAAACAGTAACACTTGTTCAGAACGAAAGAAAGAACAGAGCCACAGATTTTATGTTGTCCTGCAGAGCTTGCAGAGCACTGGGGAAAGGCAGGCAGAGAATTCCCTGCTAGCACCTTCTCTGTGCCTGGGAAGCAGAAGTGTTCACATTGCTTCGCAGAATCGCTTTTGTGCAGAAAACAGTAACACTTGTTCAGAACTAAAGAAAGCACACAGCCCCAGATTTGCTGCTGTCCTGGACAGCTTGCAGAGTACTGGGGAAAGGCAGGCAGAGAATTCCCTGATAGCACCTTCTCTGTGCCTGGGAAGCAGAAGTGTTCACATTGCTTCGCAAAAATCGCTTTTGTGCAGAAAACAGTAACACTTGTTCAGAAGGAAAGAAAGCACAGAGCCCCAGATTCTATGTTGTCCTGGAGAGCTTGCAGAGCACTGGGGAAAGGCAGGCAGAGAATTCCCTGCTAACACCTTCTCTGTGCCTGGGAAGCAGAAGTGTTCACATTGCTTCGCAGAATCGCTTTTGTGCAGAAAACAGTAACACTTGTTCAGAAGGAAAGAAAGCACAGAGCCCCAGATTCTATGTTGTCCTGGAGAGCTTGCAGAGCACTGGGGAAAGGCAGGCAGAGAATTCCCTGCTAGCACCTTCTCTGTGCCTGGGAAGCAGAAGTGTTCACATTGCTTCGCAAAAATCGCTTTTGTGCAGAAAACAGTAACACTTGTTCAGAACGAAAGAAAGCACAGAGCCCCAGATTCTATGTTGTCCTGCAGAGCTTGCAGAGCACTGGGGATAGGCAGGCAGAGAATTCCTTGCTAGCACCTTCTCTGTGCCTGGGAAGCAGAAGTGTTCACATTGCTTCGCAGAATCGCTTTTGTGCAGAAAACAGTAACACTTGTTCAGAAGGAAAGAAAGCACAGAGCCCCAGATTCTATGTTGTCCTGGAGAGCTTGCAGAGCACTGGGGAAAGGCAGGCAGAGAATTCCCTGCTAGCACCTTCTCTGTGCCTGGGAAGCAAAAGTGTTCACATTGCTTCGCAAGAATCGCTTTTGTGCAGAAAACACTAACACTTGTTCAGAAGGAAAGAAAGCACAGAGCCCCAGATTTTATGTTGTCCTGGAGAGCTTGCAGAGCACTGGGGAAAGGCAGGCAGAGAATTCCCTGCTAGCACCTTCTCTGTGCCTGTTCACATTGCTTCGCAGAATCGCTTTTGTGCAGAAAACAGTAACACTTGTTCAGAACGAAAGAAAGCACAGAGCCCCAGATTCTATGTTGTCCTGCAGAGCTTGCAGAGCACTGGGGAAAGGCAGGCAGAGAATTCCCTGCTAGCACCTTCTCTGTGCCTGGGAAGCAGAAGTGTTCACATTGCTTCGCAGAATCGCTTTTGTGCAGAAAACACTAACACTTGTTCAGAAGGAAAGAAAGCACAGAGCCCCAGATTCTATGTTGTCCTGGAGAGCTTGCAGAGCACTGGGGAAAGGCAGGCAGAGAATTCCTTGCTAGCACCTTCTCTGTGCCTGGGAAGCAGAAGTGTTCACATTGCTTCGCAAGAATCGCTTTTGTGCAGAAAACACTAACACTTGTTCAGAAGGAAAGAAAGCACAGAGCCCCAGATTCTATGTTGTCCTGCAGAGCTTGCAGAGCACTGGGGAAAGGCAGGCAGAGAATTCCCTGCTAGCACCTTCTCTGTGCCTGGGAAGCAGAAGTGTTCACATTGCTTCGCAGAATCGCTTTTGTGCAGAAAACACTAACACTTGTTCAGAACGAAAGAAAGCACAGAGCCCCAGATTCTATGTTGTCCTGGAGAGCCTGCAGAGCACTGGGGAAAGGCATGCAGAGAATTCCCTGCTAACACCTTCTCTGTGCCTGGGAAGCAGAAGTGTTCACATTGCTTCACAAGAATCGCTTTTGTGCAGAAAACACTAACACTTGTTCAGAAGGAAAGAAAGCACAGAGCCCCAGATTTTATGTTGTCCTGGAGAGCTTGCAGAGCACTGGGGAAAGGCAAGCAGAGAATTCCCTGCTAGCACCTTCTCTGTGCCTGTTCACATTGCTTCGCAGAATCGCTTTTGTGCAGAAAACAGTAACACTTGTTCAGAACGAAAGAAAGCACAGAGCCGCAGATTCTATGTTGTCCTGCAGAGCTTGCAGAGCACTGGGGAAAGGCAGGCAGAGAATTCCCTGCTAGCACCTTCTCTGTGCCTGGGAAGCAGAAGTGTTCACATTGCTTCGCAAGAATCGCTTTTGTGCAGAAAACACTAACACTTGTTCAGAAGGAAAGAAAGCACAGAGCCCCAGATTCTATGTTGTCCTGGAGAGCTTGCAGAGCACTGGGGAAAGGCAGGCAGAGAATTCCCTGCTAGCACCTTCTCTGAGCCTGTTCACAGTTCTTCGCAGAATCGCTTTTGTGCAGAAAACAGTAACACTTGTTCAGAAGGAAAGAAAGCACAGAGCCCCAGATTCTATGTTGTCCTGGAGAGCTTGCAGAGCACTGGGGAAAGGCAGGCAGAGAATTCCTTGCTAGCACCTTCTCTGTGCCTGGGAAGCAGAAATGTTCACATTGCTTCGCAGAATCGCTTTTGTGCAGAAAACACTAACACTTGTTCAGGACGAAAGCAAGCACAGAGCCCCAGATTTGCTGCTGTCCTGGAGAGCTTGCAGAGCACTGGGGAAAGGCAGGCAGAGAATTCCCTGCTAGCACCTTCTCTGTGCCTGGGAAGCAGAAGTGTTCACATTGCTTCGCAAGAATCGCTTTTGTGCAGAAAACAGTAACACTTGTTCAGAAGGAAAGAAAGCACAGAGCCCCAGATTTTATGTTGTCCTGGAGAGCTTGCAGAGCACTGGGGAAAGGCAGGCAGAGAATTCCCTGCTAGCACCTTCTCTGAGCCTGTTCACAGTTCTTCGCAGAATCGCTTTTGTGCAGAAAACAGTAAGACTTGTTCAGAACGAAAGAAAGCACAGAGCCCCAGATTCTATGTTGTCGTGGAGAGCTTGCAGAGCACTGGGGAAAGGCAGGCAGAGAATTCCCTGCTAGCACCTTCTCTGTGCCTGTTCACATTGCTTCGCAGAATCGCTTTTGTGCAGAAAACAGTAACACTTGTTCAGAACGAAAGAAAGCACAGAGCCCCAGATTCTATGTTGTCCTGCAGAGCTTGCAGAGCACTGGGGAAAGGCAGGCAGAGAATTCCCTGCTAGCACCTTCTCTGTGCCTGGGAAGCAGAAGTGTTCACATTGCTTCGCAGAATCGCTTTTGTGCAGAAAACAGTAACACTTGTTCAGAACGAAAGAAAGCACAGAGCCCCAGATTCTATGTTGTCCTGCAGAGCTTGCAGAGCACTGGGGAAAGGCAGGCAGAGAATTCCTTGCTAGCACCTTCTCTGTGCCTGGGAAGCAGAAGTGTTCACATTGCTTCGCAGAATCGCTTTTGTGCAGAAAACAGTAACACTTGTTCAGAAGGAAAGAAAGCACAGAGCCCCAGATTCTATGTTGTCCTGGAGAGCTTGCAGAGCACTGGGGAAAGGCAGGCAGAGAATTCCCTGATAGCACCTTCTCTGTGCCTGGGAAGCAGAAGTGTTCACATTGCTTCGCAAAAATCGCTTTTGCGCAGAAAAGACTAACACTTCTTCAGAAGGAAAGAAAGCACAGAGCCCCAGATTTTATGTTGTCCTGGAGAGCTTGCAGAGCACTGGGGAAAGGCAGGCAGAGAATTCCCTGCTAGCACCTTCTCTGTGCCTGTTCACATTGCTTCGCAGAATCGCTTTTGTGCAGAAAATAGTAACACTTGTTCAGAACGAAAGAAAGCACAGAGCGCCAGATTCTATGTTGTCCTGCAGAGCTTGCAGAGCACTGGGGAAAGGCAGGCAGAGAATTCCCTGCTAGCACCTTCTCTGTGCCTGGGAAGCAGAAGTGTTCACATTGCTTCGCAGAATCGCTTTTGTGCAGAAAACACTAACACTTGTTCAGAAGGAAAGAAAGCACAGAGCCCCAGATTCTATGTTGTCCTGCAGAGCTTGCAGAGCACTGGGGAAAGGCAGGCAGAGAATTCCTTGCTAGCACCTTCTCTGTGCCTGGGAAGCAGAAGTGTTCACATTGCTTCGCAAGAATCGCTTTTGTGCAGAAAACAGTAACACTTGTTCAGAACGAAAGAAAGAACAGAGCCACAGATTTTATGTTGTCCTGCAGAGCTTGCAGAGCACTGGGGAAAGGCAGGCAGAGAATTCCCTGCTAGCACCTTCTCTGTGCCTTTTCACATTGCTTCGCAGAATCGCTTTTGTGCAGAAAACAGTAACACTTGTTCAGAACGAAAGAAAGCACAGAGACCCAGACTCTATGTTGTCCTGCAGAGCTTGCAGAGCACTGGGGAAAGGCAGGCAGAGAATTCCCTGCTAGCACCTTCTCTGTGCCTGGGAAGCAGAAGTGTTCACATTGCTTCGCAGAATCGCTTTTGTGCAGAAAACAGTAACACTTGTTCAGAAGGAAAGAAAGCACAGAGCCCCAGATTTTATGTTGTCCTGGAGAGCTTGCAGAGCACTGGGGAAAGGCAGGCAGAGAATTCCCTGCTAGCACCTTCTCTGTGCCTGGGAAGCAGAAGTGTTCACATTGCTTCGCAGAATCGCTTTTGTGCAGAAAACAGTAACACTTGTTCAGAACTAAAGAAAGCACACAGCCCCAGATTTGCTGCTGTCCTGGACAGCTTGCAGAGTACTGGGGAAAGGCAGGCAGAGAATTCCCTGATAGCACCTTCTCTGTGCCTGGGAAGCAGAAGTGTTCACATTGCTTCGCAAAAATCGCTTTTGTGCAGAAAACAGTAACACTTGTTCAGAAGGAAAGAATGCACAGAGCCCCAGATTCTATGTTGTCCTGGAGAGCTTGCAGAGCACTGGGGAAAGGCAGGCAGAGAATTCCCTGCTAACACCTTCTCTGTGCCTGGGAAGCAGAAGTGTTCACATTGCTTCGCAGAATCGCTTTTGTGCAGAAAACAGTAACACTTGTTCAGAAGGAAAGAAAGCACAGAGCCCCAGATTCTATGTTGTCCTGGAGAGCTTGCAGAGCACTGGGGAAAGGCAGGCAGAGAATTCCCTGCTAGCACCTTCTCTGTGCCTGGGAAGCAGAAGTGTTCACATTGCTTCGCAAAAATCGCTTTTGTGCAGAAAACAGTAACACTTGTTCAGAACGAAAGAAAGCACAGAGCCCCAGATTCTATGTTGTCCTGCAGAGCTTGCAGAGCACTGGGGATAGGCAGGCAGAGAATTCCTTGCTAGCACCTTCTCTGTGCCTGGGAAGAAGAAGTGTTCACATTGCTTCGCAGAATCGCTTTTGTGCAGAAAACAGTAACACTTGTTCAGAAGGAAAGAAAGCACAGAGCCCCAGATTCTATGTTGTCCTGGAGAGCTTGCAGAGCACTGGGGAAAGGCAGGCAGAGAATTCCCTGCTAGCACCTTCTCTGTGCCTGGGAAGCAAAAGTGTTCACATTGCTTCGCAAGAATCGCTTTTGTGCAGAAAACACTAACACTTGTTCAGAAGGAAAGAAAGCACAGAGCCCCAGATTTTATGTTGTCCTGGAGAGCTTGCAGAGCACTGGGGAAAGGCAGGCAGAGAATTCCCTGCTAGCACCTTCTCTGTGCCTGTTCACATTGCTTCGCAGAATCGCTTTTGTGCAGAAAACAGTAACACTTGTTCAGAACGAAAGAAAGCACAGAGCCCCAGATTCTATGTTGTCCTGCAGAGCTTGCAGAGCACTGGGGAAAGGCAGGCAGAGAATTCCCTGCTAGCACCTTCTCTGTGCCTGGGAAGCAGAAGTGTTCACATTGCTTCGCAGAATCGCTTTTGTGCAGAAAACACTAACACTTGTTCAGAAGGAAAGAAAGCACAGAGCCCCAGATTCTATGTTGTCCTGGAGAGCTTGCAGAGCACTGGGGAAAGGCAGGCAGAGAATTCCTTGCTAGCACCTTCTCTGTGCCTGGGAAGCAGAAGTGTTCACATTGCTTCGCAAGAATCGCTTTTGTGCAGAAAACACTAACACTTGTTCAGAAGGAAAGAAAGCACAGAGCCCCAGATTCTATGTTGTCCTGCAGAGCTTGCAGAGCACTGGGGAAAGCCAGGCAGAGAATTCCCTGCTAGCACCTTCTCTGTGCCTGGGAAGCAGAAGTGTTCACATTGCTTCGCAGAATCGCTTTTGTGCAGAAAACAGTAACACTTGTTCAGAACGAAAGAAAGCACAGAGCCCCAGATTCTATGTTGTCCTGGAGAGCCTGCAGAGCACTGGGGAAAGGCATGCAGAGAATTCCCTGCTAACACCTTCTCTGTGCCTGGGAAGCAGAAGTGTTCACATTGCTTCACAAGAATCGCTTTTGTGCAGAAAACACTAACACTTGTTCAGAAGGAAAGAAAGCACAGAGCCCCAGATTTTATGTTGTCCTGGAGAGCTTGCAGAGCACTGGGGAAAGGCAAGCAGAGAATTCCCTGCTAGCACCTTCTCTGTGCCTGTTCACATTGCTTCGCAGAATCGCTTTTGTGCAGAAAACAGTAACACTTGTTCAGAACGAAAGAAAGCACAGAGCCGCAGATTCTATGTTGTCCTGGAGAGCTTGCAGAGCACTGGGGAAAGGCAGGCAGAGAATTCCTTGCTAGCACCTTCTCTGTGCCTGGGAAACAGAAGTGTTCACATTGCTTCGCAAGAATCGCTTTTGTGCAGAAAACAGTAACACTTGTTCAGAACGAAAGAAAGCACAGAGCCCCAGATTCTATGTTGTCCTGCAGAGCTTGCAGAGCACTGGGGAAAGGCAGGCAGAGAATTCCCTGCTAGCACCTTCTCTGTGCCTGGGAAGCAGAAGTGTTCACATTGCTTCGCAGAATCGCTTTTGTGCAGAAAACACTAACACTTGTTCAGAAGGAAAGAAAGCACAGAGCCCCAGATTCTATGTTGTCCTGCAGAGCTTGCAGAGCTCTGGGGAAAGGCAGGCAGAGAATTCCTTGCTAGCACCTTCTCTGTGCCTGGGAAGCAGAAGTGTTCACATTGCTTCGCAAGAATCGCTTTTGTGCAGAAAACAGTAACACTTGTTCAGAACGAAAGAAAGAACAGAGCCACAGATTTTATGTTGTCCTGCAGAGCTTGCAGAGCACTGGGGAAAGGCAGGCAGAGAATTCCCTGCTAGCACCTTCTCTGTGCCTTTTCACATTGCTTCGCAGAATCGCTTTTGTGCAGAAAACAGTAACACTTGTTCAGAACGAAAGAAAGCACAGAGACCCAGACTCTATGTTGTCCTGCAGAGCTTGCAGAGCACTGGGGAAAGGCAGGCAGAGAATTCCCTGCTAGCACCTTCTCTGTGCCTGGGAAGCAGAAGTGTTCACATTGCTTCGCAGAATCGCTTTTGTGCAGAAAACAGTAACACTTGTTCAGAACGAAAGAAAGCACAGAGCCCCAGATTTTATGTTGTCCTGGAGAGCTTGCAGAGCACTGGGGAAAGGCAGGCAGAGAATTCCCTGCTAGCACCTTCTCTGTGCCTGGGAAGCAGAAGTGTTCACATTGCTTCGCAGAATCGCTTTTGTGCAGAAAACAGTAACACTTGTTCAGAACTAAAGAAAGCACACAGCCCCAGATTTGCTGCTGTCCTGGACAGCTTGCAGAGTACTGGGGAAAGGCAGGCAGAGAATTCCCTGATAGCACCTTCTCTGTGCCTGGGAAGCAGAAGTGTTCACATTGCTTCGCAAGAATCGCTTTTGTGCAGAAAACACTTACACTTGTTCAGAAGGAAAGAAAGCACAGAGCCCCAGATTTTATGTTGTCCTGGAGAGCTTGCAGAGCACTGGGGAAAGGCAGGCAGAGAATTCCTTGCTAGCACCTTCTCTGTGCCTGGGAAACAGAAGTGTTCACATTGCTTCGCAAGAATCGCTTTTGTGCAGAAAACAGTAACACTTGTTCAGAACGAAAGAAAGCACAGAGCCCCAGATTCTATGTTGTCCTGCAGAGCTTGCAGAGCACTGGGGAAAGGCAGGCAGAGAATTCCCTGCTAGCACCTTCTCTGTGCCTGGGAAGCAGAAGTGTTCACATTGCTTCGCAGAATCGCTTTTGTGCAGAAAACAGTAACACTTGTTCAGAACGAAAGAAAGCACAGAGACCCAGACTCTATGTTGTCCTGCAGAGCTTGCAGAGCACTGGGGAAAGGCAGGCAGAGAATTCCCTGCTAGCACCTTCTCTGTGCCTGGGAAGCAGAAGTGTTCACATTGCTTCGCAGAATCGCTTTTGTGCAGAAAACAGTAACACTTGTTCAGAACGAAAGAAAGCACAGAGCCCCAGATTTTATGTTGTCCTGGAGAGCTTGCAGAGCACTGGGGAAAGGCAGGCAGAGAATTCCCTGCTAGCACCTTCTCTGTGCCTGGGAAGCAGAAGTGTTCACATTGCTTCGCAGAATCGCTTTTGTGCAGAAAACAGTAACACTTGTTCAGAACTAAAGAAAGCACACAGCCCCAGATTTGCTGCTGTCCTGGACAGCTTGCAGAGTACTGGGGAAAGGCAGGCAGAGAATTCCCTGATAGCACCTTCTCTGTGCCTGGGAAGCAGAAGTGTTCACATTGCTTCGCAAGAATCGCTTTTGTGCAGAAAACACTTACACTTGTTCAGAAGGAAAGAAAGCACAGAGCCCCAGATTTTATGTTGTCCTGGAGAGCTTGCAGAGCACTGGGGAAAGGCAGGCAGAGAATTCCTTGCTAGCACCTTCTCTGTGCCTGGGAAACAGAAGTGTTCACATTGCTTCGCAAGAATCGCTTTTGTGCAGAAAACAGTAACACTTGTTCAGAACGAAAGAAAGCACAGAGCCCCAGATTCTATGTTGTCCTGCAGAGCTTGCAGAGCACTGGGGAAAGGCAGGCAGAGAATTCCCTGCTAGCACCTTCTCTGTGCCTGGGAAGCAGAAGTGTTCACATTGCTTCGCAGAATCGCTTTTGTGCAGAAAACACTAACACTTGTTCAGAAGGAAAGAAAGCACAGAGCCCCAGATTCTATGTTGTCCTGCAGAGCTTGCAGAGCACTGGGGAAAGGCAGGCAGAGAATTCCTTGCTAGCACCTTCTCTGTGCCTGGGAAGCAGAAGTGTTCACATTGCTTCGCAAGAATCGCTTTTGTGCAGAAAACAGTAACACTTGTTCAGAACGAAAGAAAGAACAGAGCCACAGATTTTATGTTGTCCTGCAGAGCTTGCAGAGCACTGGGGAAAGGCAGGCAGAGAATTCCCTGCTAGCACCTTCTCTGTGCCTTTTCACATTGCTTCGCAGAATCGCTTTTGTGCAGAAAACAGTAACACTTGTTCAGAACGAAAGAAAGCACAGAGACCCAGACTCTATGTTGTCCTGCAGAGCTTGCAGAGCACTGGGGAAAGGCAGGCAGAGAATTCCCTGCTAGCACCTTCTCTGTGCCTGGGAAGCAGAAGTGTTCACATTGCTTCGCAGAATCGCTTTTGTGCAGAAAACAGTAACACTTGTTCAGAAGGAAAGAAAGCACAGAGCCCCAGATTTTATGTTGTCCTGGAGAGCTTGCAGAGCACTGGGGAAAGGCAGGCAGAGAATTCCCTGCTAGCACCTTCTCTGTGCCTGGGAAGCAGAAGTGTTCACATTGCTTCGCAGAATCGCTTTTGTGCAGAAAACAGTAACACTTGTTCAGAACTAAAGAAAGCACACAGCCCCAGATTTGCTGCTGTCCTGGACAGCTTGCAGAGTACTGGGGAAAGGCAGGCAGAGAATTCCCTGCTAGCACCTTCTCTGTGCCTGGGAAGCAGAAGTGTTCACATTGCTTCACAAGAATCGCTTTTGTGCAGAAAACACTAACACTTGTTCAGAAGGAAAGAAAGCACAGAGCCCCAGATTTTATGTTGTCCTGGAGATCTTGCAGAGCACTGGGGAAAGGCAAGCAGAGAATTCCCTGCTAGCACCTTCTCTGTGCCTGTTCACATTGCTTCGCAGAATCGCTTTTGTGCAGAAAACAGTAACACTTGTTCAGAACGAAAGAAAGCACAGAGCCGCAGATTCTATGTTGTCCTGCAGAGCTTGCAGAGCACTGGGGAAAGGCAGGCAGAGAATTCCCTGCTAGCACCTTCTCTGTGCCTGGGAAGCAGAAGTGTTCACATTGCTTCGCAAGAATCGCTTTTGTGCAGAAAACACTAACACTTGTTCAGAAGGAAAGAAAGCACAGAGCCCCAGATTCTATGTTGTCCTGGAGAGCTTGCAGAGCACTGGGGAAAGGCTGGCAGAGAATTCCCTGCTAGCACCTTCTCTGAGCCTGTTCACAGTTCTTCGCAGAATCGCTTTTGTGCAGAAAACAGTAACACTTGTTCAGAAGGAAAGAAAGCACAGAGCCCCAGATTCTATGTTGTCCTGGAGAGCTTGCAGAGCACTGGGGAAAGGCAGGCAGAGAATTCCTTGCTAGCACCTTCTCTGTGCCTGGGAAGCAGAAATGTTCACATTGCTTCGCAGAATCGCTTTTGTGCAGAAAACACTAACACTTGTTCAGGACGAAAGAAAGCACAGAGCCCCAGATTTGCTGCTGTCCTGGAGAGCTTGCAGAGCACTGGGGAAAGGCAGGCAGAGAATTCCCTGCTAGCACCTTCTCTGTGCCTGGGAAGCAGAAGTGTTCACATTGCTTCGCAAGAATCGCTTTTGTGCAGAAAACAGTAACACTTGTTCAGAAGGAAAGAAAGCACAGAGCCCCAGATTTTATGTTGTCCTGGAGAGCTTGCAGAGCACTGGGGAAAGGCAGGCAGAGAATTCCCTGCTAGCACCTTCTCTGTGCCTGTTCACATTGCTTCGCAGAATCGCTTTTGTGCAGGAAACAGTAACACTTGTTCAGAAGGAAAGAAAGCACAGAGCCCCAGATTTTATGTTGTCCTGGACAGCTTGCAGAGCACTGGGGAAAGGCAGGCAGAGAATTCCCTGCTAGCACCTTCTCTGTGCCTGGGAAGCAGAAGTGTTCACATTGCTTCGCAGAATCGCTTTTGTGCAGAAAACAGTAACACTTGTTCAGAACGAAAGAAAGCACAGAGCCCCAGATTCTATGTTGTCCTGGAGAGCTTGCAGAGCACTGGGGAAAGGCAGGCAGAGAATTCACTGCTAGCACCTTCTCTGTGCCTGGGAAGCAGAAGTGTTCACATTGCTTCGCAAGAATCGCTTTTGTGCAGAAAACACTTACACTTGTTCAGAAGGAAAGAAAGCACAGAGCCCCAGATTTTATGTTGTCCTGGAGAGCTTGCAGAGCACTGGGGAAAGGCAGGCAGAGAATTCCTTGCTAGCACCTTCTCTGTGCCTGGGAAACAGAAGTGTTCACATTGCTTCGCAAGAATCGCTTTTGTGCAGAAAACAGTAACACTTGTTCAGAACGAAAGAAAGCACAGAGCCCCAGATTCTATGTTGTCCTGCAGAGCTTGCAGAGCACTGGGGAAAGGCAGGCAGAGAATTCCCTGCTAGCACCTTCTCTGTGCCTGGGAAGCAGAAGTGTTCACATTGCTTCGCAAGAATCGCTTTTGTGCAGAAAACAGTAACACTTGTTCAGAACGAAAGAAAGAACAGAGCCACAGATTTTATGTTGTCCTGCAGAGCTTGCAGAGCACTGGGGAAAGGCAGGCAGAGAATTCCCTGCTAGCACCTTCTCTGTGCCTTTTCACATTGCTTCGCAGAATCGCTTTTGTGCAGAAAACAGTAACACTTGTTCAGAACGAAAGAAAGCACAGAGACCCAGACTCTATGTTGTCCTGCAGAGCTTGCAGAGCACTGGGGAAAGGCAGGCAGAGAATTCCCTGCTAGCACCTTCTCTGTGCCTGGGAAGCAGAAGTGTTCACATTGCTTCGCAGAATCGCTTTTGTGCAGAAAACAGTAACACTTGTTCAGAAGGAAAGAAAGCACAGAGCCCCAGATTTTATGTTGTCCTGGAGAGCTTGCAGAGCACTGGGGAAAGGCAGGCAGAGAATTCCCTGCTAGCACCTTCTCTGTGCCTGGGAAGCAGAAGTGTTCACATTGCTTCGCAGAATCGCTTTTGTGCAGAAAACAGTAACACTTGTTCAGAACTAAAGAAAGCACACAGCCCCAGATTTGCTGCTGTCCTGGACAGCTTGCAGAGTACTGGGGAAAGGCAGGCAGAGAATTCCCTGATAGCACCTTCTCTGTGCCTGGGAAGCAGAAGTGTTCACATTGCTTCGCAGAATCGCTTTTGTGCAGAAAACAGTAACACTTGTTCAGAACGAAAGCAAGCACAGAGCCCCAGATTCTATGTTGTCCTGGAGAGCTTGCAGAGCACTGGGGATAGGCAGGCAGAGAATTCCTTGCTAGCACCTTCTCTGTGCCTGGGAAGCAGAAGTGTTCACATTGCTTCGCAGAATCGCTTTTGTGCAGAAAACAGTAACACTTGTTCAGAAGGAAAGAAAGCACAGAGCCCCAGATTCTATGTTGTCCTGGAGAGCTTGCAGAGCCCTGGGGAAAGGCAGGCAGAGAATTCCCTGCTAGCACCTTCTCTGTGCCTGGGAAGCAAAAGTGTTCACATTGCTTCGCAAGAATCGCTTTTGTGCAGAAAACACTAACACTTGTTCAGAAGGAAAGAAAGCACAGAGCCCCAGATTTTATGTTGTCCTGGAGAGCTTGCAGAGCACTGGGGAAAGGCAGGCAGAGAATTCCCTGCTAGCACCTTCTCTGTGCCTGTTCACATTGCTTCGCAGAATCGCTTTTGTGCAGAAAACAGTAACACTTGTTCAGAACGAAAGAAAGCACAGAGCCCCAGATTCTATGTTGTCCTGCAGAGCTTGCAGAGCACTGGGGAAAGGCAGGCAGAGAATTCCCTGCTAGCACCTTCTCTGTGCCTGGGAAGCAGAAGTGTTCACATTGCTTCGCAGAATCGCTTTTGTGCAGAAAACACTAACACTTGTTCAGAAGGAAAGAAAGCACAGAGCCCCAGATTCTATGTTGTCCTGGAGAGCTTGCAGAGCACTGGGGAAAGGCAGGCAGAGAATTCCTTGCTAGCACCTTCTCTGTGCCTGGGAAGCAGAAGTGTTCACATTGCTTCGCAAGAATCGCTTTTGTGCAGAAAACACTAACACTTGTTCAGAAGGAAAGAAAGCACAGAGCCCCAGATTCTATGTTGTCCTGCAGAGCTTGCAGAGCACTGGGGAAAGGCAGGCAGAGAATTCCCTGCTAGCACCTTCTCTGTGCCTGGGAAGCAGAAGTGTTCACATTGCTTCGCAGAATCGCTTTTGTGCAGAAAACACTAACACTTGTTCAGAACGAAAGAAAGCACAGAGCCCCAGATTCTATGTTGTCCTGGAGAGCCTGCAGAGCACTGGGGAAAGGCATGCAGAGAATTCCCTGCTAACACCTTCTCTGTGCCTGGGAAGCAGAAGTGTTCACATTGCTTCACAAGAATCGCTTTTGTGCAGAAAACACTAACACTTGTTCAGAAGGAAAGAAAGCACAGAGCCCCAGATTTTATGTTGTCCTGGAGAGCTTGCAGAGCACTGGGGAAAGGCAAGCAGAGAATTCCCTGCTAGCACCTTCTCTGTGCCTGTTCACATTGCTTCGCAGAATCGCTTTTGTGCAGAAAACAGTAACACTTGTTCAGAACGAAAGAAAGCACAGAGCCGCAGATTCTATGTTGTCCTGCAGAGCTTGCAGAGCACTGGGGAAAGGCAGGCAGAGAATTCCCTGCTAGCACCTTCTCTGTGCCTGGGAAGCAGAAGTGTTCACATTGCTTCGCAAGAATCGCTTTTGTGCAGAAAACACTAACACTTGTTCAGAAGGAAAGAAAGCACAGAGCCCCAGATTCTATGTTGTCCTGGAGAGCTTGCAGAGCACTGGGGAAAGGCAGGCAGAGAATTCCCTGCTAGCACCTTCTCTGAGCCTGTTCACAGTTCTTCGCAGAATCGCTTTTGTGCAGAAAACAGTAACACTTGTTCAGAAGGAAAGAAAGCACAGAGCCCCAGATTCTATGTTGTCCTGGAGAGCTTGCAGAGCACTGGGGAAAGGCAGGCAGAGAATTCCTTGCTAGCACCTTCTCTGTGCCTGGGAAGCAGAAATGTTCACATTGCTTCGCAGAATCGCTTTTGTGCAGAAAACACTAACACTTGTTCAGGACGAAAGAAAGCACAGAGCCCCAGATTTGCTGCTGTCCTGGAGAGCTTGCAGAGCACTGGGGAAAGGCAGGCAGAGAATTCCCTGCTAGCACCTTCTCTGTGCCTGGGAAGCAGAAGTGTTCACATTGCTTCGCAAAAATCGCTTTTGTGCAGAAAACAGTAACACTTGTTCAGAAGGAAAGAAAGCACAGAGCCCCAGATTTTATGTTGTCCTGGAGAGCTTGCAGAGCACTGGGGAAAGGCAGGCAGAGAATTCCCTGCTAGCACCTTCTCTGTGCCTGTTCACATTGCTTCACAGAATCGCTTTTGTGCAGAAAACAGTAACACTTGTTCAGAACGAAAGAAAGCACAGAGCCCCAGATTCTATGTTGTCCTGCAGAGCTTGCAGAGCACTGGGGAAAGGCAGGCAGAGAATTCCCTGCTAGCACCTTCTCTGTGCCTGGGAAGCAGAAGTGTTCACATTGCTTCGCAGAATCGCTTTTGTGCAGAAAACAGTAACACTTGTTCAGAACGAAAGAAAGCACAGAGCCCCAGATTCTATGTTGTCCTGCAGAGCTTGCAGAGCACTGGGGAAAGGCAGGCAGAGAATTCCTTGCTAGCACCTTCTCTGTGCCTGGGAAGCAGAAGTGTTCACATTGCTTCGCAGAATCGCTTTTGTGCAGAAAACAGTAACACTTGTTCAGAAGGAAAGAAAGCACAGAGCCCCAGATTCTATGTTGTCCTGGAGAGCTTGCAGAGCACTGGGGAAAGGCAGGCAGAGAATTCCCTGATAGCACCTTCTCTGTGCCTGGGAAGCAGAAGTGTTCACATTGCTTCGCAAAAATCGCTTTTGCGCAGAAAAGACTAACACTTCTTCAGAAGGAAAGAAAGCACAGAGCCCCAGATTTTATGTTGTCCTGGAGAGCTTGCAGAGCACTGGGGAAAGGCAGGCAGAGAATTCCCTGCTAGCACCTTCTCTGTGCCTGTTCACATTGCTTCGCAGAATCGCTTTTGTGCAGAAAACAGTAACACTTGTTCAGAACGAAAGAAAGCACAGAGCCCCAGATTCTATGTTGTCCTGCAGAGCTTGCAGAGCACTGGGGAAAGGCAGGCAGAGAATTCCCTGCTAGCACCTTCTCTGTGCCTGGGAAGCAGAAGTGTTCACATTGCTTCGCAGAATCGCTTTTGTGCAGAAAACACTAACACTTGTTCAGAAGGAAAGAAAGCACAGAGCCCCAGATTCTATGTTGTCCTGCAGAGCTTGCAGAGCACTGGGGAAAGGCAGGCAGAGAATTCCTTGCTAGCACCTTCTCTGTGCCTGGGAAGCAGAAGTGTTCACATTGCTTCGCAAGAATCGCTTTTGTGCAGAAAACAGTAACACTTGTTCAGAACGAAAGAAAGAACAGAGCCACAGATTTTATGTTGTCCTGCAGAGCTTGCAGAGCACTGGGGAAAGGCAGGCAGAGAATTCCCTGCTAGCACCTTCTCTGTGCCTTTTCACATTGCTTCGCAGAATCGCTTTTGTGCAGAAAACAGTAACACTTGTTCAGAACGAAAGAAAGCACAGAGACCCAGACTCTATGTTGTCCTGCAGAGCTTGCAGAGCACTGGGGAAAGGCAGGCAGAGAATTCCCTGCTAGCACCTTCTCTGTGCCTGGGAAGCAGAAGTGTTCACATTGCTTCGCAAGAATCGCTTTTGTGCAGAAAACAGTAACACTTGTTCAGAAGGAAAGAAAGCACAGAGCCCCAGATTTTATGTTGTCCTGGAGAGCTTGCAGAGCACTGGGGAAAGGCAGGCAGAGAATTCCCTGCTAGCACCTTCTCTGTGCCTGGGAAGCAGAAGTGTTCACATTGCTTCGCAGAATCGCTTTTGTGCAGAAAACAGTAACACTTGTTCAGAACTAAAGAAAGCACACAGCCCCAGATTTGCTGCTGTCCTGGACAGCTTGCAGAGTACTGGGGAAAGGCAGGCAGAGAATTCCCTGATAGCACCTTCTCTGTGCCTGGGAAGCAGAAGTGTTCACATTGCTTCGCAAAAATCGCTTTTGTGCAGAAAACAGTAACACTTGTTCAGAAGGAAAGAATGCACAGAGCCCCAGATTCTATGTTGTCCTGGAGAGCTTGCAGAGCACTGGGGAAAGGCAGGCAGAGAATTCCCTGCTAACACCTTCTCTGTGCCTGGGAAGCAGAAGTGTTCACATTGCTTCGCAGAATCGCTTTTGTGCAGAAAACAGTAACACTTGTTCAGAAGGAAAGAAAGCACAGAGCCCCAGATTCTATGTTGTCCTGGAGAGCTTGCAGAGCACTGGGGAAAGGCAGGCAGAGAATTCCCTGCTAGCACCTTCTCTGTGCCTGGGAAGCAGAAGTGTTCACATTGCTTCGCAAAAATCGCTTTTGTGCAGAAAACAGTAACACTTGTTCAGAACGAAAGAAAGCACAGAGCCCCAGATTCTATGTTGTCCTGCAGAGCTTGCAGAGCACTGGGGATAGGCAGGCAGAGAATTCCTTGCTAGCACCTTCTCTGTGCCTGGGAAGCAGAAGTGTTCACATTGCTTCGCAGAATCGCTTTTGTGCAGAAAACAGTAACACTTGTTCAGAAGGAAAGAAAGCACAGAGCCCCAGATTCTATGTTGTCCTGGAGAGCTTGCAGAGCCCTGGGGAAAGGCAGGCAGAGAATTCCCTGCTAGCACCTTCTCTGTGCCTGGGAAGCAAAAGTGTTCACATTGCTTCGCAAGAATCGCTTTTGTGCAGAAAACACTAACACTTGTTCAGAAGGAAAGAAAGCACAGAGCCCCAGATTTTATGTTGTCCTGGAGAGCTTGCAGAGCACTGGGGAAAGGCAGGCAGAGAATTCCCTGCTAGCACCTTCTCTGTGCCTGTTCACATTGCTTCGCAGAATCGCTTTTGTGCAGAAAACAGTAACACTTGTTCAGAACGAAAGAAAGCACAGAGCCCCAGATTCTATGTTGTCCTGCAGAGCTTGCAGAGCACTGGGGAAAGGCAGGCAGAGAATTCCCTGCTAGCACCTTCTCTGTGCCTGGGAAGCAGAAGTGTTCACATTGCTTCGCAGAATCGCTTTTGTGCAGAAAACACTAACACTTGTTCAGAAGGAAAGAAAGCACAGAGCCCCAGATTCTATGTTGTCCTGGAGAGCTTGCAGAGCACTGGGGAAAGGCAGGCAGAGAATTCCTTGCTAGGACCTTCTCTGTGCCTGGGAAGCAGAAGTGTTCACATTGCTTCGCAAGAATCGCTTTTGTGCAGAAAACACTAACACTTGTTCAGAAGGAAAGAAAGCACAGAGCCCCAGATTCTATGTTGTCCTGCAGAGCTTGCAGAGCACTGGGGAAAGGCAGGCAGAGAATTCCCTGCTAGCACCTTCTCTGTGCCTGGGAAGCAGAAGTGTTCACATTGCTTCGCAGAATCGCTTTTGTGCAGAAAACACTAACACTTGTTCAGAACGAAAGAAAGCACAGAGCCCCAGATTCTATGTTGTCCTGGAGAGCCTGCAGAGCACTGGGGAAAGGCATGCAGAGAATTCCCTGCTAACACCTTCTCTGTGCCTGGGAAGCAGAAGTGTTCACATTGCTTCACAAGAATCGCTTTTGTGCAGAAAACACTAACACTTGTTCAGAAGGAAAGAAAGCACAGAGCCCCAGATTTTATGTTGTCCTGGAGAGCTTGCAGAGCACTGGGGAAAGGCAAGCAGAGAATTCCCTGCTAGCACCTTCTCTGTGCCTGTTCACATTGCTTCGCAGAATCGCTTTTGTGCAGAAAACAGTAACACTTGTTCAGAACGAAAGAAAGCACAGAGCCGCAGATTCTATGTTGTCCTGCAGAGCTTGCAGAGCACTGGGGAAAGGCAGGCAGAGAATTCCCTGCTAGCACCTTCTCTGTGCCTGGGAAGCAGAAGTGTTCACATTGCTTCGCAGAATCGCTTTTGTGCAGAAAACAGTAACACTTGTTCAGAAGGAAAGAAAGCACAGAGCCCCAGATTCTATGTTGTCCTGGAGAGCTTGCAGAGCCCTGGGGAAAGGCAGGCAGAGAATTCCCTGCTAGCACCTTCTCTGTGCCTGGGAAGCAAAAGTGTTCACATTGCTTCGCAAGAATCGCTTTTGTGCAGAAAACACTAACACTTGTTCAGAAGGAAAGAAAGCACAGAGCCCCAGATTTTATGTTGTCCTGGAGAGCTTGCAGAGCACTGGGGAAAGGCAGGCAGAGAATTCCCTGCTAGCACCTTCTCTGTGCCTGTTCACATTGCTTCGCAGAATCGCTTTTGTGCAGAAAACAGTAACACTTGTTCAGAACGAAAGAAAGCACAGAGCCCCAGATTCTATGTTGTCCTGCAGAGCTTGCAGAGCACTGGGGAAAGGCAGGCAGAGAATTCCCTGCTAGCACCTTCTCTGTGCCTGGGAAGCAGAAGTGTTCACATTGCTTCGCAGAATCGGTTTTGTGCAGAAAACACTAACACTTGTTCAGAAGGAAAGAAAGCACAGAGCCCCAGATTCTATGTTGTCCTGGAGAGCTTGCAGAGCACTGGGGAAAGGCAGGCAGAGAATTCCTTGCTAGCACCTTCTCTGTGCCTGGGAAGCAGAAGTGTTCACATTGCTTCGCAAGAATCGCTTTTGTGCAGAAAACACTAACACTTGTTCAGAAGGAAAGAAAGCACAGAGCCCCAGATTCTATGTTGTCCTGCAGAGCTTGCAGAGCACTGGGGAAAGGCAGGCAGAGAATTCCCTGCTAGCACCTTCTCTGTGCCTGGGAAGCAGAAGTGTTCACATTGCTTCGCAGAATCGCTTTTGTGCAGAAAACACTAACACTTGTTCAGAACGAAAGAAAGCACAGAGCCCCAGATTCTATGTTGTCCTGGAGAGCCTGCAGAGCACTGGGGAAAGGCATGCAGAGAATTCCCTGCTAACACCTTCTCTGTGCCTGGGAAGCAGAAGTGTTCACATTGCTTCACAAGAATCGCTTTTGTGCAGAAAACACTAACACTTGTTCAGAAGGAAAGAAAGCACAGAGCCCCAGATTTTATGTTGTCCTGGAGAGCTTGCAGAGCACTGGGGAAAGGCAGGCAGAGAATTCCCTGCTAGCACCTTCTCTGTGCCTGGGAAGCAGAAGTGTTCACATTGCTTCGCAGAATCGCTTTTGTGCAGAAAACACTAACACTTGTTCAGAACGAAAGAAAGCACAGAGCCCCAGATTCTATGTTGTCCTGGAGAGCCTGCAGAGCACTGGGGAAAGGCATGCAGAGAATTCCCTGCTAACACCTTCTCTGTGCCTGGGAAGCAGAAGTGTTCACATTGCTTCACAAGAATCGCTTTTGTGCAGAAAACACTAACACTTGTTCAGAAGGAAAGAAAGCACAGAGCCCCAGATTTTATGTTGTCCTGGAGAGCTTGCAGAGCACTGGGGAAAGGCAGGCAGAGAATTCCCTGCTAGCACCTTCTCTGTGCCTGGGAAGCAGAAGTGTTCACATTGCTTCGCAAGAATCGCTTTTGTGCAGAAAACACTAACACTTGTTCAGAAGGAAAGAAAGCACAGAGCCCCAGATTCTATGTTGTCCTGGAGAGCTTGCAGAGCACTGGGGAAAGGCAGGCAGAGAATTCCCTGCTAGCACCTTCTCTGAGCCTGTTCACAGTTCTTCGCAGAATCGCTTTTGTGCAGAAAACAGTAACACTTGTTCAGAAGGAAAGAAAGCACAGAGCCCCAGATTCTATGTTGTCCTGGAGAGCTTGCAGAGCACTGGGGAAAGGCAGGCAGAGAATTCCTTGCTAGCACCTTCTCTGTGCCTGGGAAGCAGAAATGTTCACATTGCTTCGCAGAATCGCTTTTGTGCAGAAAACACTAACACTTGTTCAGGACGAAAGAAAGCACAGAGCCCCAGATTTGCTGCTGTCCTGGAGAGCTTGCAGAGCACTGGGGAAAGGCAGGCAGAGAATTCCCTGCTAGCACCTTCTCTGTGCCTGGGAAGCAAAAGTGTTCACATTGCTTCGCAAGAATCGCTTTTGTGCAGAAAACAGTAACACTTGTTCAGAAGGAAAGAAAGCACAGAGCCCCAGATTTTATGTTGTCCTGGAGAGCTTGCAGAGCACTGGGGAAAGGCAGGCAGAGAATTCCCTGCTAGCACCTTCTCTGAGCCTGTTCACAGTTCTTCGCAGAATCGCTTTTGTGCAGAAAACAGTAACACTTGTTCAGAACGAAAGAAAGCACAGAGCCCCAGATTCTATGTTGTCCTGGAGAGCTTGCAGAGCACTGGGGAAAGGCAGGCAGAGAATTCCCTGCTAGCACCTTCTCTGTGCCTGTTCACATTGCTTCGCAGAATCGCTTTTGTGCAGAAAACAGTAACACTTGTTCAGAACGAAAGAAAGCACAGAGCCCCAGATTCTATGTTGTCCTGCAGAGCTTGCAGAGCACTGGGGAAAGGCAGGCAGAGAATTCCCTGCTAGCACCTTCTCTGTGCCTGGGAAGCAGAAGTGTTCACATTGCTTCGCAGAATCGCTTTTGTGCAGAAAACAGTAACACTTGTTCAGAACGAAAGAAAGCACAGAGCCCCAGATTCTATGTTGTCCTGCAGAGCTTGCAGAGCACTGGGGAAAGGCAGGCAGAGAATTCCTTGCTAGCACCTTCTCTGTGCCTGGGAAGCAGAACTGTTCACATTGCTTCGCAGAATCGCTTTTGTGCAGAAAACAGTAACACTTGTTCAGAAGGAAAGAAAGCACAGAGCCCCAGATTCTATGTTGTCCTGGAGAGCTTGCAGAGCACTGGGGAAAGGCAGGCAGAGAATTCCCTGATAGCACCTTCTCTGTGCCTGGGAAGCAGAAGTGTTCACATTGCTTCGCAAAAATCGCTTTTGCGCAGAAAAGACTAACACTTCTTCAGAAGGAAAGAAAGCACAGAGCCCCAGATTTTATGTTGTCCTGGAGAGCTTGCAGAGCACTGGGGAAAGGCAGGCAGAGAATTCCCTGCTAGCACCTTCTCTGTGCCTGTTCACATTGCTTCGCAGAATCGCTTTTGTGCAGAAAATAGTAACACTTGTTCAGAACGAAAGAAAGCACAGAGCCCCAGATTCTATGTTGTCCTGCAGAGCTTGCAGAGCACTGGGGAAAGGCAGGCAGAGAATTCCCTGCTAGCACCTTCTCTGTGCCTGGGAAGCAGAAGTGTTCACATTGCTTCGCAGAATCGCTTTTGTGCAGAAAACACTAACACTTGTTCAGAAGGAAAGAAAGCACAGAGCCCCAGATTCTATGTTGTCCTGCAGAGCTTGCAGAGCACTGGGGAAAGGCAGGCAGAGAATTCCTTGCTAGCACCTTCTCTGTGCCTGGGAAGCAGAAGTGTTCACATTGCTTCGCAAGAATCGCTTTTGTGCAGAAAACAGTAACACTTGTTCAGAACGAAAGAAAGAACAGAGCCACAGATTTTATGTTGTCCTGCAGAGCTTGCAGAGCACTGGGGAAAGGCAGGCAGAGAATTCCCTGCTAGCACCTTCTCTGTGCCTTTTCACATTGCTTCGCAGAATCGCTTTTGTGCAGAAAACAGTAACACTTGTTCAGAACGAAAGAAAGCACAGAGACCCAGACTCTATGTTGTCCTGCAGAGCTTGCAGAGCACTGGGGAAAGGCAGGCAGAGAATTCCCTGCTAGCACCTTCTCTGTGCCTGGGAAGCAGAAGTGTTCACATTGCTTCGCAGAATCGCTTTTGTGCAGAAAACAGTAACACTTGTTCAGAAGGAAAGAAAGCACAGAGCCCCAGATTTTATGTTGTCCTGGAGAGCTTGCAGAGCACTGGGGAAAGGCAGGCAGAGAATTCCCTGCTAGCACCTTCTCTGTGCCTGGGAAGCAGAAGTGTTCACATTGCTTCGCAGAATCGCTTTTGTGCAGAAAACAGTAACACTTGTTCAGAACTAAAGAAAGCACACAGCCCCAGATTTGCTGCTGTCCTGGACAGCTTGCAGAGTACTGGGGAAAGGCAGGCAGAGAATTCCCTGATAGCACCTTCTCTGTGCCTGGGAAGCAGAAGTGTTCACATTGCTTCGCAAAAATCGCTTTTGTGCAGAAAACAGTAACACTTGTTCAGAAGGAAAGAATGCACAGAGCCCCAGATTCTATGTTGTCCTGGAGAGCTTGCAGAGCACTGGGGAAAGGCAGGCAGAGAATTCCCTGCTAACACCTTCTCTGTGCCTGGGAAGCAGAAGTGTTCACATTGCTTCGCAGAATCGCTTTTGTGCAGAAAACAGTAACACTTGTTCAGAAGGAAAGAAAGCACAGAGCCCCAGATTCTATGTTGTCCTGGAGAGCTTGCAGAGCACTGGGGAAAGGCAGGCAGAGAATTCCCTGCTAGCACCTTCTCTGTGCCTGGGAAGCAGAAGTGTTCACATTGCTTCGCAAAAATCGCTTTTGTGCAGAAAACAGTAACACTTGTTCAGAACGAAAGAAAGCACAGAGCCCCAGATTCTATGTTGTCCTGCAGAGCTTGCAGAGCACTGGGGATAGGCAGGCAGAGAATTCCTTGCTAGCACCTTCTCTGTGCCTGGGAAGCAGAAGTGTTCACATTGCTTCGCAGAATCGCTTTTGTGCAGAAAACAGTAACACTTGTTCAGAAGGAAAGAAAGCACAGAGCCCCAGATTCTATGTTGTCCTGGAGAGCTTGCAGAGCACTGGGGAAAGGCAGGCAGAGAATTCCCTGCTAGCACCTTCTCTGTGCCTGGGAAGCAAAAGTGTTCACATTGCTTCGCAAGAATCGCTTTTGTGCAGAAAACACTAACACTTGTTCAGAAGGAAAGAAAGCACAGAGCCCCAGATTTTATGTTGTCCTGGAGAGCTTGCAGAGCACTGGGGAAAGGCAGGCAGAGAATTCCCTGCTAGCACCTTCTCTGTGCCTGTTCACATTGCTTCGCAGAATCGCTTTTGTGCAGAAAACAGTAACACTTGTTCAGAACGAAAGAAAGCACAGAGCCCCAGATTCTATGTTGTCCTGCAGAGCTTGCAGAGCACTGGGGAAAGGCAGGCAGAGAATTCCCTGCTAGCACCTTCTCTGTGCCTGGGAAGCAGAAGTGTTCACATTGCTTCGCAGAATCGCTTTTGTGCAGAAAACACTAACACTTGTTCAGAAGGAAAGAAAGCACAGAGCCCCAGATTCTATGTTGTCCTGGAGAGCTTGCAGAGCACTGGGGAAAGGCAGGCAGAGAATTCCTTGCTAGCACCTTCTCTGTGCCTGGGAAGCAGAAGTGTTCACATTGCTTCGCAAGAATCGCTTTTGTGCAGAAAACACTAACACTTGTTCAGAAGGAAAGAAAGCACAGAGCCCCAGATTCTATGTTGTCCTGCAGAGCTTGCAGAGCACTGGGGAAAGGCAGGCAGAGAATTCCCTGCTAGCACCTTCTCTGTGCCTGGGAAGCAGAAGTGTTCACATTGCTTCGCAGAATCGCTTTTGTGCAGAAAACACTAACACTTGTTCAGAACGAAAGAAAGCACAGAGCCCCAGATTCTATGTTGTCCTGGAGAGCCTGCAGAGCACTGGGGAAAGGCATGCAGAGAATTCCCTGCTAACACCTTCTCTGTGCCTGGGAAGCAGAAGTGTTCACATTGCTTCACAAGAATCGCTTTTGTGCAGAAAACACTAACACTTGTTCAGAAGGAAAGAAAGCACAGAGCCCCAGATTTTATGTTGTCCTGGAGAGCTTGCAGAGCACTGGGGAAAGGCAAGCAGAGAATTCCCTGCTAGCACCTTCTCTGTGCCTGTTCACATTGCTTCGCAGAATCGCTTTTGTGCAGAAAACAGTAACACTTGTTCAGAACGAAAGAAAGCACAGAGCCGCAGATTCTATGTTGTCCTGCAGAGCTTGCAGAGCACTGGGGAAAGGCAGGCAGAGAATTCCCTGCTAGCACCTTCTCTGTGCCTGGGAAGCAGAAGTGTTCACATTGCTTCGCAAGAATCGCTTTTGTGCAGAAAACACTAACACTTGTTCAGAAGGAAAGAAAGCACAGAGCCCCAGATTCTATGTTGTCCTGGAGAGCTTGCAGAGCACTGGGGAAAGGCAGGCAGAGAATTCCTTGCTAGCACCTTCTCTGTGCCTGGGAAGCAGAAATGTTCACATTGCTTCGCAGAATCGCTTTTGTGCAGAAAACACTAACACTTGTTCAGGACGAAAGAAAGCACAGAGCCCCAGATTTGCTGCTGTCCTGGAGAGCTTGCAGAGCACTGGGGAAAGGCAGGCAGAGAATTCCCTGCTAGCACCTTCTCTGTGCCTGGGAAGCAGAAGTGTTCACATTGCTTCGCAAGAATCGCTTTTGTGCAGAAAACAGTAACACTTGTTCAGAAGGAAAGAAAGCACAGAGCCCCAGATTTTATGTTGTCCTGGAGAGCTTGCAGAGCACTGGGGAAAGGCAGGCAGAGAATTCCCTGCTAGCACCTTCTCTGTGCCTGTTCACATTGCTTCGCAGAATCGCTTTTGTGCAGAAAACAGTAACACTTGTTCAGAAGGAAAGAAAGCACAGAGCCCCAGATTTTATGTTGTCCTGGACAGCTTGCAGAGCACTGGGGAAAGGCAGGCAGAGAATTCCCTGCTAGCACCTTCTCTGTGCCTGGGAAGCAGAAGTGTTCACATTGCTTCGCAGAATCGCTTTTGTGCAGAAAACAGTAACACTTGTTCAGAAGGAAAGAAAGCACAGAGCCCCAGATTTTATGTTGTCCTGGAGAGCTTGCAGAGCACTGGGGAAAGGCAGGCAGAGAATTCCCTGCTAGCACCTTCTCTGTGCCTGGGAAGCAGAAGTGTTCACATTGCTTCGCAGAATCGCTTTTGTGCAGAAAACAGTAACACTTGTTCAGAACGAAAGAAAGCACAGAGCCCCAGATTCTATGTTGTCCTGGAGAGCTTGCAGAGCACTGGGGAAAGGCAGGCAGAGAATTCCCTGCTAGCACCTTCTCTGTGCCTGGGAAGCAGAAGTGTTCACATTGCTTCGCAAGAATCGCTTTTGTGCAGAAAACACTTACACTTGTTCAGAAGGAAAGAAAGCACAGAGCCCCAGATTTTATGTTGTCCTGGAGAGCTTGCAGAGCACTGGGGAAAGGCAGGCAGAGAATTCCTTGCTAGCACCTTCTCTGTGCCTGGGAAACAGAAGTGTTCACATTGCTTCGCAAGAATCGCTTTTGTGCAGAAAACAGTAACACTTGTTCAGAACGAAAGAAAGCACAGAGCCCCAGATTTTATGTTGTCCTGGAGAGCTTGCAGAGCACTGGGGAAAGGCAGGCAGAGAATTCCCTGCTAGCACCTTCTCTGTGCCTGGGAAGCAGAAGTGTTCACATTGCTTCGCAAGAATCGCTTTTGTGCAGAAAACAGTAACACTTGTTCAGAAGGAAAGAAAGCACAGAGCCCCAGATTTTATGTTGTCCTGGAGAGCTTGCAGAGCACTGGGGAAAGGCAGGCAGAGAATTCCCTGCTAGCACCTTCTCTGTGCCTGTTCACATTGCTTCGCAGAATCGCTTTTGTGCAGAAAACAGTAACACTTGTTCAGAAGGAAAGAAAGCACAGAGCCCCAGATTTTATGTTGTCCTGGACAGCTTGCAGAGCACTGGGGAAAGGCAGGCAGAGAATTCCCTGCTAGCACCTTCTCTGTGCCTGGGAAGCAGAAGTGTTCACATTGCTTCGCAGAATCGCTTTTGTGCAGAAAACAGTAACACTTGTTCAGAAGGAAAGAAAGCACAGAGCCCCAGATTTTATGTTGTCCTGGAGAGCTTGCAGAGCACTGGGGAAAGGCAGGCAGAGAATTCCCTGCTAGCACCTTCTCTGTGCCTGGGAAGCAGAAGTGTTCACATTGCTTCGCAGAATCGCTTTTGTGCAGAAAACAGTAACACTTGTTCAGAACGAAAGAAAGCACAGAGCCCCAGATTCTATGTTGTCCTGGAGAGCTTGCAGAGCACTGGGGAAAGGCAGGCAGAGAATTCCCTGCTAGCACCTTCTCTGTGCCTGGGAAGCAGAAGTGTTCACATTGCTTCGCAAGAATCGCTTTTGTGCAGAAAACACTTACACTTGTTCAGAAGGAAAGAAAGCACAGAGCCCCAGATTTTATGTTGTCCTGGAGAGCTTGCAGAGCACTGGGGAAAGGCAGGCAGAGAATTCCTTGCTAGCACCTTCTCTGTGCCTGGGAAACAGAAGTGTTCACATTGCTTCGCAAGAATCGCTTTTGTGCAGAAAACAGTAACACTTGTTCAGAACGAAAGAAAGCACAGAGCCCCAGATTTTATGTTGTCCTGGAGAGCTTGCAGAGCACTGGGGAAAGGCAGGCAGAGAATTCCCTGCTAGCACCTTCTCTGTGCCTGTTCACATTGCTTCGCAGAATCGCTTTTGTGCAGAAAACAGTAACACTTGTTCAGAAGGAAAGAAAGCACAGAGCCCCAGATTCTATGTTGTCCTGGAGAGCTTGCAGAGCACTGGGGAAAGGCAGGCAGAGAATTCCCTGCTAGCACCTTCTCTGTGCCTGTTCACATTGCTTCGCAGAATCGCTTTTGTGCAGAAAACAGTAACACTTGTTCAGAAGGAAAGAAAGCACAGAGCCCCAGATTCTATGTTGTCCTGGAGAGCTTGCAGAGCACTGGGGAAAGGCAGGCAGAGAATTCCTTGCTAGCACCTTCTCTGCGCCTGGGAAGCAGAAGTGTTCACATTGCTTCGCAGAATCGCTTTTGTGCAGAAAACACTAACACTTGTTCAGAACGAAAGAAAGCACAGAGCCCCAGATTTGATGTTGTCCTGGAGAGCTTGCAGAGCACTGGGGAAAGGCAGGCAGAGAATTCCCTGCTAGCACCTTCTCTGTGCCTGTTCACATTGCTTCGCAGAATCGCTTTTGTGCAGAAAACAGTAACACTTGTTCAGAAGGAAAGAAAGCACAGAGCCCCAGATTTTATGTTGTCCTGGAGAGCTTGCAGAGCACTGGGGAAAGGCAGGCAGAGAATTCCCTGCTAGCACCTTCTCTGTGCCTGGGAAGCAGAAGTGTTCATATTGCTTCGCAGAATCGCTTTTGTGCAGAAAACACTAACACTTGTTCAGAATGAAAGAAAGCACAGAGCCCCAGATTTTATGTTGTCCTGGAGAGCTTGCAGAGCACTGGGGAAAGGCAGGCAGAGAATTCCCTGCTAGCACCTTCTCTGTGCCTGTTCATATTGCTTCGCAGAATCGCTTTTGTGCAGAAAACACTAACACTTGTTCAGAACGAAAGAAAGCACAGAGCCCCAGATTCTATGTTGTCCTGGAGAGCTTGCAGAGCACTGGGGAAAGGCAGGCAGAGAATTCCCTGCTAGCACCTTCTCTGTGCCTGTTCACATTGCTTCGCAGAATCGCTTTTGTGCAGAAAACAGTAACACTTGTTCAGAACGAAAGAAAGCATGAGCCCCAGATTTTATGTTGTCCTGGGGAGCTTGCAGAGCACTGGGGAAAGGCAGGCAGAGAATTCCCTGCTAGCACCTTCTCTGTGCCTGGGAAGCAGAAGTGTTCACATTGCTTCGCAGAATCGCTTTTGTGCAGAAAACACTAACACTTGTTCAGAACGAAAGAAAGCACAGAGCCCCAGATTTGATGTTGTCCTGGAGAGCTTGCAGAGCACTGGGGAAAGGCAGGCAGAGAATTCCCTGCTAGCACCTTCTCTGTGCCTGTTCACATTGCTTCGCAGAATCGCTTTTGTGCAGAAAACAGTAACACTTGTTCAGAAGGAAAGAAAGCACAGAGCCCCAGATTTTATGTTGTCCTGGAGAGCTTGCAGAGCACTGGGGAAAGGCAGGCAGAGAATTCCCTGCTAGCACCTTCTCTGTGCCTGGGAAGCAGAAGTGTTCATATTGCTTCGCAGAATCGCTTTTGTGCAGAAAACACTAACACTTGTTCAGAATGAAAGAAAGCACAGAGCCCCAGATTTTATGTTGTCCTGGAGAGCTTGCAGAGCACTGGGGAAAGGCAGGCAGAGAATTCCCTGCTAGCACCTTCTCTGTGCCTGTTCATATTGCTTCGCAGAATCGCTTTTGTGCAGAAAACAGTAACACTTGTTCAGAAGGAAAGAAAGCACAGAGCCCCAGATTTTATGTTGTCCTGGACAGCTTGCAGAGCACTGGGGAAAGGCAGGCAGAGAATTCTCTTCTAGCACCTTCTCTGTGCCTGCTCATATTGCTTCGCAGAATCGCTTTTGTGCAGAAAACACTAACACTTGTTCAGAACGAAAGAAAGCACAGAGCCCCAGATTCTATGTTGTCCTGGAGAGCTTGCAGAGCACTGGGGAAAGGCAGGCAGAGAATTCCCTGCTAGCACCTTCTCTGTGCCTGTTCACATTGCTTCGCAGAATCGCTTTTGTGCAGAAAACAGTAACACTTGTTCAGAACGAAAGAAAGCATGAGCCCCAGATTTTATGTTGTCCTGGGGAGCTTGCAGAGTACTGGGGAAAGGCAGGCAGAGAATTCCCTGCTAGCACCTTCTCTGTGCCTGGGAAGCAGAAGTGTTCACATTGCTTCGCAGAATCGCTTTTGTGCAGAAAACACTAACACTTGTTCAGAACGAAAGAAAGCACAGAGCCCCAGATTCTATGTTGTCCTGGAGAGCCTGCAGAGCACTGGGGAAAGGCATGCAGAGAATTCCCTGCTAACACCTTCTCTGTGCCTGGGAAGCAGAAGTGTTCACATTGCTTCACAAGAATCGCTTTTGTGCAGAAAACAGTAACACTTGTTCAGAAGGAAAGAAAGCACAGAGCCCCAGATTTTATGTTGTCCTGGAGAGCTTGCAGAGCACTGGGGAAAGGCAAGCAGAGAATTCCCTGCTAGCACCTTCTCTGTGCCTGTTCACATTGCTTCGCAGAATCGCTTTTGTGCAGAAAACAGTAACACTTGTTCAGAACGAAAGAAAGCACAGAGCCGCAGATTCTATGTTTCCTGCAGAGCTTGCAGAGCACTGGGGAAAGGCAGGCAGAGAATTCCCTGCTAGCACCTTCTCTGTGCCTGGGAAGCAGAAGTGTTCACATTGCTTCGCAGAATCGCTTTTGTGCAGAAAACAGTAACACTTGTTCAGAACGAAAGAAAGCACAGAGCCCCAGATTTTATGTTGTCCTGGAGAGCTTGCAGAGCACTGGGGAAAGGCAGGCAGAGAATTCCCTGCTAGCACCTTCTCTGTGCCTGGGAAGCAGAAGTGTTCACATTGCTTCGCAAGAATCGCTTTTGTGCAGAAAACACTAACACTTGTTCAGAAGGAAAGAAAGCACAGAGCCCCAGATTCTATGTTGTCCTGGAGAGCTTGCAGAGCACTGGGGAAAGGCAGGCAGAGAATTCCCTGCTAGCACCTTCTCTGAGCCTGTTCACAGTTCTTCGCAGAATCGCTTTTGTGCAGAAAACAGTAACACTTGTTCAGAAGGAAAGAAAGCACAGAGCCCCAGATTCTATGTTGTCCTGGAGAGCTTGCAGAGCACTGGGGAAAGGCAGGCAGAGAATTCCTTGCTAGCACCTTCTCTGTGCCTGGGAAGCAGAAATGTTCACATTGCTTCGCAGAATCGCTTTTGTGCAGAAAACACTAACACTTGTTCAGGACGAAAGAAAGCACAGAGCCCCAGATTTGCTGCTGTCCTGGAGAGCTTGCAGAGCACTGGGGAAAGGCAGGCAGAGAATTCCCTGCTAGCACCTTCTCTGTGCCTGGGAAGCAGAAGTGTTCACATTGCTTCGCAAGAATCGCTTTTGTGCAGAAAACAGTAACACTTGTTCAGAAGGAAAGAAAGCACAGAGCCCCAGATTTTATGTTGTCCTGGAGAGCTTGCAGAGCACTGGGGAAAGGCAGGCAGAGAATTCCCTGCTAGCACCTTCTCTGTGCCTGGGAAGCAGAAGTGTTCACATTGCTTCGCAGAATCGCTTTTGTGCAGAAAACAGTAACACTTGTTCAGAAGGAAAGAAAGCACAGAGCCCCAGATTTTATGTTGTCCTGGAGAGCTTGCAGAGCACTGGGGAAAGGCAGGCAGAGAATTCCCTGCTAGCACCTTCTCTGTGCCTGGGAAGCAGAAGTGTTCACATTGCTTCGCAGAATCGCTTTTGTGCAGAAAACAGTAACACTTGTTCAGAACGAAAGAAAGCACAGAGCCCCAGATTCTATGTTGTCCTGGAGAGCTTGCAGAGCACTGGGGAAAGGCAGGCAGAGAATTCCCTGCTAGCACCTTCTCTGTGCCTGGGAAGCAGAAGTGTTCACATTGCTTCGCAAGAATCGCTTTTGTGCAGAAAACACTTACACTTGTTCAGAAGGAAAGAAAGCACAGAGCCCCAGATTTTATGTTGTCCTGGAGAGCTTGCAGAGCACTGGGGAAAGGCAGGCAGAGAATTCCTTGCTAGCACCTTCTCTGTGCCTGGGAAACAGAAGTGTTCACATTGCTTCGCAAGAATCGCTTTTGTGCAGAAAACAGTAACACTTGTTCAGAACGAAAGAAAGCACAGAGCCCCAGATTTTATGTTGTCCTGGAGAGCTTGCAGAGCACTGGGGAAAGGCAGGCAGAGAATTCCCTGATAGCACCTTCTCTGTGCCTGGGAAGCAGAAGTGTTCACATTGCTTCGCAAGAATCGCTTTTGTGCAGAAAACAGTAACACTTGTTCAGAAGGAAAGAAAGCACAGAGCCCCAGATTCTATGTTGTCCTGGAGAGCTTGCAGAGCCCTGGGGAAAGGCAGGCAGAGAATTCCCTGCTAGCACCTTCTCTGTGCCTGTTCACATTGCTTCGCAGAATCGCTTTTGTGCAGAAAACAGTAACACTTGTTCAGAAGGAAAGAAAGCACAGAGCCCCAGATTCTATGTTGTCCTGCAGAGCTTGCAGAGCACTGGGGAAAGGCAGGCAGAGAATTCCCTGCTAGCACCTTCTCTGTGCCTGGGAAGCAGAAGTGTTCACATTGCTTCGCAGAATCGCTTTTGTGCAGAAAACAGTAACACTTGTTCAGAACGAAAGAAAGCATGAGCCCCAGATTTTATGTTGTCCTGGAGAGCTTGCAGAGCACTGGGGAAAGGCAGGCAGAGAATTCCCTGCTAGCACCTTCTCTGTGCCTGTTCACATTGCTTCGCAGAATCGCTTTTGTGCAGAAAACAGTAACACTTGTTCAGAACGAAAGAAAGCACAGAGCCCCAGATTCTATGTTGTCCTGGAGAGCTTGCAGAGCACTGGGGAAAGGCAGGCAGAGAATTCCCTGCTAGCACCTTCTCTGTGCCTGTTCACATTGCTTCGCAGAATCGCTTTTGTGCAGAAAACAGTAACACTTGTTCAGAAGGAAAGAAAGCACAGAGCCCCAGATTCTATGTTGTCCTGGAGAGCTTGCAGAGCCCTGGGGAAAGGCAGGCAGAGAATTCCCTGCTAGCACCTTCTCTGTGCCTGGGAAGCAGAAGTGTTCATATTGCTTCGCAGAATCGCTTTTGTGCAGAAAACACTAACACTTGTTCAGAATGAAAGAAAGCACAGAGCCCCAGATTTTATGTTGTCCTGGAGAGCTTGCAGAGCACTGGGGAAAGGCAGGCAGAGAATTCCCTGCTAGCACCTTCTCTGTGCCTGTTCATATTGCTTCGCAGAATCGCTTTTGTGCAGAAAACAGTAACACTTGTTCAGAAGGAAAGAAAGCACAGAGCCCCAGATTTTATGTTGTCCTGGAGAGCTTGCAGAGCACTGGGGAAAGGCAGGCAGAGAATTCTCTTCTAGCACCTTCTCTGTGCCTGTTCATATTGCTTCGGAGAATCGCTTTTGTGCAGAAAACACTAACACTTGTTCAGAAGGAAAGAAAGCACAGAGCCCCAGATTCTATGTTGTCCTGGAGAGCTTGCAGAGCACTGGGGAAAGGCAGGCAGAGAATTCCCTGCTAGCACCTTCTCTGTGCCTGTTCACATTGCTTCGCAGAATCGCTTTTGTGCAGAAAACAGTAACACTTGTTCAGAAGGAAAGAAAGCACAGAGCCCCAGATTCTATGTTGTCCTGGAGAGCTTGCAGAGCCCTGGGGAAAGGCAGGCAGAGAATTCCCTGCTAGCACCTTCTCTGTGCCTGGGAAGCAGAAGTGTTCATATTGCTTCGCAGAATCGCTTTTGTGCAGAAAACACTAACACTTGTTCAGAATGAAAGAAAGCACAGAGCCCCAGATTTTATGTTGTCCTGGAGAGCTTGCAGAGCACTGGGGAAAGGCAGGCAGAGAATTCCCTGCTAGCACCTTCTCTGTGCCTGTTCATATTGCTTCGCAGAATCGCTTTTGTGCAGAAAACAGTAACACTTGTTCAGAAGGAAAGAAAGCACAGAGCCCCAGATTTTATGTTGTCCTGGAGAGCTTGCAGAGCACTGGGGAAAGGCAGGCAGAGAATTCCCTGCTAGCACCTTCTCTGTGCCTGGGAAGCAGAAGTGTTCATATTGCTTCGCAGAATCGCTTTTGTGCAGAAAACACTAACACTTGTTCAGAATGAAAGAAAGCACAGAGCCCCAGATTTTATGTTGTCCTGGAGAGCTTGCAGAGCACTGGGGAAAGGCAGGCAGAGAATTCCCTGCTAGCACCTTCTCTGTGCCTGTTCACATTGCTTCGCAGAATCGCTTTTGTGCAGAAAACAGTAACACTTGTTCAGAAGGAAAGAAAGCACAGAGCCCCAGATTTTATGTTGTCCTGGAGAGCTTGCAGAGCACTGGGGAAAGGCAGGCAGAGAATTCTCTTCTAGCACCTTCTCTGTGCCTGTTCATATTGCTTCGCAGAATCGCTTTTGTGCAGAAAACACTAACACTTGTTCAGAACGAAAGAAAGCACAGAGCCCCAGATTCTATGTTGTCCTGGAGAGCTTGCAGAGCACTGGGGAAAGGCAGGCAGAGAATTCCCTGCTAGCACCTTCTCTGTGCCTGTTCACATTGCTTCGCAGAATCGCTTTTGTGCAGAAAACAGTAACACTTGTTCAGAACGAAAGAAAGCATGAGCCCCAGATTTTATGTTGTCCTGGGGAGCTTGCAGAGCACTGGGGAAAGGCAGGCAGAGAATTCCCTGCTAGCACCTTCTCTGTGCCTGGGAAGCAGAAGTGTTCACATTGCTTCGCAGAATCGCTTTTGTGCAGAAAACACTAACACTTGTTCAGAACGAAAGAAAGCACAGAGCCCCAGATTTTATGTTGTCCTGGAGAGCTTGCAGAGCACTGGGGAAAGGCAGGCAGAGAATTCCTTGCTAGCACTTTCTCTGTGCCTGGGAAGCAGACGTGTTCACATTGCTTCGCAGAATCGCTTTTGTGCAGAAAACAGTAACACTTGTTCAGAACGAAAGAAAGCACAGAGCCCCAGATTTTATGTTGTCCTGGAGAGCTTGCAGAGCACTGGGGAAAGGCAGGCAGAGAATTCCCTGATAGCACCTTCTCTGTGCCTGGGAAGCAGAAGTGTTCACATTGCTTCGCAAGAATCGCTTTTGTGCAGAAAACAGTAACACTTGTTCAGAACGAAAGAAAGCATGAGCCCCAGATTTTATGTTGTCCTGGGGAGCTTGCAGAGCACTGGGGAAAGGCAGGCAGAGAATTCCCTGCTAGCACCTTCTCTGTGCCTGGGAAGCAGAAGTGTTCACATTGCTTCGCAGAATCGCTTTTGTGCAGAAAACAGTAACACTTGTTCAGAACGAAAGAAAGCACAGAGCCCCAGATTTTATGTTGTCCTGGAGAGCTTGCAGAGCACTGGGGAAAGGCAGGCAGAGAATTCCCTGCTAGCACCTTCTCTGTGCCTGGGAAGCAGAAGTGTTCACATTGCTTCGCAAGAATCGCTTTTGTGCAGAAAACACTAACACTTGTTCAGAAGGAAAGAAAGCACAGAGCCCCAGATTCTATGTTGTCCTGGAGAGCTTGCAGAGCACTGGGGAAAGGCAGGCAGAGAATTCCCTGCTAGCACCTTCTCTGTGCCTGTTCACATTGTTTCGCAGAATCGCTTTTGTGCAGAAAACAGTAACACTTGTTCAGAAGGAAAGAAAGCACAGAGCCCCAGATTCTATGTTGTCCTGGAGAGCTTGCAGAGCACTGGGGAAAGGCAGGCAGAGAATTCCTTGCTAGCACCTTCTCTGTGCCTGGGAAGCAGAAATGTTCACATTGCTTCGCAGAATCGCTTTTGTGCAGAAAACACTAACACTTGTTCAGGACGAAAGAAAGCACAGAGCCCCAGATTTGCTGCTGTCCTGGAGAGCTTGCAGAGCACTGGGGAAAGGCAGGCAGAGAATTCCCTGCTAGCACCTTCTCTGTGCCTGGGAAGCAGAAGTGTTCACATTGCTTCGCAGAATCGCTTTTGTGCAGAAAACAGTAACACTTGTTCAGAAGGAAAGAAAGCACAGAGCCCCAGATTTTATGTTGTCCTGGAGAGCTTGCAGAGCACTGGGGAAAGGCAGGCAGAGAATTCCCTGCTAGCACCTTCTCTGTGCCTGGGAAGCAGAAGTGTTCACATTGCTTCGCAGAATCGCTTTTGTGCAGAAAACAGTAACACTTGTTCAGAACGAAAGAAAGCACAGAGCCCCAGATTCTATGTTGTCCTGGAGAGCTTGCAGAGCACTGGGGAAAGGCAGGCAGAGAATTCCCTGCTAGCACCTTCTCTGTGCCTGGGAAGCAGAAGTGTTCACATTGCTTCGCAAGAATCGCTTTTGTGCAGAAAACACTTACACTTGTTCAGAAGGAAAGAAAGCACAGAGCCCCAGATTTTATGTTGTCCTGGAGAGCTTGCAGAGCACTGGGGAAAGGCAGGCAGAGAATTCCCTGCTAGCACCTTCTCTGTGCCTGGGAAGCAGAAGTGTTCACATTGCTTCGCAAGAATCGCTTTTGTGCAGAAAACAGTAACACTTGTTCAGAAGGAAAGAAAGCACAGAGCCCCAGATTCTATGTTGTCCTGGAGAGCTTGCAGAGCCCTGGGGAAAGGCAGGCAGAGAATTCCCTGCTAGCACCTTCTCTGTGCCTGTTCACATTGCTTCGGAGAATCGCTTTTGTGCAGAAAACAGTAACACTTGTTCAGAAGGAAAGAAAGCACAGAGCCCCAGATTCTATGTTGTCCTGCAGAGCTTGCAGAGCACTGGGGAAAGGCAGGCAGAGAATTCCCTGCTAGCACCTTCTCTGTGCCTGGGAAGCAGAAGTGTTCACATTGCTTCGCAGAATCGCTTTTGTGCAGAAAACAGTAACACTTGTTCAGAACGAAAGAAAGCATGAGCCCCAGATTTTATGTTGTCCTGGAGAGCTTGCAGAGCACTGGGGAAAGGCAGGCAGAGAATTCCCTGCTAGCACCTTCTCTGTGCCTGTTCACATTGCTTCGCAGAATCGCTTTTGTGCAGAAAACAGTAACACTTGTTCAGAAGGAAAGAAAGCACAGAGCCCCAGATTCTATGTTGTCCTGGAGAGCTTGCAGAGCACTGGGGAAAGGCAGGCAGAGAATTCCCTGCTAGCACCTTCTCTGTGCCTGTTCACATTGCTTCGCAGAATCGCTTTTGTGCAGAAAACAGTAACACTTGTTCAGAAGGAAAGAAAGCACAGAGCCCCAGATTCTATGTTGTCCTGGAGAGCTTGCAGAGCACTGGGGAAAGGCAGGCAGAGAATTCCTTGCTAGCACCTTCTCTGCGCCTGGGAAGCAGAAGTGTTCACATTGCTTCGCAGAATCGCTTTTGTGCAGAAAACAGTAACACTTGTTCAGAAGGAAAGAAAGCACAGAGCCCCAGATTTGATGTTGTCCTGGAGAGCTTGCAGAGCACTGGGGAAAGGCAGGCAGAGAATTCCCTGCTAGCACCTTCTCTGTGCCTGTTCACATTGCTTCGCAGAATCGCTTTTGTGCAGAAAACAGTAACACTTGTTCAGAAGGAAAGAAAGCACAGAGCCCCAGATTTTATGTTGTCCTGGAGAGCTTGCAGAGCACTGGGGAAAGGCAGGCAGAGAATTCCCTGCTAGCACCTTCTCTGTGCCTGGGAAGCAGAAGTGTTCATATTGCTTCGCAGAATCGCTTTTGTGCAGAAAACACTAACACTTGTTCAGAATGAAAGAAAGCACAGAGCCCCAGATTTTATGTTGTCCTGGAGAGCTTGCAGAGCACTGGGGAAAGGCAGGCAGAGAATTCCCTGCTAGCACCTTCTCTGTGCCTGTTCATATTGCTTCGCAGAATCGCTTTTGTGCAGAAAACAGTAACACTTGTTCAGAAGGAAAGAAAGCACAGAGCCCCAGATTTTATGTTGTCCTGGAGAGCTTGCAGAGCACTGGGGAAAGGCAGGCAGAGAATTCTCTTCTAGCACCTTCTCTGTGCCTGTTCATATTGCTTCGCAGAATCGCTTTTGTGCAGAAAACACTAACACTTGTTCAGAACGAAAGAAAGCACAGAGCCCCAGATTCTATGTTGTCCTGGAGAGCTTGCAGAGCACTGGGGAAAGGCAGGCAGAGAATTCCCTGCTAGCACCTTCTCTGTGCCTGTTCACATTGCTTCGCAGAATCGCTTTTGTGCAGAAAACAGTAACACTTGTTCAGAACGAAAGAAAGCATGAGCCCCAGATTTTATGTTGTCCTGGGGAGCTTGCAGAACACTGGGGAAAGGCAGGCAGAGAATTCCCTGCTAGCACCTTCTCTGTGCCTGGGAAGCAGAAGTGTTCACATTGCTTCGCAGAATCGCTTTTGTGCAGAAAACACTAACACTTGTTCAGAACGAAAGAAAGCACAGAGCCCCAGATTTTATGTTGTCCTGGAGAGCTTGCAGAGCACTGGGGAAAGGCAGGCAGAGAATTCCTTGCTAGCACTTTCTCTGTGCCTGGGAAGCAGACGTGTTCACATTGCTTCGCAGAATCGCTTTTGTGCAGAAAACAGTAACACTTGTTCAGAACGAAAGAAAGCACAGAGCCCCAGATTTTATGTTGTCCTGGAGAGCTTGCAGAGCACTGGGGAAAGGCAGGCAGAGAATTCCCTGCTAGCACCTTCTCTGTGCCTGGGAAGCAGAAGTGTTCACATTGCTTCGCAGAATCGCTTTTGTGCAGAAAACAGTAACACTTGTTCAGAACGAAAGAAAGCATGAACCCCAGATTTTATGTTGTCCTGGAGAGCTTGCAGAGCACTGGGGAAAGGCAGGCAGAGAATTCCCTGCTAGCACCTTCTCTGTGCCTGTTCACATTGCTTCGCAGAATCGCTTTTGTGCAGAAAACACTAACACTTGTTCAGAAGGAAAGAAAGCACAGAGCCCCAGATTCTATGTTGTCCTGGAGAGCTTGCAGAGCACTGGGGAAAGGCAGGCAGAGAATTCCCTGCTAGCACCTTCTCTGTGCCTGTTCACATTGCTTCGCAGAATCGCTTTTGTGCAGAAAACAGTAACACTTGTTCAGAAGGAAAGAAAGCACAGAGCCCCAGATTCTATGTTGTCCTGGAGAGCTTGCAGAGCCCTGGGGAAAGGCAGGCAGAGAATTCCCTGCTAGCACCTTCTCTGTGCCTGGGAAGCAGAAGTGTTCATATTGCTTCGCAGAATCGCTTTTGTGCAGAAAACACTAACACTTGTTCAGAATGAAAGAAAGCACAGAGCCCCAGATTTTATGTTGTCCTGGAGAGCTTGCAGAGCACTGGGGAAAGGCAGGCAGAGAATTCCCTGCTAGCACCTTCTCTGTGCCTGTTCATATTGCTTCGCAGAATCGCTTTTGTGCAGAAAACAGTAACACTTGTTCAGAAGGAAAGAAAGCACAGAGCCCCAGATTTTATGTTGTCCTGGAGAGCTTGCAGAGCACTGGGGAAAGGCAGGCAGAGAATTCCCTGCTAGCACCTTCTCTGTGCCTGGGAAGCAGAAGTGTTCATATTGCTTCGCAGAATCGCTTTTGTGCAGAAAACACTAACACTTGTTCAGAATGAAAGAAAGCACAGAGCCCCAGATTTTATGTTGTCCTGGAGAGCTTGCAGAGCACTGGGGAAAGGCAGGCAGAGAATTCCCTGCTAGCACCTTCTCTGTGCCTGTTCACATTGCTTCGCAGAATCGCTTTTGTGCAGAAAACAGTAACACTTGTTCAGAAGGAAAGAAAGCACAGAGCCCCAGATTTTATGTTGTCCTGGAGAGCTTGCAGAGCACTGGGGAAAGGCAGGCAGAGAATTCTCTTCTAGCACCTTCTCTGTGCCTGTTCATATTGCTTCGCAGAATCGCTTTTGTGCAGAAAACACTAACACTTGTTCAGAACGAAAGAAAGCACAGAGCCCCAGATTCTATGTTGTCCTGGAGAGCTTGCAGAGCACTGGGGAAAGGCAGGCAGAGAATTCCCTGCTAGCACCTTCTCTGTGCCTGTTCACATTGCTTCGCAGAATCGCTTTTGTGCAGAAAACAGTAACACTTGTTCAGAACGAAAGAAAGCATGAGCCCCAGATTTTATGTTGTCCTGGGGAGCTTGCAGAGCACTGGGGAAAGGCAGGCAGAGAATTCCCTGCTAGCACCTTCTCTGTGCCTGGGAAGCAGAAGTGTTCACATTGCTTCGCAGAATCGCTTTTGTGCAGAAAACACTAACACTTGTTCAGAACGAAAGAAAGCACAGAGCCCCAGATTTTATGTTGTCCTGGAGAGCTTGCAGAGCACTGGGGAAAGGCAGGCAGAGAATTCCTTGCTAGCACTTTCTCTGTGCCTGGGAAGCAGACGTGTTCACATTGCTTCGCAGAATCGCTTTTGTGCAGAAAACAGTAACACTTGTTCAGAACGAAAGAAAGCACAGAGCCCCAGATTTTATGTTGTCCTGGAGAGCTTGCAGAGCACTGGGGAAAGGCAGGCAGAGAATTCCCTGATAGCACCTTCTCTGTGCCTGGGAAGCAGAAGTGTTCACATTGCTTCGCAAGAATCGCTTTTGTGCAGAAAACAGTAACACTTGTTCAGAACGAAAGAAAGCATGAGCCCCAGATTTTATGTTGTCCTGGGGAGCTTGCAGAGCACTGGGGAAAGGCAGGCAGAGAATTCCCTGCTAGCACCTTCTCTGTGCCTGGGAAGCAGAAGTGTTCACATTGCTTCGCAGAATCGCTTTTGTGCAGAAAACAGTAACACTTGTTCAGAACGAAAGAAAGCACAGAGCCCCAGATTTTATGTTGTCCTGGAGAGCTTGCAGAGCACTGGGGAAAGGCAGGCAGAGAATTCCCTGCTAGCACCTTCTCTGTGCCTGGGAAGCAGAAGTGTTCACATTGCTTCGCAAGAATCGCTTTTGTGCAGAAAACACTAACACTTGTTCAGAAGGAAAGAAAGCACAGAGCCCCAGATTCTATGTTGTCCTGGAGAGCTTGCAGAGCACTGGGGAAAGGCAGGCAGAGAATTCCCTGCTAGCACCTTCTCTGTGCCTGTTCACATTGTTTCGCAGAATCGCTTTTGTGCAGAAAACAGTAACACTTGTTCAGAAGGAAAGAAAGCACAGAGCCCCAGATTCTATGTTGTCCTGGAGAGCTTGCAGAGCACTGGGGAAAGGCAGGCAGAGAATTCCTTGCTAGCACCTTCTCTGTGCCTGGGAAGCAGAAATGTTCACATTGCTTCGCAGAATCGCTTTTGTGCAGAAAACACTAACACTTGTTCAGGACGAAAGAAAGCACAGAGCCCCAGATTTGCTGCTGTCCTGGAGAGCTTGCAGAGCACTGGGGAAAGGCAGGCAGAGAATTCCCTGCTAGCACCTTCTCTGTGCCTGGGAAGCAGAAGTGTTCACATTGCTTCGCAGAATCGCTTTTGTGCAGAAAACAGTAACACTTGTTCAGAAGGAAAGAAAGCACAGAGCCCCAGATTTTATGTTGTCCTGGAGAGCTTGCAGAGCACTGGGGAAAGGCAGGCAGAGAATTCCCTGCTAGCACCTTCTCTGTGCCTGGGAAGCAGAAGTGTTCACATTGCTTCGCAGAATCGCTTTTGTGCAGAAAACAGTAACACTTGTTCAGAACGAAAGAAAGCACAGAGCCCCAGATTCTATGTTGTCCTGGAGAGCTTGCAGAGCACTGGGGAAAGGCAGGCAGAGAATTCCCTGCTAGCACCTTCTCTGTGCCTGGGAAGCAGAAGTGTTCACATTGCTTCGCAAGAATCGCTTTTGTGCAGAAAACACTTACACTTGTTCAGAAGGAAAGAAAGCACAGAGCCCCAGATTTTATGTTGTCCTGGAGAGCTTGCAGAGCACTGGGGAAAGGCAGGCAGAGAATTCCCTGCTAGCACCTTCTCTGTGCCTGGGAAGCAGAAGTGTTCACATTGCTTCGCAAGAATCGCTTTTGTGCAGAAAACAGTAACACTTGTTCAGAAGGAAAGAAAGCACAGAGCCCCAGATTCTATGTTGTCCTGGAGAGCTTGCAGAGCCCTGGGGAAAGGCAGGCAGAGAATTCCCTGCTAGCACCTTCTCTGTGCCTGTTCACATTGCTTCGGAGAATCGCTTTTGTGCAGAAAACAGTAACACTTGTTCAGAAGGAAAGAAAGCACAGAGCCCCAGATTCTATGTTGTCCTGCAGAGCTTGCAGAGCACTGGGGAAAGGCAGGCAGAGAATTCCCTGCTAGCACCTTCTCTGTGCCTGGGAAGCAGAAGTGTTCACATTGCTTCGCAGAATCGCTTTTGTGCAGAAAACAGTAACACTTGTTCAGAACGAAAGAAAGCATGAGCCCCAGATTTTATGTTGTCCTGGAGAGCTTGCAGAGCACTGGGGAAAGGCAGGCAGAGAATTCCCTGCTAGCACCTTCTCTGTGCCTGTTCACATTGCTTCGCAGAATCGCTTTTGTGCAGAAAACAGTAACACTTGTTCAGAAGGAAAGAAAGCACAGAGCCCCAGATTCTATGTTGTCCTGGAGAGCTTGCAGAGCACTGGGGAAAGGCAGGCAGAGAATTCCCTGCTAGCACCTTCTCTGTGCCTGTTCACATTGCTTCGCAGAATCGCTTTTGTGCAGAAAACAGTAACACTTGTTCAGAAGGAAAGAAAGCACAGAGCCCCAGATTCTATGTTGTCCTGGAGAGCTTGCAGAGCACTGGGGAAAGGCAGGCAGAGAATTCCTTGCTAGCACCTTCTCTGCGCCTGGGAAGCAGAAGTGTTCACATTGCTTCGCAGAATCGCTTTTGTGCAGAAAACAGTAACACTTGTTCAGAAGGAAAGAAAGCACAGAGCCCCAGATTTGATGTTGTCCTGGAGAGCTTGCAGAGCACTGGGGAAAGGCAGGCAGAGAATTCCCTGCTAGCACCTTCTCTGTGCCTGTTCACATTGCTTCGCAGAATCGCTTTTGTGCAGAAAACAGTAACACTTGTTCAGAAGGAAAGAAAGCACAGAGCCCCAGATTTTATGTTGTCCTGGAGAGCTTGCAGAGCACTGGGGAAAGGCAGGCAGAGAATTCCCTGCTAGCACCTTCTCTGTGCCTGGGAAGCAGAAGTGTTCACATTGCTTCGCAGAATCGCTTTTGTGCAGAAAACACTAACACTTGTTCAGAATGAAAGAAAGCACAGAGCCCCAGATTTTATGTTGTCCTGGAGAGCTTGCAGAGCACTGGGGAAAGGCAGGCAGAGAATTCCCTGCTAGCACCTTCTCTGTGCCTGTTCATATTGCTTCGCAGAATCGCTTTTGTGCAGAAAACAGTAACACTTGTTCAGAAGGAAAGAAAGCACAGAGCCCCAGATTTTATGTTGTCCTGGAGAGCTTGCAGAGCACTGGGGAAAGGCAGGCAGAGAATTCTCTTCTAGCACCTTCTCTGTGCCTGTTCATATTGCTTCGCAGAATCGCTTTTGTGCAGAAAACACTAACACTTGTTCAGAACGAAAGAAAGCACAGAGCCCCAGATTCTATGTTGTCCTGGAGAGCTTGCAGAGCACTGGGGAAAGGCAGGCAGAGAATTCCCTGCTAGCACCTTCTCTGTGCCTGTTCACATTGCTTCGCAGAATCGCTTTTGTGCAGAAAACAGTAACACTTGTTCAGAACGAAAGAAAGCATGAGCCCCAGATTTTATGTTGTCCTGGGGAGCTTGCAGAACACTGGGGAAAGGCAGGCAGAGAATTCCCTGCTAGCACCTTCTCTGTGCCTGGGAAGCAGAAGTGTTCACATTGCTTCGCAGAATCGCTTTTGTGCAGAAAACACTAACACTTGTTCAGAACGAAAGAAAGCACAGAGCCCCAGATTTTATGTTGTCCTGGAGAGCTTGCAGAGCACTGGGGAAAGGCAGGCAGAGAATTCCTTGCTAGCACTTTCTCTGTGCCTGGGAAGCAGACGTGTTCACATTGCTTCGCAGAATCGCTTTTGTGCAGAAAACAGTAACACTTGTTCAGAACGAAAGAAAGCACAGAGCCCCAGATTTTATGTTGTCCTGGAGAGCTTGCAGAGCACTGGGGAAAGGCAGGCAGAGAATTCCCTGCTAGCACCTTCTCTGTGCCTGGGAAGCAGAAGTGTTCACATTGCTTCGCAGAATCGCTTTTGTGCAGAAAACAGTAACACTTGTTCAGAACGAAAGAAAGCATGAACCCCAGATTTTATGTTGTCCTGGAGAGCTTGCAGAGCACTGGGGAAAGGCAGGCAGAGAATTCCCTGCTAGCACCTTCTCTGTGCCTGTTCACATTGCTTCGCAGAATCGCTTTTGTGCAGAAAACAGTAACACTTGTTCAGAAGGAAAGAAAGCACAGAGCCCCAGATTCTATGTTGTCCTGGAGAGCTTGCAGAGCACTGGGGAAAGGCAGGCAGAGAATTCCCTGCTAGCACCTTCTCTGTGCCTGGGAAGCAGAAGTGTGCACATTGCTTCGCAGAATCGCTTTTGTGCAGAAAACAGTAACACTTGTACAGAACGAAAGAAAGCACAGAGCCCCAGATTTTATGTTGTCCTGGAGAGCTTGCAGAGCACTGGGGAAATGCAGGCAGAGAATTCCCTGCTAGCACCTTCTCTGTGCCTGTTCACATTGTTTCGCAGAATCGCTTTTGTGCAGAAAACACTAACACTTGTTCAGAAGGAAAGAAAGCACAGAGCCCCAGATTTTATGTTGTCCTGGAGAGCTTGCAGAGCACTGGGGAAAGGCAGGCAGAGAATTCCCTGCTAGCACCTTCTCTGTGCCTGTTCACATTGCTTGGCAGAATCGCTTTTGTGCAGAAAACACTAACACTTGTTCAGAACGAAAGAAAGCAAAGAGCCCCAGATTTTATGTTGTCCTGGAGAGCTTGCAGAGCACTGGGGAATGGCAGGCAGAGAATTCCCTGCTAGCACCTTCTCTGTGCCTGGGAAGCAGAAGTGTTCACATTGCTTCGCAGAATCGCTTTTGTGCAGAAAACACTAACACTTGTTCAGAATGAAAGAAAGCACAGAGCCCCAGATTTTATGTTGTCCTGGAGAGCTTGCAGAGCACTGGGGAAAGGCAGGCAGAGAATTCCCTGCTAGCACCTTCTCTGTGCCTGTTCATATTGCTTCGCAGAATCGCTTTTGTGCAGAAAACAGTAACACTTGTTCAGAACGAAAGAAAGCATGAGCCCCAGATTTTATGTTGTCCTGGAGAGCTTGCAGAGCACTGGGGAAAGGCAGGCAGAGAATTCCCTGCTAGCACCTTCTCTGTGCCTGTTCACATTGCTTCGCAGAATCGCTTTTGTGCAGAAAACAGTAACACTTGTTCAGAAGGAAAGAAAGCACAGAGCCCCAGATTCTATGTTGTCCTGGAGAGCTTGCAGAGCACTGGGGAAAGGCAGGCAGAGAATTCCCTGCTAGCACCTTCTCTGTGCCTGTTCACATTGCTTCGCAGAATCGCTTTTGTGCAGAAAACAGTAACACTTGTTCAGAAGGAAAGAAAGCACAGAGCCCCAGATTCTATGTTGTCCTGGAGAGCTTGCAGAGCACTGGGGAAAGGCAGGCAGAGAATTCCTTGCTAGCACCTTCTCTGCGCCTGGGAAGCAGAAGTGTTCACATTGCTTCGCAGAATCGCTTTTGTGCAGAAAACAGTAACACTTGTTCAGAAGGAAAGAAAGCACAGAGCCCCAGATTTGATGTTGTCCTGGAGAGCTTGCAGAGCACTGGGGAAAGGCAGGCAGAGAATTCCCTGCTAGCACCTTCTCTGTGCCTGTTCACATTGCTTCGCAGAATCGCTTTTGTGCAGAAAACACTAACACTTGTTCAGAAGGAAAGAAAGCACAGAGCCCCAGATTTTATGTTGTCCTGGAGAGCTTGCAGAGCACTGGGGAAAGGCAGGCAGAGAATTCCCTGCTAGCACCTTCTCTGTGCCTGGGAAGCAGAAGTGTTCATATTGCTTCGCAGAATCGCTTTTGTGCAGAAAACACTAACACTTGTTCAGAATGAAAGAAAGCACAGAGCCCCAGATTTTATGTTGTCCTGGAGAGCTTGCAGAGCACTGGGGAAAGGCAGGCAGAGAATTCCCTGCTAGCACCTTCTCTGTGCCTGTTCATATTGCTTCGCAGAATCGCTTTTGTGCAGAAAACAGTAACACTTGTTCAGAAGGAAAGAAAGCACAGAGCCCCAGATTTTATGTTGTCCTGGAGAGCTTGCAGAGCACTGGGGAAAGGCAGGCAGAGAATTCTCTTCTAGCACCTTCTCTGTGCCTGTTCATATTGCTTCGCAGAATCGCTTTTGTGCAGAAAACACTAACACTTGTTCAGAACGAAAGAAAGCACAGAGCCCCAGATTCTATGTTGTCCTGGAGAGCTTGCAGAGCACTGGGGAAAGGCAGGCAGAGAATTCCCTGCTAGCACCTTCTCTGTGCCTGTTCACATTGCTTCGCAGAATCGCTTTTGTGCAGAAAACAGTAACACTTGTTCAGAACGAAAGAAAGCATGAGCCCCAGATTTTATGTTGTCCTGGGGAGCTTGCAGAACACTGGGGAAAGGCAGGCAGAGAATTCCCTGCTAGCACCTTCTCTGTGCCTGGGAAGCAGAAGTGTTCACATTGCTTCGCAGAATCGCTTTTGTGCAGAAAACACTAACACTTGTTCAGAACGAAAGAAAGCACAGAGCCCCAGATTTTATGTTGTCCTGGAGAGCTTGCAGAGCACTGGGGAAAGGCAGGCAGAGAATTCCTTGCTAGCACTTTCTCTGTGCCTGGGAAGCAGACGTGTTCACATTGCTTCGCAGAATCGCTTTTGTGCAGAAAACAGTAACACTTGTTCAGAACGAAAGAAAGCACAGAGCCCCAGATTTTATGTTGTCCTGGAGAGCTTGCAGAGCACTGGGGAAAGGCAGGCAGAGAATTCCCTGCTAGCACCTTCTCTGTGCCTGGGAAGCAGAAGTGTTCACATTGCTTCGCAGAATCGCTTTTGTGCAGAAAACAGTAACACTTGTTCAGAACGAAAGAAAGCATGAGCCCCAGATTTTATGTTGTCCTGGAGAGCTTGCAGAGCACTGGGGAAAGGCAGGCAGAGAATTCCCTGCTAGCACCTTCTCTGTGCCTGTTCACATTGCTTCGCAGAATCGCTTTTGTGCAGAAAACAGTAACACTTGTTCAGAAGGAAAGAAAGCACAGAGCCCCAGATTCTATGTTGTCCTGGAGAGCTTGCAGAGCACTGGGGAAAGGCAGGCAGAGAATTCCCTGCTAGCACCTTCTCTGTGCCTGGGAAGCAGAAGTGTGCACATTGCTTCGCAGAATCGCTTTTGTGCAGAAAACAGTAACACTTGTACAGAACGAAAGAAAGCACAGAGCCCCAGATTTTATGTTGTCCTGGAGAGCTTGCAGAGCACTGGGGAAATGCAGGCAGAGAATTCCCTGCTAGCACCTTCTCTGTGCCTGTTCACATTGTTTCGCAGAATCGCTTTTGTGCAGAAAACACTAACACTTGTTCAGAAGGAAAGAAAGCACAGAGCCCCAGATTTTATGTTGTCCTGGAGAGCTTGCAGAGCACTGGGGAAAGGCAGGCAGAGAATTCCCTGCTAGCACCTTCTCTGTGCCTGTTCACATTGCTTGGCAGAATCGCTTTTGTGCAGAAAACACTAACACTTGTTCAGAACGAAAGAAAGCAAAGAGCCCCAGATTTTATGTTGTCCTGGAGAGCTTGCAGAGCACTGGGGAATGGCAGGCAGAGAATTCCCTGCTAGCACCTTCTCTGTGCCTGGGAAGCAGAAGTGTTCACATTGCTTCGCAGAATCGCTTTTGTGCAGAAAACACTAACACTTGTTCAGAATGAAAGAAAGCACAGAGCCCCAGATTTTATGTTGTCCTGGAGAGCTTGCAGAGCACTGGGGAAAGGCAGGCAGAGAATTCCCTGCTAGCACCTTCTCTGTGCCTGTTCATATTGCTTCGCAGAATCGCTTTTGTGCAGAAAACAGTAACACTTGTTCAGAAGGAAAGAAAGCACAGAGCCCCAGATTTTATGTTGTCCTGGAGAGCTTGCAGAGCACTGGGGAAAGGCAGGCAGAGAATTCTCTTCTAGCACCTTCTCTGTGCCTGTTCATATTGCTTCGCAGAATCGCTTTTGTGCAGAAAACACTAACACTTGTTCAGAACGAAAGAAAGCACAGAGCCCCAGATTCTATGTTGTCCTGGAGAGCTTGCAGAGCACTGGGGAAAGGCAGGCAGAGAATTCCCTGCTAGCACCTTCTCTGTGCCTGTTCACATTGCTTCGCAGAATCGCTTTTGTGCAGAAAACAGTAACACTTGTTCAGAACGAAAGAAAGCATGAGCCCCAGATTTTATGTTGTCCTGGGGAGCTTGCAGAGCACTGGGGAAAGGCAGGCAGAGAATTCCCTGCTAGCACCTTCTCTGTGCCTGGGAAGCAGAAGTGTTCACATTGCTTCGCAGAATCGCTTTTGTGCAGAAAACACTAACACTTGTTCAGAACGAAAGAAAGCACAGAGCCCCAGATTCTATGTTGTCCTGGAGAGCTTGCAGAGCACTGGGGAAAGGCAGGCAGAGAATTCCTTGCTAGCACCTTCTCTGTGCCTGGGAAGCAGAAGTGTTCACATTGCTTCGCAGAATCGCTTTTGTGCAGAAAACAGTAACACTTGTTCAGAACGAAAGGAAGCACAGAGCCCCAGATTTTATGTTGTCCTGGAGAGCTTGCAGAGCACTGGGGAAAGGCAGGCAGAGAATTCCCTGCTAGCACCTTCTCTGTGCCTGGGAAGCAGAAGTGTTCACATTGCTTCGCAGAATCGCTTTTGTGCAGAAAACACTAACACTTGTTCAGAACGAAAGGAAGCACAGAGCCCCAGATTTGCTGTTGTCCTGGAGAGCTTGCAGAGCACTGGGGAAAGGCAGGCAGAGAATTCCCTGCTAGCACCTTCTCTGTGCCTGTTCACATTGCTTCGCAGAATCGCTTTTGTGCAGAAAACAGTAACACTTGTTCAGAAGGAAAGAAAGCACAGAGCCCCAGATTCTATGTTGTCCTGGAGAGCTTGCAGAGCACTGGGGAAAGGCAGGCAGAGAATTCCCTGCTAGCACCTTCTCTGTGCCTGGGAAGCAGAAGTGTGCACATTGCTTCGCAGAATCGCTTTTGTGCAGAAAACAGTAACACTTGTACAGAACGAAAGAAAGCACAGAGCCCCAGATTTTATGTTGTCCTGGAGAGCTTGCAGAGCACTGGGGAAAGGCAGGCAGAGAATTCCCTGCTAGCACCTTCTCTGTGCCTGGGAAGCAGAAGTGTTCACATTGCTTCGCAAGAATCGCTTTTGTGCAGAAAACACTAACACTTGTTCAGAAGGAAAGAAAGCACAGAGCCCCAGATTCTATGTTGTCCTGGAGAGCTTGCAGAGCACTGGGGAAAGGCAGGCAGAGAATTCCCTGCTAGCACCTTCTCTGAGCCTGTTCACAGTTCTTCGCATAATCGCTTTTGTGCAGAAAACAGTAACACTTGTTCAGAAGGAAAGAAAGCACAGAGCCCCAGATTCTATGTTGTCCTGGAGAGCTTGCAGAGCACTGGGGAAAGGCAGGCAGAGAATTCCTTGCTAGCACCTTCTCTGTGCCTGGGAAGCAGAAATGTTCACATTGCTTCGCAGAATCGCTTTTGCGCAGAAAACACTAACACTTGTTCAGGACGAAAGAAAGCACAGAGCCCCAGATTTGCTGCTGTCCTGGAGAGCTTGCAGAGCACTGGGGAAAGGCAGGCAGAGAATTCCCTGCTAGCACCTTCTCTATGCCTGGGAAGCAGAAGTGTTCACATTGCTTCGCAAGAATCGCTTTTGTGCAGAAAACAGTAACACTTGTTCAGAAGGAAAGAAAGCACAGAGCCCCAGATTTTATGTTGTCCTGGAGAGCTTGCAGAGCACTGGGGAAAGGCAGGCAGAGAATTCCCTGCTAGCACCTTCTCTGTGCCTGTTCACATTGCTTCGCAGAATCGCTTTTGTGCAGAAAACAGTAACACTTGTTCAGAAGGAAAGAAAGCACAGAGCCCCAGATTTTATGTTGTCCTGGACAGCTTGCAGAGCACTGGGGAAAGGCAGGCAGAGAATTCCCTGCTAGCACCTTCTCTGTGCCTGGGAAGCAGAAGTGTTCACATTGCTTCGCAGAATCGCTTTTGTGCAGAAAACAGTAACACTTGTTCAGAAGGAAAGAAAGCACAGAGCCCCAGATTTTATGTTGTCCTGGAGAGCTTGCAGAGCACTGGGGAAAGGCAGGCAGAGAATTCCCTGCTAGCACCTTCTCTGTGCCTGGGAAGCAGAAGTGTTCACATTGCTTCGCAGAATCGCTTTTGTGCAGAAAACAGTAACACTTGTTCAGAACGAAAGAAAGCACAGAGCCCCAGATTCTATGTTGTCCTGGAGAGCTTGCAGAGCACTGGGGAAAGGCAGGCAGAGAATTCCCTGCTAGCACCTTCTCTGTGCCTGGGAAGCAGAAGTGTTCACATTGCTTCGCAAGAATCGCTTTTGTGCAGAAAACACTTACACTTGTTCAGAACGAAAGAAAGCACAGAGCCCCAGATTCTATGTTGTCCTGCAGAGCTTGCAGAGCACTGGGGATAGGCAGGCAGAGAATTCCTTGCTAGCACCTTCTCTGTGCCTGGGAAGCAGAAGTGTTCACATTGCTTCGCAGAATCGCTTTTGTGCAGAAAACAGTAACACTTGTTCAGAAGGAAAGAAAGCACAGAGCCCCAGATTCTATGTTGTCCTGGAGAGCTTGCAGAGCCCTGGGGAAAGGCAGGCAGAGAATTCCCTGCTAGCACCTTCTCTGTGCCTGGGAAGCAAAAGTGTTCACATTGCTTCGCAAGAATCGCTTTTGTGCAGAAAACACTAACACTTGTTCAGAAGGAAAGAAAGCACAGAGCCCCAGATTTTATGTTGTCCTGGAGAGCTTGCAGAGCACTGGGGAAAGGCAGGCAGAGAATTCCCTGCTAGCACCTTCTCTGTGCCTGTTCACATTGCTTCGCAGAATCGCTTTTGTGCAGAAAACACTTACACTTGTTCAGAACGAAAGAAAGCACAGAGCCCCAGATTCTATGTTGTCCTGCAGAGCTTGCAGAGCACTGGGGAAAGGCAGGCAGAGAATTCCCTGCTAGCACCTTCTCTGTGCCTGGGAAGCAGAAGTGTTCACATTGCTTCGCAGAATCGCTTTTGTGCAGAAAACACTAACACTTGTTCAGAAGGAAAGAAAGCACAGAGCCCCAGATTCTATGTTGTCCTGGAGAGCTTGCAGAGCACTGGGGAAAGGCAGGCAGAGAATTCCTTGCTAGCACCTTCTCTGTGCCTGGGAAGCAGAAGTGTTCACATTGCTTCGCAAGAATCGCTTTTGTGCAGAAAACACTAACACTTGTTCAGAAGGAAAGAAAGCACAGAGCCCCAGATTCTATGTTGTCCTGCAGAGCTTGCAGAGCACTGGGGAAAGGCAGGCAGAGAATTCCCTGCTAGCACCTTCTCTGTGCCTGGGAAGCAGAAGTGTTCACATTGCTTCGCAGAATCGCTTTTGTGCAGAAAACACTAACACTTGTTCAGAACGAAAGAAAGCACAGAGCCCCAGATTCTATGTTGTCCTGGAGAGCCTGCAGAGCACTGGGGAAAGGCATGCAGAGAATTCCCTGCTAACACCTTCTCTGTGCCTGGGAAGCAGAAGTGTTCACATTGCTTCACAAGAATCGCTTTTGTGCAGAAAACACTAACACTTGTTCAGAAGGAAAGAAAGCACAGAGCCCCAGATTTTATGTTGTCCTGGAGAGCTTGCAGAGCACTGGGGAAAGGCAAGCAGAGAATTCCCTGCTAGCACCTTCTCTGTGCCTGTTCACATTGCTTCGCAGAATCGCTTTTGTGCAGAAAACAGTAACACTTGTTCAGAACGAAAGAAAGCACAGAGCCGCAGATTCTATGTTGTCCTGCAGAGCTTGCAGAGCACTGGGGAAAGGCAGGCAGAGAATTCCCTGCTAGCACCTTCTCTGTGCCTGGGAAGCAGAAGTGTTCACATTGCTTCGCAAGAATCGCTTTTGTGCAGAAAACACTAACACTTGTTCAGAAGGAAAGAAAGCACAGAGCCCCAGATTCTATGTTGTCCTGGAGAGCTTGCAGAGCACTGGGGAAAGGCTGGCAGAGAATTCCCTGCTAGCACCTTCTCTGAGCCTGTTCACAGTTCTTCGCAGAATCGCTTTTGTGCAGAAAACAGTAACACTTGTTCAGAAGGAAAGAAAGCACAGAGCCCCAGATTCTATGTTGTCCTGGAGAGCTTGCAGAGCACTGGGGAAAGGCAGGCAGAGAATTCCTTGCTAGCACCTTGTCTGTGCCTGGGAAGCAGAAATGTTCACATTGCTTCGCAGAATCGCTTTTGTGCAGAAAACACTAACACTTGTTCAGGACGAAAGAAAGCACAGAGCCCCAGATTTGCTGCTGTCCTGGAGAGCTTGCAGAGCACTGGGGAAAGGCAGGCAGAGAATTCCCTGCTAGCACCTTCTCTGTGCCTGGGAAGCAGAAGTGTTCACATTGCTTCGCAAGAATCGCTTTTGTGCAGAAAACAGTAACACTTGTTCAGAAGGAAAGAAAGCACAGAGCCCCAGATTTTATGTTGTCCTGGAGAGCTTGCAGAGCACTGGGGAAAGGCAGGCAGAGAATTCCCTGCTAGCACCTTCTCTGTGCCTGGGAAGCAGAAGTGTTCACATTGCTTCGCAGAATCGCTTTTGTGCAGAAAACAGTAACACTTGTTCAGAACGAAAGAAAGCACAGAGCCCCAGATTCTATGTTGTCCTGGAGAGCTTGCAGAGCACTGGGGAAAGGCAGGCAGAGAATTCCCTGCTAGCACCTTCTCTGTGCCTGGGAAGCAGAAGTGTTCACATTGCTTCGCAAGAATCGCTTTTGTGCAGAAAACACTTACACTTGTTCAGAAGGAAAGAAAGCACAGAGCCCCAGATTTTATGTTGTCCTGGAGAGCTTGCAGAGCACTGGGGAAAGGCAGGCAGAGAATTCCTTGCTAGCACCTTCTCTGTGCCTGGGAAACAGAAGTGTTCACATTGCTTCGCAAGAATCGCTTTTGTGCAGAAAACAGTAACACTTGTTCAGAAGGAAAGAAAGCACAGAGCCCCAGATTTGATGTTGTCCTGGAGAGCTTGCAGAGCACTGGGGAAAGGCAGGCAGAGAATTCCCTGATAGCACCTTCTCTGTGCCTGGGAAGCAGAAGTGTTCACATTGCTTCGCAAGAATCGCTTTTGTGCAGAAAACAGTAACACTTGTTCAGAAGGAAAGAAAGCACAGAGCCCCAGATTCTATGTTGTCCTGGAGAGCTTGCAGAGCCCTGGGGAAAGGCAGGCAGAGAATTCCCTGCTAGCACCTTCTCTGTGCCTGTTCACATTGCTTCGCAGAATCGCTTTTGTGCAGAAAACAGTAACACTTGTTCAGAAGGAAAGAAAGCACAGAGCCCCAGATTCTATGTTGTCCTGCAGAGCTTGCAGAGCACTGGGGAAAGGCAGGCAGAGAATTCCCTGCTAGCACCTTCTCTGTGCCTGGGAAGCAGAAGTGTTCACATTGCTTCGCAGAATCGCTTTTGTGCAGAAAACAGTAACACTTGTTCAGAACGAAAGAAAGCATGAGCCCCAGATTTTATGTTGTCCTGGAGAGCTTGCAGAGCACTGGGGAAAGGCAGGCAGAGAATTCCCTGCTAGCACCTTCTCTGTGCCTGTTCACATTGCTTCGCAGAATCGCTTTTGTGCAGAAAACAGTAACACTTGTTCAGAAGGAAAGAAAGCACAGAGCCCCAGATTCTATGTTGTCCTGGAGAGCTTGCAGAGCACTGGGGAAAGGCAGGCAGAGAATTCCCTGCTAGCACCTTCTCTGTGCCTGTTCACATTGCTTCGCAGAATCGCTTTTGTGCAGAAAACAGTAACACTTGTTCAGAAGGAAAGAAAGCACAGAGCCCCAGATTCTATGTTGTCCTGGAGAGCTTGCAGAGCACTGGGGAAAGGCAGGCAGAGAATTCTCTTCTAGCACCTTCTCTGCGCCTGGGAAGCAGAAGTGTTCACATTGCTTCGCAGAATCGCTTTTGTGCAGAAAACAGTAACACTTGTTCAGAAGGAAAGAAAGCACAGAGCCCCAGATTCTATGTTGTCCTGGAGAGCTTGCAGAGCACTGGGGAAAGGCAGGCAGAGAATTCCCTGCTAGCACCTTCTCTGTGCCTGTTCACATTGCTTCGCAGAATCGCTTTTGTGCAGAAAACAGTAACACTTGTTCAGAAGGAAAGAAAGCACAGAGCCCCAGATTCTATGTTGTCCTGGAGAGCTTGCAGAGCACTGGGGAAAGGCAGGCAGAGAATTCCCTGCTAGCACCTTCTCTGTGCCTGGGAAGCAGAAGTGTTCATATTGCTTCGCAGAATCGCTTTTGTGCAGAAAACACTAACACTTGTTCAGAATGAAAGAAAGCACAGAGCCCCAGATTTTATGTTGTCCTGGAGAGCTTGCAGAGCACTGGGGAAAGGCAGGCAGAGAATTCCCTGCTAGCACCTTCTCTGTGCCTGTTCATATTGCTTCGCAGAATCGCTTTTGTGCAGAAAACAGTAACACTTGTTCAGAAGGAAAGAAAGCACAGAGCCCCAGATTTTATGTTGTCCTGGAGAGCTTGCAGAGCACTGGGGAAAGGCAGGCAGAGAATTCTCTTCTAGCACCTTCTCTGTGCCTGTTCATATTGCTTCGCAGAATCGCTTTTGTGCAGAAAACACTAACACTTGTTCAGAACGAAAGAAAGCACAGAGCCCCAGATTCTATGTTGTCCTGGAGAGCTTGCAGAGCACTGGGGAAAGGCAGGCAGAGAATTCCCTGCTAGCACCTTCTCTGTGCCTGTTCACATTGCTTCGCAGAATCGCTTTTGTGCAGAAAACAGTAACACTTGTTCAGAACGAAAGAAAGCATGAGCCCCAGATTTTATGTTGTCCTGGGGAGATTGCAGAGCACTGGGGAAAGGCAGGCAGAGAATTCCCTGCTAGCACCTTCTCTGTGCCTGGGAAGCAGAAGTGTTCACATTGCTTCGCAGAATCGCTTTTGTGCAGAAAACACTAACACTTGTTCAGAACGAAAGAAAGCACAGAGCCCCAGATTTGATGTTGTCCTGGAGAGCTTGCAGAGCACTGGGGAAAGGCAGGCAGAGAATTCCCTGCTAGCACCTTCTCTGTGCCTGTTCACATTGCTTCGCAGAATCGCTTTTGTGCAGAAAACAGTAACACTTGTTCAGAAGGAAAGAAAGCACAGAGCCCCAGATTTTATGTTGTCCTGGAGAGCTTGCAGAGCACTGGGGAAAGGCAGGCAGAGAATTCCCTGCTAGCACCTTCTCTGTGCCTGGGAAGCAGAAGTGTTCATATTGCTTCGCAGAATCGCTTTTGTGCAGAAAACACTAACACTTGTTCAGAATGAAAGAAAGCACAGAGCCCCAGATTTTATGTTGTCCTGGAGAGCTTGCAGAGCACTGGGGAAAGGCAGGCAGAGAATTCCCTGCTAGCACCTTCTCTGTGCCTGTTCATATTGCTTCGCAGAATCGCTTTTGTGCAGAAAACAGTAACACTTGTTCAGAAGGAAAGAAAGCACAGAGCCCCAGATTTTATGTTGTCCTGGAGAGCTTGCAGAGCACTGGGGAAAGGCAGGCAGAGAATTCTCTTCTAGCACCTTCTCTGTGCCTGCTCATATTGCTTCGCAGAATCGCTTTTGTGCAGAAAACACTAACACTTGTTCAGAACGAAAGAAAGCACAGAGCCCCAGATTCTATGTTGTCCTGGAGAGCTTGCAGAGCACTGGGGAAAGGCAGGCAGAGAATTCCCTGCTAGCACCTTCTCTGTGCCTGTTCACATTGCTTCGCAGAATCGCTTTTGTGCAGAAAACAGTAACACTTGTTCAGAACGAAAGAAAGCATGAGCCCCAGATTTTATGTTGTCCTGGGGAGCTTGCAGAGCACTGGGGAAAGGCAGGCAGAGAATTCCCTGCTAGCACCTTCTCTGTGCCTGGGAAGCAGAAGTGTTCACATTGCTTCGCAGAATCGCTTTTGTGCAGAAAACACTAACACTTGTTCAGAACGAAAGAAAGCACAGAGCCCCAGATTCTATGTTGTCCTGGAGAGCCTGCAGAGCACTGGGGAAAGGCATGCAGAGAATTCCCTGCTAACACCTTCTCTGTGCCTGGGAAGCAGAAGTGTTCACATTGCTTCACAAGAATCGCTTTTGTGCAGAAAACACTAACACTTGTTCAGAAGGAAAGAAAGCACAGAGCCGCAGATTTTATGTTGTCCTGGAGAGCTTGCAGAGCACTGGGGAAAGGCAAGCAGAGAATTCCCTGCTAGCACCTTCTCTGTGCCTGTTCACATTGCTTCGCAGAATCGCTTTTGTGCAGAAAACAGTAACACTTGTTCAGAACGAAAGAAAGCACAGAGCCGCAGATTCTATGTTTCCTGCAGAGCTTGCAGAGCACTGGGGAAAGGCAGGCAGAGAATTCCCTGCTAGCACCTTCTCTGTGCCTGGGAAGCAGAAGTGTTCACATTGCTTCGCAGAATCGCTTTTGTGCAGAAAACAGTAACACTTGTTCAGAAGGAAAGAAAGCACAGAGCCCCAGATTTTATGTTGTCCTGGAGAGCTTGCAGAGCACTGGGGAAAGGCAGGCAGAGAATTCTCTTCTAGCACCTTCTCTGTGCCTGTTCATATTGCTTCGCAGAATCGCTTTTGTGCAGAAAACACTAACACTTGTTCAGAACGAAAGAAAGCACAGAGCCCCAGATTCTATGTTGTCCTGGAGAGCTTGCAGAGCACTGGGGAAAGGCAGGCAGAGAATTCCCTGCTAGCACCTTCTCTGTGCCTGTTCACATTGCTTCGCAGAATCGCTTTTGTGCAGAAAACAGTAACACTTGTTCAGAACGAAAGAAAGCATGAGCCCCAGATTTTATGTTGTCCTGGGGAGATTGCAGAGCACTGGGGAAAGGCAGGCAGAGAATTCCCTGCTAGCACCTTCTCTGTGCCTGGGAAGCAGAAGTGTTCACATTGCTTCGCAGAATCGCTTTTGTGCAGAAAACACTAACACTTGTTCAGAACGAAAGAAAGCACAGAGCCCCAGATTTGATGTTGTCCTGGAGAGCTTGCAGAGCACTGGGGAAAGGCAGGCAGAGAATTCCCTGCTAGCACCTTCTCTGTGCCTGTTCACATTGCTTCGCAGAATCGCTTTTGTGCAGAAAACAGTAACACTTGTTCAGAAGGAAAGAAAGCACAGAGCCCCAGATTTTATGTTGTCCTGGAGAGCTTGCAGAGCACTGGGGAAAGGCAGGCAGAGAATTCCCTGCTAGCACCTTCTCTGTGCCTGGGAAGCAGAAGTGTTCATATTGCTTCGCAGAATCGCTTTTGTGCAGAAAACAGTAACACTTGTTCAGAATGAAAGAAAGCACAGAGCCCCAGATTTTATGTTGTCCTGGAGAGCTTGCAGAGCACTGGGGAAAGGCAGGCAGAGAATTCCCTGCTAGCACCTTCTCTGTGCCTGTTCATATTGCTTCGCAGAATCGCTTTTGTGCAGAAAACAGTAACACTTGTTCAGAAGGAAAGAAAGCACAGAGCCCCAGATTTTATGTTGTCCTGGAGAGCTTGCAGAGCACTGGGGAAAGGCAGGCAGAGAATTCTCTTCTAGCACCTTCTCTGTGCCTGCTCATATTGCTTCGCAGAATCGCTTTTGTGCAGAAAACACTAACACTTGTTCAGAACGAAAGAAAGCACAGAGCCCCAGATTCTATGTTGTCCTGGAGAGCTTGCAGAGCACTGGGGAAAGGCAGGCAGAGAATTCCCTGCTAGCACCTTCTCTGTGCCTGTTCACATTGCTTCGCAGAATCGCTTTTGTGCAGAAAACAGTAACACTTGTTCAGAACGAAAGAAAGCATGAGCCCCAGATTTTATGTTGTCCTGGGGAGCTTGCAGAGCACTGGGGAAAGGCAGGCAGAGAATTCCCTGCTAGCACCTTCTCTGTGCCTGGGAAGCAGAAGTGTTCACATTGCTTCGCAGAATCGCTTTTGTGCAGAAAACACTAACACTTGTTCAGAACGAAAGAAAGCACACAGCCCCAGATTCTATGTTGTCCTGGAGAGCCTGCAGAGCACTGGGGAAAGGCATGCAGAGAATTCCCTGCTAACACCTTCTCTGTGCCTGGGAAGCAGAAGTGTTCACATTGCTTCACAAGAATCGCTTTTGTGCAGAAAACACTAACACTTGTTCAGAAGGAAAGAAAGCACAGAGCCCCAGATTTTATGTTGTCCTGGAGAGCTTGCAGAGCACTGGGGAAAGGCAAGCAGAGAATTCCCTGCTAGCACCTTCTCTGTGCCTGTTCACATTGCTTCGCAGAATCGCTTTTGTGCAGAAAACAGTAACACTTGTTCAGAACGAAAGAAAGCACAGAGCCGCAGATTCTATGTTTCCTGCAGAGCTTGCAGAGCACTGGGGAAAGGCAGGCAGAGAATTCCCTGCTAGCACCTTCTCTGTGCCTGGGAAGCAGAAGTGTTCACATTGCTTCGCAGAATCGCTTTTGTGCAGAAAACAGTAACACTTGTTCAGAACGAAAGAAAGCACAGAGCCCCAGATTTTATGTTGTCCTGGAGAGCTTGCAGAGCACTGGGGAAAGGCAGGCAGAGAATTCCCTGCTAGCACCTTCTCTGTGCCTGGGAAGCAGAAGTGTTCACATTGCTTCGCAAGAATCGCTTTTGTGCAGAAAACACTAACACTTGTTCAGAAGGAAAGAAAGCACAGAGCCCCAGATTCTATGTTGTCCTGGAGAGCTTGCAGAGCACTGGGGAAAGGCAGGCAGAGAATTCCCTGCTAGCACCTTCTCTGAGCCTGTTCACAGTTCTTCGCAGAATCGCTTTTGTGCAGAAAACAGTAACACTTGTTCAGAAGGAAAGAAAGCACAGAGCCCCAGATTCTATGTTGTCCTGGAGAGCTTGCAGAGCACTGGGGAAAGGCAGGCAGAGAATTCCTTGCTAGCACCTTCTCTGTGCCTGGGAAGCAGAAATGTTCACATTGCTTCGCAGAATCGCTTTTGTGCAGAAAACACTAACACTTGTTCAGGACGAAAGAAAGCACAGAGCCCCAGATTTGCTGCTGTCCTGGAGAGCTTGCAGAGCACTGGGGAAAGGCAGGCAGAGAATTCCCTGCTAGCACCTTCTCTGTGCCTGGGAAGCAGAAGTGTTCACATTGCTTCGCAAGAATCGCTTTTGTGCAGAAAACAGTAACACTTGTTCAGAAGGAAAGAAAGCACAGAGCCCCAGATTCTATGTTGTCCTGGAGAGCTTGCAGAGCACTGGGGAAAGGCAGGCAGAGAATTCCCTGCTAGCACCTTCTCTGTGCCTGGGAAGCAGAAGTGTTCACATTGCTTCGCAGAATCGCTTTTGTGCAGAAAACAGTAACACTTGTTCAGAAGGAAAGAAAGCACAGAGCCCCAGATTTTATGTTGTCCTGGAGAGCTTGCAGAGCACTGGGGAAAGGCAGGCAGAGAATTCCCTGCTAGCACCTTCTCTGTGCCTGGGAAGCAGAAGTGTTCACATTGCTTCGCAGAATCGCTTTTGTGCAGAAAACAGTAACACTTGTTCAGAACGAAAGAAAGCACAGAGCCCCAGATTCTATGTTGTCCTGGAGAGCTTGCAGAGCACTGGGGAAAGGCAGGCAGAGAATTCCCTGCTAGCACCTTCTCTGTGCCTGGGAAGCAGAAGTGTTCACATTGCTTCGCAAGAATCGCTTTTGTGCAGAAAACACTTACACTTGTTCAGAAGGAAAGAAAGCACAGAGCCCCAGATTTTATGTTGTCCTGGAGAGCTTGCAGAGCACTGGGGATAGGCAGGCAGAGAATTCCTTGCTAGCACCTTCTCTGTGCCTGGGAAGCACAAGTGTTCACATTGCATCGCAAGAATCGCTTTTGTGCAGAAAACAGTAACACTTGTTCAGAACGAAAGAAAGCACAGAGCCCCAGATTTTATGTTGTCCTGGAGAGCTTGCAGAGCACTGGGGAAAGGCAGGCAGAGAATTCCCTGATAGCACCTTCTCTGTGCCTGGGAAGCAGAAGTGTTCACATTGCTTCGCAAGAATCGCTTTTGTGCAGAAAACAGTAACACTTGTTCAGAAGGAAAGAAAGCACAGAGCCCCAGATTCTATGTTGTCCTGGAGAGCTTGCAGAGCCCTGGGGAAAGGCAGGCAGAGAATTCCCTGCTAGCACCTTCTCTGTGCCTGTTCACATTGCTTCGCAGAATCGCTTTTGTGCAGAAAACAGTAACACTTGTTCAGAAGGAAAGAAAGCACAGAGCCCCAGATTCTATGTTGTCCTGCAGAGCTTGCAGAGCACTGGGGAAAGGCAGGCAGAGAATTCCCTGCTAGCACCTTCTCTGTGCCTGGGAAGCAGAAGTGTTCACATTGCTTCGCAGAATCGCTTTTGTGCAGAAAACAGTAACACTTGTTCAGAACGAAAGAAAGCATGAGCCCCAGATTTTATGTTGTCCTGGAGAGCTTGCAGAGCACTGGGGAAAGGCAGGCAGAGAATTCCCTGCTAGCACCTTCTCTGTGCCTGTTCACATTGCTTTGCAGAATCGCTTTTGTGCAGAAAACAGTAACACTTGTTCAGAAGGAAAGAAAGCACAGAGCCCCAGATTCTATGTTGTCCTGGAGAGCTTGCAGAGCACTGGGGAAAGGCAGGCAGAGAATTCCCTGCTAGCACCTTCTCTGTGCCTGTTCACATTGCTTCGCAGAATCGCTTTTGTGCAGAAAACAGTAACACTTGTTCAGAAGGAAAGAAAGCACAGAGCCCCAGATTCTATGTTGTCCTGGAGAGCTTGCAGAGCCCTGGGGAAAGGCAGGCAGAGAATTCCCTGCTAGCACCTTCTCTGTGCCTGGGAAGCAGAAGTGTTCATATTGCTTCGCAGAATCGCTTTTGTGCAGAAAACACTAACACTTGTTCAGAATGAAAGAAAGCACAGAGCCCCAGATTTTATGTTGTCCTGGAGAGCTTGCAGAGCACTGGGGAAAGGCAGGCAGAGAATTCCCTGCTAGCACCTTCTCTGTGCCTGTTCATATTGCATCGCAGAATCGCTTTTGTGCAGAAAACACTAACACTTGTTCAGAAGGAAAGAAAGCACAGAGCCCCAGATTTTATGTTGTCCTGGAGAGCTTGCAGAGCACTGGGGAAAGGCAGGCAGAGAATTCTCTTCTAGCACCTTTTCTGTGCCTGTTCATATTGCTTCGGAGAATCGCTTTTGTGCAGAAAACACTAACACTTGTTCAGAACGAAAGAAAGCACAGAGCCCCAGATTCTATGTTGTCCTGGAGAGCTTGCAGAGCACTGGGGAAAGGCAGGCAGAGAATTCCCTGCTAGCACCTTCTCTGTGCCTGTTCACATTGCTTCGCAGAATCGCTTTTGTGCAGAAAACAGTAACACTTGTTCAGAAGGAAAGAAAGCATGAGCCCCAGATTTTATGTTGTCCTGGGGAGCTTGCAGAGCACTGGGGAAAGGCAGGCAGAGAATTCCCTGCTAGCACCTTCTCTGTGCCTGGGAAGCAGAAGTGTTCACATTGCTTCGCAGAATCGCTTTTGTGCAGAAAACACTAACACTTGTTCAGAACGAAAGAAAGCACAGAGCCCCAGATTTGATGTTGTCCTGGAGAGCTTGCAGAGCACTGGGGAAAGGCAGGCAGAGAATTCCCTGCTAGCACCTTCTCTGTGCCTGTTCACATTGCTTCGCAGAATCGCTTTTGTGCAGAAAACAGTAACACTTGTTCAGAAGGAAAGAAAGCACAGAGCCCCAGATTTTATGTTGTCCTGGAGAGCTTGCAGAGCACTGGGGAAAGGCAGGCAGAGAATTCCCTGCTAGCACCTTCTCTGTGCCTGGGAAGCAGAAGTGTTCATATTGCTTCGCAGAATCGCTTTTGTGCAGAAAACACTAACACTTGTTCAGAATGAAAGAAAGCACAGAGCCCCAGATTTTATGTTGTCCTGGAGAGCTTGCAGAGCACTGGGGAAAGGCAGGCAGAGAATTCCCTGCTAGCACCTTCTCTGTGCCTGTTCATATTGCTTCGCAGAATCGCTTTTGTGCAGAAAACAGTAACACTTGTTCAGAAGGAAAGAAAGCACAGAGCCCCAGATTTTATGTTGTCCTGGAGAGCTTGCAGAGCACTGGGGAAAGGCAGGCAGAGAATTCTCTTCTAGCACCTTCTCTGTGCCTGTTCATATTGCTTCGCAGAATCGCTTTTGTGCAGAAAACACTAACACTTGTTCAGAACGAAAGAAAGCACAGAGCCCCAGATTCTATGTTGTCCTGGAGAGCTTGCAGAGCACTGGGGAAAGGCAGGCAGAGAATTCCCTGCTAGCACCTTCTCTGTGCCTGTTCACATTGCTTCGCAGAATCGCTTTTGTGCAGAAAACAGTAACACTTGTTCAGAACGAAAGAAAGCATGAGCCCCAGATTTTATGTTGTCCTGGGGAGCTTGCAGAGCACTGGGGAAAGGCAGGCAGAGAATTCCCTGCTAGCACCTTCTCTGTGCCTGGGAAGCAGAAGTGTTCACATTGCTTCGCAGAATCGCTTTTGTGCAGAAAACACTAACACTTGTTCAGAACGAAAGAAAGCACAGAGCCCCAGATTTTATGTTGTCCTGGAGAGCTTGCAGAGCACTGGGGAAAGGCAGGCAGAGAATTCCTTGCTAGCACTTTCTCTGTGCCTGGGAAGCAGACGTGTTCACATTGCTTCGCAGAATCGCTTTTGTGCAGAAAACAGTAACACTTGTTCAGAACGAAAGAAAGCACAGAGTCCCAGATTTTATGTTGTCCTGGAGAGCTTGCAGAGCACTGGGGAAAGGCAGGCAGAGAATTCCCTGATAGCACCTTCTCTGTGCCTGGGAAGCAGAAGTGTTCACATTGCTTCGCAAGAATCGCTTTTGTGCAGAAAACAGTAACACTTGTTCAGAACGAAAGAAAGCATGAGCCCCAGATTTTATGTTGTCCTGGGGAGCTTGCAGAGCACTGGGGAAAGGCAGGCAGAGAATTCCCTGCTAGCACCTTCTCTGTGCCTGGGAAGCAGAAGTGTTCACATTGCTTCGCAGAATCGCTTTTGTGCAGAAAACAGTAACACTTGTTCAGAACGAAAGAAAGCACAGAGCCCCAGATTTTATGTTGTCCTGGAGAGCTTGCAGAGCACTGGGGAAAGGCAGGCAGAGAATTCCCTGCTAGCACCTTCTCTGTGCCTGGGAAGCAGAAGTGTTCACATTGCTTCGCAAGAATCGCTTTTGTGCAGAAAACACTAACACTTGTTCAGAAGGAAAGAAAGCACAGAGCCCCAGATTCTATGTTGTCCTGGAGAGCTTGCAGAGCACTGGGGAAAGGCAGGCAGAGAATTCCCTGCTAGCACCTTCTCTGAGCCTGTTCACAGTTCTTCGCAGAATCGCTTTTGTGCAGAAAACAGTAACACTTGTTCAGAAGGAAAGAAAGCACAGAGCCCCAGATTCTATGTTGTCCTGGAGAGCTTGCAGAGCACTGGGGAAAGGCAGGCAGAGAATTCCTTGCTAGCACCTTCTCTGTGCCTGGGAAGCAGAAATGTTCACATTGCTTCGCAGAATCGCTTTTGTGCAGAAAACACTAACACTTGTTCAGGACGAAAGAAAGCACAGAGCCCCAGATTTGCTGCTGTCCTGGAGAGCTTGCAGAGCACTGGGGAAAGGCAGGCAGAGAATTCCCTGCTAGCACCTTCTCTGTGCCTGGGAAGCAGAAGTGTTCACATTGCTTCGCAAGAATCGCTTTTGTGCAGAAAACAGTAACACTTGTTCAGAAGGAAAGAAAGCACAGAGCCCCAGATTTTATGTTGTCCTGGAGAGCTTGCAGAGCACTGGGGAAAGGCAGGCAGAGAATTCCCTGCTAGCACCTTCTCTGTGCCTGGGAAGCAGAAGTGTTCACATTGCTTCGCAGAATCGCTTTTGTGCAGAAAACAGTAACACTTGTTCAGAAGGAAAGAAAGCACAGAGCCCCAGATTTTATGTTGTCCTGGAGAGCTTGCAGAGCACTGGGGAAAGGCAGGCAGAGAATTCCCTGCTAGCACCTTCTCTGTGCCTGGGAAGCAGAAGTGTTCACATTGCTTCGCAGAATCGCTTTTGTGCAGAAAACAGTAACACTTGTTCAGAACGAAAGAAAGCACAGAGCCCCAGATTCTATGTTGTCCTGGAGAGCTTGCAGAGCACTGGGGAAAGGCAGGCAGAGAATTCCCTGCTAGCACCTTCTCTGTGCCTGGGAAGCAGAAGTGTTCACATTGCTTCGCAAGAATCGCTTTTGTGCAGAAAACACTTACACTTGTTCAGAAGGAAAGAAAGCACAGAGCCCCAGATTTTATGTTGTCCTGGAGAGCTTGCAGAGCACTGGGGAAAGGCAGGCAGAGAATTCCTTGCTAGCACCTTCTCTGTGCCTGGGAAACAGAAGTGTTCACATTGCTTCGCAAGAATCGCTTTTGTGCAGAAAACAGTAACACTTGTTCAGAACGAAAGAAAGCACAGAGCCCCAGATTTTATGTTGTCCTGGAGAGCTTGCAGAGCACTGGGGAAAGGCAGGCAGAGAATTCCCTGATAGCACCTTCTCTGTGCCTGGGAAGCAGAAGTGTTCACATTGCTTCGCAAGAATCGCTTTTGTGCAGAAAACAGTAACACTTGTTCAGAAGGAAAGAAAGCACAGAGCCCCAGATTCTATGTTGTCCTGGAGAGCTTGCAGAGCCCTGGGGAAAGGCAGGCAGAGAATTCCCTGCTAGCACCTTCTCTGTGCCTGTTCACATTGCTTCGCAGAATCGCTTTTGTGCAGAAAACAGTAACACTTGTTCAGAAGGAAAGAAAGCACAGAGCCCCAGATTCTATGTTGTCCTGCAGAGCTTGCAGAGCACTGGGGAAAGGCAGGCAGAGAATTCCCTGCTAGCACCTTCTCTGTGCCTGGGAAGCAGAAGTGTTCACATTGCTTCGCAGAATCGCTTTTGTGCAGAAAACAGTAACACTTGTTCAGAACGAAAGAAAGCATGAGCCCCAGATTTTATGTTGTCCTGGAGAGCTTGCAGAGCACTGGGGAAAGGCAGGCAGAGAATTCCCTGCTAGCACCTTCTCTGTGCCTGTTCACATTGCTTCGCAGAATCGCTTTTGTGCAGAAAACAGTAACACTTGTTCAGAAGGAAAGAAAGCACAGAGCCCCAGATTCTATGTTGTCCTGGAGAGCTTGCAGAGCACTGGGGAAAGGCAGGCAGAGAATTCCCTGCTAGCACCTTCTCTGTGCCTGTTCACATTGCTTCGCAGAATCGCTTTTGTGCAGAAAACAGTAACACTTGTTCAGAAGGAAAGAAAGCACAGAGCCCCAGATTCTATGTTGTCCTGGAGAGCTTGCAGAGCACTGGGGAAAGGCAGGCAGAGAATTCCTTGCTAGCACCTTCTCTGCGCCTGGGAAGCAGAAGTGTTCACATTGCTTCGCAGAATCGCTTTTGTGCAGAAAACAGTAACACTTGTTCAGAAGGAAAGAAAGCACAGAGCCCCAGATTTTATGTTGTCCTGGAGAGCTTGCAGAGCACTGGGGAAAGGCAGGCAGAGAATTCCCTGCTAGCACCTTCTCTGTGCCTGTTCACATTGCTTCGCAGAATCGCTTTTGTGCAGAAAACAGTAACACTTGTTCAGAAGGAAAGAAAGCACAGAGCCCCAGATTTTATGTTGTCCTGGAGAGCTTGCAGAGCACTGGGGAAAGGCAGGCAGAGAATTCCCTGCTAGCACCTTCTCTGTGCCTGGGAAGCAGAAGTGTTCATATTGCTTCGCAGAATCGCTTTTGTGCAGAAAACACTAACACTTGTTCAGAATGAAAGAAAGCACAGAGCCCCAGATTTTATGTTGTCCTGGAGAGCTTGCAGAGCACTGGGGAAAGGCAGGCAGAGAATTCCCTGCTAGCACCTTCTCTGTGCCTGTTCATATTGCTTCGCAGAATCGCTTTTGTGCAGAAAACAGTAACACTTGTTCAGAAGGAAAGAAAGCACAGAGCCCCAGATTTTATGTTGTCCTGGAGAGCTTGCAGAGCACTGGGGAAAGGCAGGCAGAGAATTCTCTTCTAGCACCTTCTCTGTGCCTGTTCATATTGCTTCGCAGAATCGCTTTTGTGCAGAAAACACTAACACTTGTTCAGAACGAAAGAAAGCACAGAGCCCCAGATTCTATGTTGTCCTGGAGAGCTTGCAGAGCACTGGGGAAAGGCAGGCAGAGAATTCCCTGCTAGCACCTTCTCTGTGCCTGTTCACATTGCTTCGCAGAATCGCTTTTGTGCAGAAAACAGTAACACTTGTTCAGAACGAAAGAAAGCATGAGCCCCAGATTTTATGTTGTCCTGGGGAGCTTGCAGAACACTGGGGAAAGGCAGGCAGAGAATTCCCTGCTAGCACCTTCTCTGTGCCTGGGAAGCAGAAGTGTTCACATTGCTTCGCAGAATCGCTTTTGTGCAGAAAACACTAACACTTGTTCAGAACGAAAGAAAGCACAGAGCCCCAGATTTTATGTTGTCCTGGAGAGCTTGCAGAGCACTGGGGAAAGGCAGGCAGAGAATTCCTTGCTAGCACTTTCTCTGTGCCTGGGAAGCAGACGTGTTCACATTGCTTCGCAGAATCGCTTTTGTGCAGAAAACAGTAACACTTGTTCAGAACGAAAGAAAGCACAGAGCCCCAGATTTTATGTTGTCCTGGAGAGCTTGCAGAGCACTGGGGAAAGGCAGGCAGAGAATTCCCTGCTAGCACCTTCTCTGTGCCTGGGAAGCAGAAGTGTTCACATTGCTTCGCAGAATCGCTTTTGTGCAGAAAACAGTAACACTTGTTCAGAACGAAAGAAAGCATGAGCCCCAGATTTTATGTTGTCCTGGAGAGCTTGCAGAGCACTGGGGAAAGGCAGGCAGAGAATTCCCTGCTAGCACCTTCTCTGTGCCTGTTCACATTGCTTCGCAGAATCGCTTTTGTGCAGAAAACAGTAACACTTGTTCAGAAGGAAAGAAAGCACAGAGCCCCAGATTCTATGTTGTCCTGGAGAGCTTGCAGAGCACTGGGGAAAGGCAGGCAGAGAATTCCCTGCTAGCACCTTCTCTGTGCCTGGGAAGCAGAAGTGTGCACATTGCTTCGCAAGAATCGCTTTTGTGCAGAAAACAGTAACACTTGTACAGAACGAAAGAAAGCACAGAGCCCCAGATTTTATGTTGTCCTGGAGAGCTTGCAGAGCACTGGGGAAATGCAGGCAGAGAATTCCCTGCTAGCACCTTCTCTGTGCCTGTTCACATTGTTTCGCAGAATCGCTTTTGTGCAGAAAACACTAACACTCGTTCAGAACGAAAGAAAGCACAGAGCCCCAGATTTTATGTTGTCCTGGAGAGCTTGCAGAGCACTGGGGAAAGGCAGGCAGAGAATTCCCTGCTAGCACCTTCTCTGTGCCTGTTCACATTGCTTGGCAGAATCGCTTTTGTGCAGAAAACACTAACACTTGTTCAGAACGAAAGAAAGCAAAGAGCCCCAGATTTTATGTTGTCCTGGAGAGCTTGCAGAGCACTGGGGAATGGCAGGCAGAGAATTCCCTGCTAGCACCTTCTCTGTGCCTGGGAAGCAGAAGTGTTCACATTGCTTCGCAGAATCGCTTTTGTGCAGAAAACACTAACACTTGTTCAGAATGAAAGAAAGCACAGAGCCCCAGATTTTATGTTGTCCTGGAGAGCTTGCAGAGCACTGGGGAAAGGCAGGCAGAGAATTCCCTGCTAGCACCTTCTCTGTGCCTGTTCATATTGCTTCGCAGAATCGCTTTTGTGCAGAAAACAGTAACACTTGTTCAGAAGGAAAGAAAGCACAGAGCCCCAGATTTTATGTTGTCCTGGAGAGCTTGCAGAGCACTGGGGAAAGGCAGGCAGAGAATTCTCTTCTAGCACCTTCTCTGTGCCTGTTCATATTGCTTCGCAGAATCGCTTTTGTGCAGAAAACACTAACACTTGTTCAGAACGAAAGAAAGCACAGAGCCCCAGATTCTATGTTGTCCTGGAGAGCTTGCAGAGCACTGGGGAAAGGCAGGCAGAGAATTCCCTGCTAGCACCTTCTCTGTGCCTGTTCACATTGCTTCGCAGAATCGCTTTTGTGCAGAAAACAGTAACACTTGTTCAGAACGAAAGAAAGCATGAGCCCCAGATTTTATGTTGTCCTGGGGAGCTTGCAGAGCACTGGGGAAAGGCAGGCAGAGAATTCCCTGCTAGCACCTTCTCTGTGCCTGGGAAGCAGAAGTGTTCACATTGCTTCGCAGAATCGCTTTTGTGCAGAAAACACTAACACTTGTTCAGAACGAAAGAAAGCACAGAGCCCCAGATTCTATGTTGTCCTGGAGAGCTTGCAGAGCACTGGGGAAAGGCAGGCAGAGAATTCCTTGCTAGCACCTTCTCTGTGCCTGGGAAGCAGAAGTGTTCACATTGCTTCGCAGAATCGCTTTTGTGCAGAAAACAGTAACACTTGTTCAGAAGGAAAGGAAGCACAGAGCCCCAGATTTTATGTTGTCCTGGAGAGCTTGCAGAGCACTGGGGAAAGGCAGGCAGAGAATTCCCTGCTAGCACCTTCTCTGTGCCTGGGAAGCAGAAGTGTTCACATTGCTTCGCAGAATCGCTTTTGTGCAGAAAACACTAACACTTGTTCAGAACGAAAGGAAGCACAGAGCCCCAGATTTGCTGTTGTCCTGGAGAGCTTGCAGAGCACTGGGGAAAGGCAGGCAGAGAATTCCCTGCTAGCACCTTCTCTGTGCCTGTTCACATTGCTTCGCAGAATCGCTTTTGTGCAGAAAACAGTAACACTTGTTCAGAAGGAAAGAAAGCACAGAGCCCCAGATTCTATGTTGTCCTGGAGAGCTTGCAGAGCACTGGGGAAAGGCAGGCAGAGAATTCCCTGCTAGCACCTTCTCTGTGCCTGGGAAGCAGAAGTGTGCACATTGCTTCGCAGAATCGCTTTTGTGCAGAAAACAGTAACACTTGTACAGAACGAAAGAAAGCACAGAGCCCCAGATTTTATGTTGTCCTGGAGAGCTTGCAGAGCACTGGGGAAAGGCAGGCAGAGAATTCCCTGCTAGCACCTTCTCTGTGCCTGGGAAGCAGAAGTGTTCACATTGCTTCGCAAGAATCGCTTTTGTGCAGAAAACACTAACACTTGTTCAGAAGGAAAGAAAGCACAGAGCCCCAGATTCTATGTTGTCCTGGAGAGCTTGCAGAGCACTGGGGAAAGGCAGGCAGAGAATTCCCTGCTAGCACCTTCTCTGTGCCTGGGAAGCAGAAGTGTTCACATTGCTTCGCAAGAATCGCTTTTGTGCAGAAAACACTTACACTTGTTCAGAAGGAAAGAAAGCACAGAGCCCCAGATTTTATGTTGTCCTGGAGAGCTTGCAGAGCACTGGGGAAAGGCAGGCAGAGAATTCCTTGCTAGCACCTTCTCTGTGCCTGGGAAACAGAAGTGTTCACATTGCTTCGCAAGAATCGCTTTTGTGCAGAAAACAGTAACACTTGTTCAGAACGAAAGAAAGCACAGAGCCCCAGATTTTATGTTGTCCTGGAGAGCTTGCAGAGCACTGGGGAAAGGCAGGCAGAGAATTCCCTGATAGCACCTTCTCTGTGCCTGGGAAGCAGAAGTGTTCACATTGCTTCGCAAGAATCGCTTTTGTGCAGAAAACAGTAACACTTGTTCAGAAGGAAAGAAAGCACAGAGCCCCAGATTCTATGTTGTCCTGGAGAGCTTGCAGAGCCCTGGGGAAAGGCAGGCAGAGAATTCCCTGCTAGCACCTTCTCTGTGCCTGTTCACATTGCTTCGCAGAATCGCTTTTGTGCAGAAAACAGTAACACTTGTTCAGAAGGAAAGAAAGCACAGAGCCCCAGATTCTATGTTGTCCTGGAGAGCTTGCAGAGCACTGGGGAAAGGCAGGCAGAGAATTCCCTGCTAGCACCTTCTCTGTGCCTGTTCACATTGCTTCGCAGAATCGCTTTTGTGCAGAAAACAGTAACACTTGTTCAGAAGGAAAGAAAGCACAGAGCCCCAGATTCTATGTTGTCCTGGAGAGCTTGCAGAGCACTGGGGAAAGGCAGGCAGAGAATTCCTTGCTAGCACCTTCTCTGCGCCTGGGAAGCAGAAGTGTTCACATTGCTTCGCAGAATCGCTTTTGTGCAGAAAACAGTAACACTTGTTCAGAAGGAAAGAAAGCACAGAGCCCCAGATTTGATGTTGTCCTGGAGAGCTTGCAGAGCACTGGGGAAAGGCAGGCAGAGAATTCCCTGCTAGCACCTTCTCTGTGCCTGTTCACATTGCTTCGCAGAATCGCTTTTGTGCAGAAAACAGTAACACTTGTTCAGAAGGAAAGAAAGCACAGAGCCCCAGATTTTATGTTGTCCTGGAGAGCTTGCAGAGCACTGGGGAAAGGCAGGCAGAGAATTCCCTGCTAGCACCTTCTCTGTGCCTGGGAAGCAGAAGTGTTCATATTGCTTCGCAGAATCGCTTTTGTGCAGAAAACACTAACACTTGTTCAGAATGAAAGAAAGCACAGAGCCCCAGATTTTATGTTGTCCTGGAGAGCTTGCAGAGCACTGGGGAAAGGCAGGCAGAGAATTCCCTGCTAGCACCTTCTCTGTGCCTGTTCATATTGCTTCGCAGAATCGCTTTTGTGCAGAAAACAGTAACACTTGTTCAGAAGGAAAGAAAGCACAGAGCCCCAGATTTTATGTTGTCCTGGAGAGCTTGCAGAGCACTGGGGAAAGGCAGGCAGAGAATTCTCTTCTAGCACCTTCTCTGTGCCTGTTCATATTGCTTCGCAGAATCGCTTTTGTGCAGAAAACACTAACACTTGTTCAGAACGAAAGAAAGCACAGAGCCCCAGATTCTATGTTGTCCTGGAGAGCTTGCAGAGCACTGGGGAAAGGCAGGCAGAGAATTCCCTGCTAGCACCTTCTCTGTGCCTGTTCACATTGCTTCGCAGAATCGCTTTTGTGCAGAAAACAGTAACACTTGTTCAGAACGAAAGAAAGCATGAGCCCCAGATTTTATGTTGTCCTGGGGAGCTTGCAGAACACTGGGGAAAGGCAGGCAGAGAATTCCCTGCTAGCACCTTCTCTGTGCCTGGGAAGCAGAAGTGTTCACATTGCTTCGCAGAATCGCTTTTGTGCAGAAAACACTAACACTTGTTCAGAACGAAAGAAAGCACAGAGCCCCAGATTTTATGTTGTCCTGCAGAGCTTGCAGAGCACTGGGGAAAGGCAGGCAGAGAATTCCTTGCTAGCACTTTCTCTGTGCCTGGGAAGCAGACGTGTTCACATTGCTTCGCAGAATCGCTTTTGTGCAGAAAACAGTAACACTTGTTCAGAACGAAAGAAAGCACAGAGCCCCAGATTTTATGTTGTCCTGGAGAGCTTGCAGAGCACTGGGGAAAGGCAGGCAGAGAATTCCCTGCTAGCACCTTCTCTGTGCCTGGGAAGCAGAAGTGTTCACATTGCTTCGCAGAATCGCTTTTGTGCAGAAAACAGTAACACTTGTTCAGAACGACAGAAAGCATGAGCCCCAGATTTTATGTTGTCCTGGAGAGCTTGCAGAGCACTGGGGAAAGGCAGGCAGAGAATTCCCTGCTAGCACCTTCTCTGTGCCTGTTCACATTGCTTCGCAGAATCGCTTTTGTGCAGAAAACAGTAACACTTGTTCAGAAGGAAAGAAAGCACAGAGCCCCAGATTCTATGTTGTCCTGGAGAGCTTGCAGAGCACTGGGGAAAGGCAGGCAGAGAATTCCCTGCTAGCACCTTCTCTGTGCCTGGGAAGCAGAAGTGTGCACATTGCTTCGCAGAATCGCTTTTGTGCAGAAAACACTAACACTCGTTCAGAACGAAAGAAAGCAAAGAGCCCCAGATTTTATGTTGTCCTGGAGAGCTTGCAGAGCACTGGGGAATGGCAGGCAGAGAATTCCCTGCTAGCACCTTCTCTGTGCCTGGGAAGCAGAAGTGTTCACATTGCTTCGCAGAATCGCTTTTGTGCAGAAAACACTAACACTTGTTCAGAATGAAAGAAAGCACAGAGCCCCAGATTTTATGTTGTCCTGGAGAGCTTGCAGAGCACTGGGGAAAGGCAGGCAGAGAATTCCCTGCTAGCACCTTCTCTGTGCCTGTTCATATTGCTTCGCAGAATCGCTTTTGTGCAGAAAACAGTAACACTTGTTCAGAAGGAAAGAAAGCACAGAGCCCCAGATTTTATGTTGTCCTGGAGAGCTTGCAGAGCACTGGGGAAAGGCAGGCAGAGAATTCTCTTCTAGCACCTTCTCTGTGCCTGTTCATATTGCTTCGCAGAATCGCTTTTGTGCAGAAAACACTAACACTTGTTCAGAACGAAAGAAAGCACAGAGCCCCAGATTCTATGTTGTCCTGGAGAGCTTGCAGAGCACTGGGGAAAGGCAGGCAGAGAATTCCCTGCTAGCACCTTCTCTGTGCCTGTTCACATTGCTTCGCAGAATCGCTTTTGTGCAGAAAACAGTAACACTTGTTCAGAACGAAAGAAAGCATGAGCCCCAGATTTTATGTTGTCCTGGGGAGCTTGCAGAGCACTGGGGAAAGGCAGGCAGAGAATTCCCTGCTAGCACCTTCTCTGTGCCTGGGAAGCAGAAGTGTTCACATTGCTTCGCAGAATCGCTTTTGTGCAGAAAACACTAACACTTGTTCAGAACGAAAGAAAGCACAGAGCCCCAGATTCTATGTTGTCCTGGAGAGCTTGCAGAGCACTGGGGAAAGGCAGGCAGAGAATTCCTTGCTAGCACCTTCTCTGTGCCTGGGAAGCAGAAGTGTTCACATTGCTTCGCAGAATCGCTTTTGTGCAGAAAACAGTAACACTTGTTCAGAACGAAAGGAAGCACAGAGCCCCAGATTTTATGTTGTCCTGGAGAGCTTGCAGAGCACTGGGGAAAGGCAGGCAGAGAATTCCCTGCTAGCACCTTCTCTGTGCCTGGGAAGCAGAAGTGTTCACATTGCTTCGCAGAATCGCTTTTGTGCAGAAAACACTAACACTTGTTCAGAACGAAAGGAAGCACAGAGCCCCAGATTTGCTGTTGTCCTGGAGAGCTTGCAGAGCACTGGGGAAAGGCAGGCAGAGAATTCCCTGCTAGCACCTTCTCTGTGCCTGTTCACATTGCTTCGCAGAATCGCTTTTGTGCAGAAAACAGTAACACTTGTTCAGAAGGAAAGAAAGCACAGAGCCCCAGATTCTATGTTGTCCTGGAGAGCTTGCAGAGCACTGGGGAAAGGCAGGCAGAGAATTCCCTGCTAGCACCTTCTCTGTGCCTGGGAAGCAGAAGTGTGCACATTGCTTCGCAGAATCGCTTTTGTGCAGAAAACAGTAACACTTGTACAGAACGAAAGAAAGCACAGAGCCCCAGATTTTATGTTGTCCTGGAGAGCTTGCAGAGCACTGGGGAAAGGCAGGCAGAGAATTCCCTGCTAGCACCTTCTCTGTGCCTGGGAAGCAGAAGTGTTCACATTGCTTCGCAAGAATCGCTTTTGTGCAGAAAACACTAACACTTGTTCAGAAGGAAAGAAAGCACAGAGCCCCAGATTCTATGTTGTCCTGGAGAGCTTGCAGAGCACTGGGGAAAGGCAGGCAGAGAATTCCCTGCTAGCACCTTCTCTGAGCCTGTTCACAGTTCTTCGCAGAATCGCTTTTGTGCAGAAAACAGTAACACTTGTTCAGAAGGAGAGAAAGCACAGAGCCCCAGATTCTATGTTGTCCTGGAGAGCTTGCAGAGCACTGGGGAAAGGCAGGCAGAGAATTCCTTGCTAGCACCTTCTCTGTGCCTGGGAAGCAGAAATGTTCACATTGCTTCGCAGAATCGCTTTTGTGCAGAAAACACTAACACTTGTTCAGGACGAAAGAAAGCACAGAGCCCCAGATTTGCTGCTGTCCTGGAGAGCTTGCAGAGCACTGGGGAAAGGCAGGCAGAGAATTCCCTGCTAGCACCTTCTCTGTGCCTGGGAAGCAGAAGTGTTCACATTGCTTCGCAAGAATCGCTTTTGTGCAGAAAACAGTAACACTTGTTCAGAAGGAAAGAAAGCACAGAGCCCCAGATTTTATGTTGTCCTGGAGAGCTTGCAGAGCACTGGGGAAAGGCAGGCAGAGAATTCCCTGCTAGCACCTTCTCTGTGCCTGTTCACATTGCTTCGCAGAATCGCTTTTGTGCAGAAAACAGTAACACTTGTTCAGAAGGAAAGAAAGCACAGAGCCCCAGATTTTATGTTGTCCTGGACAGCTTGCAGAGCACTGGGGAAAGGCAGGCAGAGAATTCCCTGCTAGCACCTTCTCTGTGCCTGGGAAGCAGAAGTGTTCACATTGCTTCGCAGAATCGCTTTTGTGCAGAAAACAGTAACACTTGTTCAGAAGGAAAGAAAGCACAGAGCCCCAGATTTTATGTTGTCCTGGAGAGCTTGCAGAGCACTGGGGAAAGGCAGGCAGAGAATTCCCTGCTAGCACCTTCTCTGTGCCTGGGAAGCAGAAGTGTTCACATTGCTTCGCAGAATCGCTTTTGTGCAGAAAACAGTAACACTTGTTCAGAACGAAAGAAAGCACAGAGCCCCAGATTCTATGTTGTCCTGGAGAGCTTGCAGAGCACTGGGGAAAGGCAGGCAGAGAATTCCCTGCTAGCACCTTCTCTGTGCCTGGGAAGCAGAAGTGTTCACATTGCTTCGCAAGAATCGCTTTTGTGCAGAAAACACTTACACTTGTTCAGAAGGAAAGAAAGCACAGAGCCCCAGATTTTATGTTGTCCTGGAGAGCTTGCAGAGCACTGGGGAAAGGCAGGCAGAGAATTCCTTGCTAGCACCTTCTCTGTGCCTGGGAAACAGAAGTGTTCACATTGCTTCGCAAGAATCGCTTTTGTGCAGAAAACAGTAACACTTGTTCAGAACGAAAGAAAGCACAGAGCCCCAGATTTTATGTTGTCCTGGAGAGCTTGCAGAGCACTGGGGAAAGGCAGGCAGAGAATTCCCTGCTAGCACCTTCTCTGTGCCTGGGAAGCAGAAGTGTTCACATTGCTTCGCAAGAATCGCTTTTGTGCAGAAAACACTAACACTTGTTCAGAAGGAAAGAAAGCACAGAGCCCCAGATTCTATGTTGTCCTGGAGAGCTTGCAGAGCACTGGGGAAAGGCAGGCAGAGAATTCCCTGCTAGCACCTTCTCTGTGCCTGTTCACATTGCTTCGCAGAATCGCTTTTGTGCAGAAAACACTAACACTTGTTCAGAAGGAAAGAAAGCACAGAGCCCCAGATTCTATGTTGTCCTGGAGAGCTTGCAGAGCACTGGGGAAAGGCAGGCAGAGAATTCCTTGCTAGCACCTTCTCTGCGCCTGGGAAGCAGAAGTGTTCACATTGCTTCGCAGAATCGCTTTTGTGCAGAAAACACTAACACTTGTTCAGAAGGAAAGAAAGCACAGAGCCCCAGATTTGATGTTGTCCTGGAGAGCTTGCAGAGCACTGGGGAAAGGCAGGCAGAGAATTCCCTGCTAGCACCTTCTCTGTGCCTGTTCACATTGCTTCGCAGAATCGCTTTTGTGCAGAAAACAGTAACACTTGTTCAGAAGGAAAGAAAGCACAGAGCCCCAGATTTTATGTTGTCCTGGAGAGCTTGCAGAGCACTGGGGAAAGGCAGGCAGAGAATTCTCTTCTAGCACCTTCTCTGTGCCTGTTCATATTGCTTCGCAGAATCGCTTTTGTGCAGAAAACACTAACACTTGTTCAGAACGAAAGAAAGCACAGAGCCCCAGATTCTATGTTGTCCTGGAGAGCTTGCAGAGCACTGGGGAAAGGCAGGCAGAGAATTCCCTGCTAGCACCTTCTCTGTGCCTGTTCACATTGCTTCGCAGAATCGCTTTTGTGCAGAAAACAGTAACACTTGTTCAGAACGAAAGAAAGCATGAGCCCCAGATTTTATGTTGTCCTGGGGAGCTTGCAGAGCACTGGGGAAAGGCAGGCAGAGAATTCCCTGCTAGCACCTTCTCTGTGCCTGGGAAGCAGAAGTGTTCACATTGCTTCGCAGAATCGCTTTTGTGCAGAAAACACTAACACTTGTTCAGAACGAAAGAAAGCACAGAGCCCCAGATTTTATGTTGTCCTGGAGAGCTTGCAGAGCACTGGGGAAAGGCAGGCAGAGAATTCCTTGCTAGCACTTTCTCTGTGCCTGGGAAGCAGACGTGTTCACATTGCTTCGCAGAATCGCTTTTGTGCAGAAAACAGTAACACTTGTTCAGAAGGAAAGAAAGCACAGAGCCCCAGATTTGCTGTTGTCCTGGAGAGCTTGCAGAGCACTGGGGAAAGGCAGGCAGAGAATTCCCTGCTAGCACCTTCTCTGTGCCTGGGAAGCAGAAGTGTTCACATTGCTTCGCAGAATCGCTTTTGTGCAGAAAACAGTAACACTTGTTCAGAACGAAAGAAAGCATGAGCCCCAGATTTTATGTTGTCCTGGAGAGCTTGCAGAGCACTGGGGAAAGGCAGGCAGAGAATTCCCTGCTAGCACCTTCTCTGTGCCTGTTCACATTGCTTCGCAGAATCGCTTTTGTGCAGAAAACAGTAACACTTGTTCAGAAGGAAAGAAAGCACAGAGCCCCAGATTCTATGTTGTCCTGGAGAGCTTGCAGAGCACTGGGGAAAGGCAGGCAGAGAATTCCCTGCTAGCACCTTCTCTGTGCCTGGGAAGCAGAAGTGTGCACATTGCTTCGCAGAATCGCTTTTGTGCAGAAAACAGTAACACTTGTTCAGAAGGAAAGAAAGCACAGAGCCCCAGATTTTATGTTGTCCTGGAGAGCTTGCAGAGCACTGGGGAAATGCAGGCAGAGAATTCCCTGCTAGCACCTTCTCTGTGCCTGTTCACATTGTTTCGCAGAATCGCTTTTGTGCAGAAAACACTAACACTCGTTCAGAACGAAAGAAAGCACAGAGCCCCAGATTTTATGTTGTCCTGGAGAGCTTGCAGAGCACTGGGGAAAGGCAGGCAGAGAATTCCCTGCTAGCACCTTCTCTGTGCCTGTTCACATTGCTTGGCAGAATCGCTTTTGTGCAGAAAACACTAACACTTGTTCAGAACGAAAGAAAGCAAAGAGCCCCAGATTTTATGTTGTCCTGGAGAGCTTGCAGAGCACTGGGGAATGGCAGGCAGAGAATTCCCTGCTAGCACCTTCTCTGTGCCTGGGAAGCAGAAGTGTTCACATTGCTTCGCAGAATCGCTTTTGTGCAGAAAACACTAACACTTGTTCAGAATGAAAGAAAGCACAGAGCCCCAGATTTTATGTTGTCCTGGAGAGCTTGCAGAGCACTGGGGAAAGGCAGGCAGAGAATTCCCTGCTAGCACCTTCTCTGTGCCTGTTCACATTGCTTCGCAGAATCGCTTTTGTGCAGAAAACAGTAACACTTGTTCAGAACGAAAGAAAGCATGAGCCCCAGATTTTATGTTGTCCTGGGGAGCTTGCAGAGCACTGGGGAAAGGCAGGCAGAGAATTCCCTGCTAGCACCTTCTCTGTGCCTGGGAAGCAGAAGTGTTCACATTGCTTCGCAGAATCGCTTTTGTGCAGAAAACACTAACACTTGTTCAGAACGAAAGAAAGCACAGAGCCCCAGATTTGATGTTGTCCTGGAGAGCTTGCAGAGCACTGGGGAAAGGCAGGCAGAGAATTCCCTGCTAGCACCTTCTCTGTGCCTGTTCACATTGCTTCGCAGAATCGCTTTTGTGCAGAAAACAGTAACACTTGTTCAGAAGGAAAGAAAGCACAGAGCCCCAGATTTTATGTTGTCCTGGAGAGCTTGCAGAGCACTGGGGAAAGGCAGGCAGAGAATTCCCTGCTAGCACCTTCTCTGTGCCTGGGAAGCAGAAGTGTTCATATTGCTTCGCAGAATCGCTTTTGTGCAGAAAACACTAACACTTGTTCAGAATGAAAGAAAGCACAGAGCCCCAGATTTTATGTTGTCCTGGAGAGCTTGCAGAGCACTGGGGAAAGGCAGGCAGAGAATTCCCTGCTAGCACCTTCTCTGTGCCTGTTCATATTGCTTCGCAGAATCGCTTTTGTGCAGAAAACAGTAACACTTGTTCAGAAGGAAAGAAAGCACAGAGCCCCAGATTTTATGTTGTCCTGGAGAGCTTGCAGAGCACTGGGGAAAGGCAGGCAGAGAATTCTCTTCTAGCACCTTCTCTGTGCCTGCTCATATTGCTTCGCAGAATCGCTTTTGTGCAGAAAACACTAACACTTGTTCAGAACGAAAGAAAGCACAGAGCCCCAGATTCTATGTTGTCCTGGAGAGCTTGCAGAGCACTGGGGAAAGGCAGGCAGAGAATTCCCTGCTAGCACCTTCTCTGTGCCTGTTCACATTGCTTCGCAGAATCGCTTTTGTGCAGAAAACAGTAACACTTGTTCAGAACGAAAGAAAGCATGAGCCCCAGATTTTATGTTGTCCTGGGGAGCTTGCAGAGCACTGGGGAAAGGCAGGCAGAGAATTCCCTGCTAGCACCTTCTCTGTGCCTGGGAAGCAGAAGTGTTCACATTGCTTCGCAGAATCGCTTTTGTGCAGAAAACACTAACACTTGTTCAGAACGAAAGAAAGCACAGAGCCCCAGATTCTATGTTGTCCTGGAGAGCCTGCAGAGCACTGGGGAAAGGCAAGCAGAGAATTCCCTGCTAGCACCTTCTCTGTGCCTGTTCACATTGCTTCGCAGAATCGCTTTTGTGCAGAAAACAGTAACACTTGTTCAGAACGAAAGAAAGCACAGAGCCGCAGATTCTATGTTTCCTGCAGAGCTTGCAGAGCACTGGGGAAAGGCAGGCAGAGAATTCCCTGCTAGCACCTTCTCTGTGCCTGGGAAGCAGAAGTGTTCACATTGCTTCGCAGAATCGCTTTTGTGCAGAAAACAGTAACACTTGTTCAGAACGAAAGAAAGCACAGAGCCCCAGATTTTATGTTGTCCTGGAGAGCTTGCAGAGCACTGGGGAAAGGCAGGCAGAGAATTCCCTGCTAGCACCTTCTCTGTGCCTGGGAAGCAGAAGTGTTCACATTGCTTCGCAAGAATCGCTTTTGTGCAGAAAACACTAACACTTGTTCAGAAGGAAAGAAAGCACAGAGCCCCAGATTCTATGTTGTCCTGGAGAGCTTGCAGAGCACTGGGGAAAGGCAGGCAGAGAATTCCCTGCTAGCACCTTCTCTGAGCCTGTTCACAGTTCTTCGCAGAATCGCTTTTGTGCAGAAAACAGTAACACTTGTTCAGAAGGAAAGAAAGCACAGAGCCCCAGATTCTATGTTGTCCTGGAGAGCTTGCAGAGCACTGGGGAAAGGCAGGCAGAGAATTCCTTGCTAGCACCTTCTCTGTGCCTGGGAAGCAGAAATGTTCACATTGCTTCGCAGAATCGCTTTTGTGCAGAAAACACTAACACTTGTTCAGGACGAAAGAAAGCACAGAGCCCCAGATTTGCTGCTGTCCTGGAGAGCTTGCAGAGCACTGGGGAAAGGCAGGCAGAGAATTCCCTGCTAGCACCTTCTCTGTGCCTGGGAAGCAGAAGTGTTCACATTGCTTCGCAAGAATCGCTTTTGTGCAGAAAACAGTAACACTTGTTCAGAAGGAAAGAAAGCACAGAGCCCCAGATTTTATGTTGTCCTGGAGAGCTTGCAGAGCACTGGGGAAAGGCAGGCAGAGAATTCCCTGCTAGCACCTTCTCTGTGCCTGGGAAGCAGAAGTGTTCACATTGCTTCGCAGAATCGCTTTTGTGCAGAAAACACTAACACTTGTTCAGAAGGAAAGAAAGCACAGAGCCCCAGATTTTATGTTGTCCTGGAGAGCTTGCAGAGCACTGGGGAAAGGCAGGCAGAGAATTCCCTGCTAGCACCTTCTCTGTGCCTGGGAAGCAGAAGTGTTCACATTGCTTCGCAGAATCGCTTTTGTGCAGAAAACAGTAACACTTGTTCAGAACGAAAGAAAGCACAGAGCCCCAGATTCTATGTTGTCCTGGAGAGCTTGCAGAGCACTGGGGAAAGGCAGGCAGAGAATTCCCTGCTAGCACCTTCTCTGTGCCTGGGAAGCAGAAGTGTTCACATTGCTTCGCAAGAATCGCTTTTGTGCAGAAAACACTTACACTTGTTCAGAAGGAAAGAAAGCACAGAGCCCCAGATTTTATGTTGTCCTGGAGAGCTTGCAGAGCACTGGGGAAAGGCAGGCAGAGAATTCCTTGCTAGCACCTTCTCTGTGCCTGGGAAACAGAAGTGTTCACATTGCTTCGCAAGAATCGCTTTTGTGCAGAAAACAGTAACACTTGTTCAGAACGAAAGAAAGCACAGAGCCCCAGATTTTATGTTGTCCTGGAGAGCTTGCAGAGCACTGGGGAAAGGCAGGCAGAGAATTCCCTGATAGCACCTTCTCTGTGCCTGGGAAGCAGAAGTGTTCACATTGCTTCGCAAGAATCGCTTTTGTGCAGAAAACAGTAACACTTGTTCAGAAGGAAAGAAAGCACAGAGCCCCAGATTCTATGTTGTCCTGGAGAGCTTGCAGAGCCCTGGGGAAAGGCAGGCAGAGAATTCCCTGCTAGCACCTTCTCTGTGCCTGTTCACATTGCTTCGCAGAATCGCTTTTGTGCAGAAAACAGTAACACTTGTTCAGAAGGAAAGAAAGCACAGAGCCCCAGATTCTATGTTGTCCTGCAGAGCTTGCAGAGCACTGGGGAAAGGCAGGCAGAGAATTCCCTGCTAGCACCTTCTCTGTGCCTGGGAAGCAGAAGTGTTCACATTGCTTCGCAGAATCGCTTTTGTGCAGAAAACAGTAACACTTGTTCAGAACGAAAGAAAGCATGAGCCCCAGATTTTATGTTGTCCTGGAGAGCTTGCAGAGCACTGGGGAAAGGCAGGCAGAGAATTCCCTGCTAGCACCTTCTCTGTGCCTGTTCACATTGCTTCGCAGAATCGCTTTTGTGCAGAAAACAGTAACACTTGTTCAGAAGGAAAGAAAGCACAGAGCCCCAGATTCTATGTTGTCCTGGAGAGCTTGCAGAGCACTGGGGAAAGGCAGGCAGAGAATTCCTTGCTAGCACTTTCTCTGTGCCTGGGAAGCAGACGTGTTCACATTGCTTCGCAGAATCGCTTTTGTGCAGAAAACAGTAACACTTGTTCAGAACGAAAGAAAGCACAGAGCCCCAGATTTTATGTTGTCCTGGAGAGCTTGCAGAGCACTGGGGAAAGGCAGGCAGAGAATTCCCTGCTAGCACCTTCTCTGTGCCTGGGAAGCAGAAGTGTTCACATTGCTTCGCAGAATCGCTTTTGTGCAGAAAACAGTAACACTTGTTCAGAACGAAAGAAAGCATGAGCCCCAGATTTTATGTTGTCCTGGAGAGCTTGCAGAGCACTGGGGAAAGGCAGGCAGAGAATTCCCTGCTAGCACCTTCTCTGTGCCTGTTCACATTGCTTCGCAGAATCGCTTTTGTGCAGAAAACAGTAACACTTGTTCAGAAGGAAAGAAAGCACAGAGCCCCAGATTCTATGTTGTCCTGGAGAGCTTGCAGAGCACTGGGGAAAGGCAGGCAGAGAATTCCCTGCTAGCACCTTCTCTGTGCCTGGGAAGCAGAAGTGTGCACATTGCTTCGCAGAATCGCTTTTGTGCAGAAAACAGTAACACTTGTACAGAACGAAAGAAAGCACAGAGCCCCAGATTTTATGTTGTCCTGGAGAGCTTGCAGAGCACTGGGGAAATGCAGGCAGAGAATTCCCTGCTAGCACCTTCTCTGTGCCTGTTCACATTGTTTCGCAGAATCGCTTTTGTGCAGAAAACACTAACACTCGTTCAGAACGAAAGAAAGCACAGAGCCCCAGATTTTATGTTGTCCTGGAGAGCTTGCAGAGCACTGGGGAAAGGCAGGCAGAGAATTCCCTGCTAGCACCTTCTCTGTGCCTGTTCACTTTGCTTGGCAGAATCGCTTTTGTGCAGAAAACACTAACACTTGTTCAGAACGAAAGAAAGCAAAGAGCCCCAGATTTTATGTTGTCCTGGAGAGCTTGCAGAGCACTGGGGAATGGCAGGCAGAGAATTCCCTGCTAGCACCTTCTCTGTGCCTGGGAAGCAGAAGTGTTCACATTGCTTCGCAGAATCGCTTTTGTGCAGAAAACACTAACACTTGTTCAGAATGAAAGAAAGCACAGAGCCCCAGATTTTATGTTGTCCTGGAGAGCTTGCAGAGCACTGGGGAAAGGCAGGCAGAGAATTCCCTGCTAGCACCTTCTCTGTGCCTGTTCACATTGTTTCGCAGAATCGCTTTTGTGCAGAAAACACTAACACTCGTTCAGAACGAAAGAAAGCACAGAGCCCCAGATTTTATGTTGTCCTGGAGAGCTTGCAGAGCACTGGGGAAAGGCAGGCAGAGAATTCCCTGCTAGCACCTTCTCTGTGCCTGTTCACATTGCTTGGCAGAATCGCTTTTGTGCAGAAAACACTAACACTTGTTCAGAACGAAAGAAAGCAAAGAGCCCCAGATTTTATGTTGTCCTGGAGAGCTTGCAGAGCACTGGGGAATGGCAGGCAGAGAATTCCCTGCTAGCACCTTCTCTGTGCCTGGGAAGCAGAAGTGTTCACATTGCTTCGCAGAATCGCTTTTGTGCAGAAAACACTAACACTTGTTCAGAATGAAAGAAAGCACAGAGCCCCAGATTTTATGTTGTCCTGGAGAGCTTGCAGAGCACTGGGGAAAGGCAGGCAGAGAATTCCCTGCTAGCACCTTCTCTGTGCCTGTTCACATTGCTTCGCAGAATCGCTTTTGTGCAGAAAACAGTAACACTTGTTCAGAAGGAAAGAAAGCACAGAGCCCCAGATTTTATGTTGTCCTGGAGAGCTTGCAGAGCACTGGGGAAAGGCAGGCAGAGAATTCCCTGCTAGCACCTTCTCTGTGCCTGGGAAGCAGAAGTGTTCATATTGCTTCGCAGAATCGCTTTTGTGCAGAAAACACTAACACTTGTTCAGAATGAAAGAAAGCACAGAGCCCCAGATTTTATGTTGTCCTGGAGAGCTTGCAGAGCACTGGGGAAAGGCAGGCAGAGAATTCCCTGCTAGCACCTTCTCTGTGCCTGTTCATATTGCTTCGCAGAATCGCTTTTGTGCAGAAAACAGTAACACTTGTTCAGAAGGAAAGAAAGCACAGAGCCCCAGATTTTATGTTGTCCTGGAGAGCTTGCAGAGCACTGGGGAAAGGCAGGCAGAGAATTCTCTTCTAGCACCTTCTCTGTGCCTGCTCATATTGCTTCGCAGAATCGCTTTTGTGCAGAAAACACTAACACTTGTTCAGAACGAAAGAAAGCACAGAGCCCCAGATTCTATGTTGTCCTGGAGAGCTTGCAGAGCACTGGGGAAAGGCAGGCAGAGAATTCCCTGCTAGCACCTTCTCTGTGCCTGTTCACATTGCTTCGCAGAATCGCTTTTGTGCAGAAAACAGTAACACTTGTTCAGAACGAAAGAAAGCATGAGCCCCAGATTTTATGTTGTCCTGGGGAGCTTGCAGAGCACTGGGGAAAGGCAGGCAGAGAATTCCCTGCTAGCACCTTCTCTGTGCCTGGGAAGCAGAAGTGTTCACATTGCTTCGCAGAATCGCTTTTGTGCAGAAAACACTAACACTTGTTCAGAACGAAAGAAAGCACAGAGCCCCAGATTCTATGTTGTCCTGGAGAGCCTGCAGAGCACTGGGGAAAGGCAAGCAGAGAATTCCCTGCTAGCACCTTCTCTGTGCCTGTTCACATTGCTTCGCAGAATCGCTTTTGTGCAGAAAACAGTAACACTTGTTCAGAACGAAAGAAAGCACAGAGCCGCAGATTCTATGTTTCCTGCAGAGCTTGCAGAGCACTGGGGAAAGGCAGGCAGAGAATTCCCTGCTAGCACCTTCTCTGTGCCTGGGAAGCAGAAGTGTTCACATTGCTTCGCAGAATCGCTTTTGTGCAGAAAACAGTAACACTTGTTCAGAACGAAAGAAAGCACAGAGCCCCAGATTTTATGTTGTCCTGGAGAGCTTGCAGAGCACTGGGGAAAGGCAGGCAGAGAATTCCCTGCTAGCACCTTCTCTGTGCCTGGGAAGCAGAAGTGTTCACATTGCTTCGCAAGAATCGCTTTTGTGCAGAAAACACTAACACTTGTTCAGAAGGAAAGAAAGCACAGAGCCCCAGATTCTATGTTGTCCTGGAGAGCTTGCAGAGCACTGGGGAAAGGCAGGCAGAGAATTCCCTGCTAGCACCTTCTCTGAGCCTGTTCACAGTTCTTCGCAGAATCGCTTTTGTGCAGAAAACAGTAACACTTGTTCAGAAGGAAAGAAAGCACAGAGCCCCAGATTCTATGTTGTCCTGGAGAGCTTGCAGAGCACTGGGGAAAGGCAGGCAGAGAATTCCTTGCTAGCACCTTCTCTGTGCCTGGGAAGCAGAAATGTTCACATTGCTTCGCAGAATCGCTTTTGTGCAGAAAACACTAACACTTGTTCAGGACGAAAGAAAGCACAGAGCCCCAGATTTGCTGCTGTCCTGGAGAGCTTGCAGAGCACTGGGGAAAGGCAGGCAGAGAATTCCCTGCTAGCACCTTCTCTGTGCCTGGGAAGCAGAAGTGTTCACATTGCTTCGCAAGAATCGCTTTTGTGCAGAAAACAGTAACACTTGTTCAGAAGGAAAGAAAGCACAGAGCCCCAGATTTTATGTTGTCCTGGAGAGCTTGCAGAGCACTGGGGAAAGGCAGGCAGAGAATTCCCTGCTAGCACCTTCTCTGTGCCTGGGAAGCAGAAGTGTTCACATTGCTTCGCAGAATCGCTTTTGTGCAGAAAACACTAACACTTGTTCAGAAGGAAAGAAAGCACAGAGCCCCAGATTTTATGTTGTCCTGGAGAGCTTGCAGAGCACTGGGGAAAGGCAGGCAGAGAATTCCCTGCTAGCACCTTCTCTGTGCCTGGGAAGCAGAAGTGTTCACATTGCTTCGCAGAATCGCTTTTGTGCAGAAAACAGTAACACTTGTTCAGAACGAAAGAAAGCACAGAGCCCCAGATTCTATGTTGTCCTGGAGAGCTTGCAGAGCACTGGGGAAAGGCAGGCAGAGAATTCCCTGCTAGCACCTTCTCTGTGCCTGGGAAGCAGAAGTGTTCACATTGCTTCGCAAGAATCGCTTTTGTGCAGAAAACACTTACACTTGTTCAGAAGGAAAGAAAGCACAGAGCCCCAGATTTTATGTTGTCCTGGAGAGCTTGCAGAGCACTGGGGAAAGGCAGGCAGAGAATTCCTTGCTAGCACCTTCTCTGTGCCTGGGAAACAGAAGTGTTCACATTGCTTCGCAAGAATCGCTTTTGTGCAGAAAACAGTAACACTTGTTCAGAACGAAAGAAAGCACAGAGCCCCAGATTTTATGTTGTCCTGGAGAGCTTGCAGAGCACTGGGGAAAGGCAGGCAGAGAATTCCCTGATAGCACCTTCTCTGTGCCTGGGAAGCAGAAGTGTTCACATTGCTTCGCAAGAATCGCTTTTGTGCAGAAAACAGTAACACTTGTTCAGAAGGAAAGAAAGCACAGAGCCCCAGATTCTATGTTGTCCTGGAGAGCTTGCAGAGCCCTGGGGAAAGGCAGGCAGAGAATTCCCTGCTAGCACCTTCTCTGTGCCTGTTCACATTGCTTCGCAGAATCGCTTTTGTGCAGAAAACAGTAACACTTGTTCAGAAGGAAAGAAAGCACAGAGCCCCAGATTCTATGTTGTCCTGCAGAGCTTGCAGAGCACTGGGGAAAGGCAGGCAGAGAATTCCCTGCTAGCACCTTCTCTGTGCCTGGGAAGCAGAAGTGTTCACATTGCTTCGCAGAATCGCTTTTGTGCAGAAAACAGTAACACTTGTTCAGAACGAAAGAAAGCATGAGCCCCAGATTTTATGTTGTCCTGGAGAGCTTGCAGAGCACTGGGGAAAGGCAGGCAGAGAATTCCCTGCTAGCACCTTCTCTGTGCCTGTTCACATTGCTTCGCAGAATCGCTTTTGTGCAGAAAACAGTAACACTTGTTCAGAAGGAAAGAAAGCACAGAGCCCCAGATTCTATGTTGTCCTGGAGAGCTTGCAGAGCACTGGGGAAAGGCAGGCAGAGAATTCCTTGCTAGCACTTTCTCTGTGCCTGGGAAGCAGACGTGTTCACATTGCTTCGCAGAATCGCTTTTGTGCAGAAAACAGTAACACTTGTTCAGAACGAAAGAAAGCACAGAGCCCCAGATTTTATGTTGTCCTGGAGAGCTTGCAGAGCACTGGGGAAAGGCAGGCAGAGAATTCCCTGCTAGCACCTTCTCTGTGCCTGGGAAGCAGAAGTGTTCACATTGCTTCGCAGAATCGCTTTTGTGCAGAAAACAGTAACACTTGTTCAGAACGAAAGAAAGCATGAGCCCCAGATTTTATGTTGTCCTGGAGAGCTTGCAGAGCACTGGGGAAAGGCAGGCAGAGAATTCCCTGCTAGCACCTTCTCTGTGCCTGTTCACATTGCTTCGCAGAATCGCTTTTGTGCAGAAAACAGTAACACTTGTTCAGAAGGAAAGAAAGCACAGAGCCCCAGATTCTATGTTGTCCTGGAGAGCTTGCAGAGCACTGGGGAAAGGCAGGCAGAGAATTCCCTGCTAGCACCTTCTCTGTGCCTGGGAAGCAGAAGTGTGCACATTGCTTCGCAGAATCGCTTTTGTGCAGAAAACAGTAACACTTGTACAGAACGAAAGAAAGCACAGAGCCCCAGATTTTATGTTGTCCTGGAGAGCTTGCAGAGCACTGGGGAAATGCAGGCAGAGAATTCCCTGCTAGCACCTTCTCTGTGCCTGTTCACATTGTTTCGCAGAATCGCTTTTGTGCAGAAAACACTAACACTCGTTCAGAACGAAAGAAAGCACAGAGCCCCAGATTTTATGTTGTCCTGGAGAGCTTGCAGAGCACTGGGGAAAGGCAGGCAGAGAATTCCCTGCTAGCACCTTCTCTGTGCCTGTTCACTTTGCTTGGCAGAATCGCTTTTGTGCAGAAAACACTAACACTTGTTCAGAACGAAAGAAAGCAAAGAGCCCCAGATTTTATGTTGTCCTGGAGAGCTTGCAGAGCACTGGGGAATGGCAGGCAGAGAATTCCCTGCTAGCACCTTCTCTGTGCCTGGGAAGCAGAAGTGTTCACATTGCTTCGCAGAATCGCTTTTGTGCAGAAAACACTAACACTTGTTCAGAATGAAAGAAAGCACAGAGCCCCAGATTTTATGTTGTCCTGGAGAGCTTGCAGAGCACTGGGGAAAGGCAGGCAGAGAATTCCCTGCTAGCACCTTCTCTGTGCCTGTTCACATTGCTTCGCAGAATCGCTTTTGTGCAGAAAACAGTAACACTTGTTCAGAACGAAAGAAAGCATGAGCCCCAGATTTTATGTTGTCCTGGGGAGCTTGCAGAGCACTGGGGAAAGGCAGGCAGAGAATTCCCTGCTAGCACCTTCTCTGTGCCTGGGAAGCAGAAGTGTTCACATTGCTTCGCAGAATCGCTTTTGTGCAGAAAACACTAACACTTGTTCAGAACGAAAGAAAGCACAGAGCCCCAGATTTGATGTTGTCCTGGAGAGCTTGCAGAGCACTGGGGAAAGGCAGGCAGAGAATTCCCTGCTAGCACCTTCTCTGTGCCTGTTCACATTGCTTCGCAGAATCGCTTTTGTGCAGAAAACAGTAACACTTGTTCAGAAGGAAAGAAAGCACAGAGCCCCAGATTTTATGTTGTCCTGGAGAGCTTGCACAGCACTGGGGAAAGGCAGGCAGAGAATTCCCTGCTAGCACCTTCTCTGTGCCTGGGAAGCAGAAGTGTTCATATTGCTTCGCAGAATCGCTTTTGTGCAGAAAACACTAACACTTGTTCAGAATGAAAGAAAGCACAGAGCCCCAGATTTTATGTTGTCCTGGAGAGCTTGCAGAGCACTGGGGAAAGGCAGGCAGAGAATTCCCTGCTAGCACCTTCTCTGTGCCTGTTCATATTGCTTCGCAGAATCGCTTTTGTGCAGAAAACAGTAACACTTGTTCAGAAGGAAAGAAAGCACAGAGCCCCAGATTTTATGTTGTCCTGGAGAGCTTGCAGAGCACTGGGGAAAGGCAGGCAGAGAATTCTCTTCTAGCACCTTCTCTGTGCCTGCTCATATTGCTTCGCAGAATCGCTTTTGTGCAGAAAACACTAACACTTGTTCAGAACGAAAGAAAGCACAGAGCCCCAGATTCTATGTTGTCCTGGAGAGCTTGCAGAGCACTGGGGAAAGGCAGGCAGAGAATTCCCTGCTAGCACCTTCTCTGTGCCTGTTCACATTGCTTCGCAGAATCGCTTTTGTGCAGAAAACAGTAACACTTGTTCAGAACGAAAGAAAGCATGAGCCCCAGATTTTATGTTGTCCTGGGGAGCTTGCAGAGCACTGGGGAAAGGCAGGCAGAGAATTCCCTGCTAGCACCTTCTCTGTGCCTGGGAAGCAGAAGTGTTCACATTGCTTCGCAGAATCGCTTTTGTGCAGAAAACACTAACACTTGTTCAGAACGAAAGAAAGCACAGAGCCCCAGATTCTATGTTGTCCTGGAGAGCCTGCAGAGCACTGGGGAAAGGCAAGCAGAGAATTCCCTGCTAGCACCTTCTCTGTGCCTGTTCACATTGCTTCGCAGAATCGCTTTTGTGCAGAAAACAGTAACACTTGTTCAGAACGAAAGAAAGCACAGAGCCGCAGATTCTATGTTTCCTGCAGAGCTTGCAGAGCACTGGGGAAAGGCAGGCAGAGAATTCCCTGCTAGCACCTTCTCTGTGCCTGGGAAGCAGAAGTGTTCACATTGCTTCGCAGAATCGCTTTTGTGCAGAAAACAGTAACACTTGTTCAGAACGAAAGAAAGCACAGAGCCCCAGATTTTATGTTGTCCTGGAGAGCTTGCAGAGCACTGGGGAAAGGCAGGCAGAGAATTCCCTGCTAGCACCTTCTCTGTGCCTGGGAAGCAGAAGTGTTCACATTGCTTCGCAAGAATCGCTTTTGTGCAGAAAACACTAACACTTGTTCAGAAGGAAAGAAAGCACAGAGCCCCAGATTCTATGTTGTCCTGGAGAGCTTGCAGAGCACTGGGGAAAGGCAGGCAGAGAATTCCCTGCTAGCACCTTCTCTGAGCCTGTTCACAGTTCTTCGCAGAATCGCTTTTGTGCAGAAAACAGTAACACTTGTTCAGAAGGAAAGAAAGCACAGAGCCCCAGATTCTATGTTGTCCTGGAGAGCTTGCAGAGCACTGGGGAAAGGCAGGCAGAGAATTCCTTGCTAGCACCTTCTCTGTGCCTGGGAAGCAGAAATGTTCACATTGCTTCGCAGAATCGCTTTTGTGCAGAAAACACTAACACTTGTTCAGGACGAAAGAAAGCACAGAGCCCCAGATTTGCTGCTGTCCTGGAGAGCTTGCAGAGCACTGGGGAAAGGCAGGCAGAGAATTCCCTGCTAGCACCTTCTCTGTGCCTGGGAAGCAGAAGTGTTCACATTGCTTCGCAAGAATCGCTTTTGTGCAGAAAACAGTAACACTTGTTCAGAAGGAAAGAAAGCACAGAGCCCCAGATTTTATGTTGTCCTGGAGAGCTTGCAGAGCACTGGGGAAAGGCAGGCAGAGAATTCCCTGCTAGCACCTTCTCTGTGCCTGGGAAGCAGAAGTGTTCACATTGCTTCGCAGAATCGCTTTTGTGCAGAAAACACTAACACTTGTTCAGAAGGAAAGAAAGCACAGAGCCCCAGATTTTATGTTGTCCTGGAGAGCTTGCAGAGCACTGGGGAAAGGCAGGCAGAGAATTCCCTGCTAGCACCTTCTCTGTGCCTGGGAAGCAGAAGTGTTCACATTGCTTCGCAGAATCGCTTTTGTGCAGAAAACAGTAACACTTGTTCAGAACGAAAGAAAGCACAGAGCCCCAGATTCTATGTTGTCCTGGAGAGCTTGCAGAGCACTGGGGAAAGGCAGGCAGAGAATTCCCTGCTAGCACCTTCTCTGTGCCTGGGAAGCAGAAGTGTTCACATTGCTTCGCAAGAATCGCTTTTGTGCAGAAAACACTTACACTTGTTCAGAAGGAAAGAAAGCACAGAGCCCCAGATTTTATGTTGTCCTGGAGAGCTTGCAGAGCACTGGGGAAAGGCAGGCAGAGAATTCCTTGCTAGCACCTTCTCTGTGCCTGGGAAACAGAAGTGTTCACATTGCTTCGCAAGAATCGCTTTTGTGCAGAAAACAGTAACACTTGTTCAGAACGAAAGAAAGCACAGAGCCCCAGATTTTATGTTGTCCTGGAGAGCTTGCAGAGCACTGGGGAAAGGCAGGCAGAGAATTCCCTGATAGCACCTTCTCTGTGCCTGGGAAGCAGAAGTGTTCACATTGCTTCGCAAGAATCGCTTTTGTGCAGAAAACAGTAACACTTGTTCAGAAGGAAAGAAAGCACAGAGCCCCAGATTCTATGTTGTCCTGGAGAGCTTGCAGAGCCCTGGGGAAAGGCAGGCAGAGAATTCCCTGCTAGCACCTTCTCTGTGCCTGTTCACATTGCTTCGCAGAATCGCTTTTGTGCAGAAAACAGTAACACTTGTTCAGAAGGAAAGAAAGCACAGAGCCCCAGATTCTATGTTGTCCTGCAGAGCTTGCAGAGCACTGGGGAAAGGCAGGCAGAGAATTCCCTGCTAGCACCTTCTCTGTGCCTGGGAAGCAGAAGTGTTCACATTGCTTCGCAGAATCGCTTTTGTGCAGAAAACAGTAACACTTGTTCAGAAGGAAAGAAAGCACAGAGCCCCAGATTCTATGTTGTCCTGGAGAGCTTGCAGAGCACTGGGGAAAGGCAGGCAGAGAATTCCTTGCTAGCACCTTCTCTGCGCCTGGGAAGCAGAAGTGTTCACATTGCTTCGCAGAATCGCTTTTGTGCAGAAAACAGTAACACTTGTTCAGAAGGAAAGAAAGCACAGAGCCCCAGATTTTATGTTGTCCTGGAGAGCTTGCAGAGCACTGGGGAAAGGCAGGCAGAGAATTCCCTGCTAGCACCTTCTCTGTGCCTGGGAAGCAGAAGTGTTCATATTGCTTCGCAGAATCGCTTTTGTGCAGAAAACACTAAAACTTGTTCAGAATGAAAGAAAGCACAGAGCCCCAGATTTTATGTTGTCCTGGAGAGCTTGCAGAGCACTGGGGAAAGGCAGGCAGAGAATTCCCTGCTAGCACCTTCTCTGTGCCTGTTCATATTGCTTCGCAGAATCGCTTTTGTGCAGAAAACAGTAACACTTGTTCAGAAGGAAAGAAAGCACAGAGCCCCAGATTTTATGTTGTCCTGGAGAGCTTGCAGAGCACTGGGGAAAGGCAGGCAGAGAATTCTCTTCTAGCACCTTCTCTGTGCCTGTTCATATTGCTTCGGAGAATCGCTTTTGTGCAGAAAACACTAACACTTGTTCAGAACGAAAGAAAGCACAGAGCCCCAGATTCTATGTTGTCCTGGAGAGCTTGCAGAGCACTGGGGAAAGGCAGGCAGAGAATTCCCTGCTAGCACCTTCTCTGTGCCTGTTCACATTGCTTCGCAGAATCGCTTTTGTGCAGAAAACAGTAACACTTGTTCAGAACGAAAGAAAGCACAGAGCCCCAGATTCTATGTTGTCCTGGAGAGCTTGCAGAGCACTGGGGAAAGGCAGGCAGAGAATTCCCTGCTAGCACCTTCTCTGTGCCTGTTCACATTGCTTCGCAGAATCGCTTTTGTGCAGAAAACAGTAACACTTGTTCAGAACGAAAGAAAGCATGAGCCCCAGATTTTATGTTGTCCTGGGGAGCTTGCAGAGCACTGGGGAAAGGCAGGCAGAGAATTCCCTGCTAGCACCTTCTCTGTGCCTGGGAAGCAGAAGTGTTCACATTGCTTCGCAGAATCGCTTTTGTGCAGAAAACACTAACACTTGTTCAGAACGAAAGAAAGCACAGAGCCCCAGATTTTATGTTGTCCTGGAGAGCTTGCAGAGCACTGGGGAAAGGCAGGCAGAGAATTCCTTGCTAGCACTTTCTCTGTGCCTGGGAAGCAGACGTGTTCACATTGCTTCGCAGAATCGCTTTTGTGCAGAAAACAGTAACACTTGTTCAGAACGAAAGAAAGCACAGAGCCCCAGATTTTATGTTGTCCTGGAGAGCTTGCAGAGCACTGGGGAAAGGCAGGCAGAGAATTCCCTGATAGCACCTTCTCTGTGCCTGGGAAGCAGAAGTGTTCACATTGCTTCGCAAGAATCGCTTTTGTGCAGAAAACAGTAACACTTGTTCAGAACGAAAGAAAGCATGAGCCCCAGATTTTATGTTGTCCTGGGGAGCTTGCAGAGCACTGGGGAAAGGCAGGCAGAGAATTCCCTGCTAGCACCTTCTCTGTGCCTGGGAAGCAGAAGTGTTCACATTGCTTCGCAGAATCGCTTTTGTGCAGAAAACACTAACACTTGTTCAGAACGAAAGAAAGCACAGAGCCCCAGATTCTATGTTGTCCTGGAGAGCCTGCAGAGCACTGGGGAAAGGCATGCAGAGAATTCCCTTCTAACACCTTCTCTGTGCCTGGGAAGCAGAAGTGTTCACATTGCTTCACAAGAATCGCTTTTGTGCAGAAAACACTAACACTTGTTCAGAAGGAAAGAAAGCACAGAGCCCCAGATTTTATGTTGTCCTGGAGAGCTTGCAGAGCACTGGGGAAAGGCAGGCAGAGAATTCCCTGCTAGCACCTTCTCTGTGCCTGTTCACATTGCTTCGCAGAATCGCTTTTGTGCAGAAAACAGTAACACTTGTTCAGAACGAAAGAAAGCATGAGCCCCAGATTTTATGTTGTCCTGGGGAGCTTGCAGAGCACTGGGGAAAGGCAGGCAGAGAATTCCCTGCTAGCACCTTCTCTGTGCCTGGGAAGCAGAAGTGTTCACATTGCTTCGCAGAATCGCTTTTGTGCAGAAAACAGTAACACTTGTTCAGAAGGAAAGAAAGCACAGAGCCCCAGATTTTATGTTGTCCTGGAGAGCTTGCAGAGCACTGGGGAAAGGCAGGCAGAGAATTCCTTGCTAGCACTTTCTCTGTGCCTGGGAAGCAGACGTGTTCACATTGCTTCGCAGAATCGCTTTTGTGCAGAAAACAGTAACACTTGTTCAGAACGAAAGAAAGCACAGAGCCCCAGATTTTATGTTGTCCTGGAGAGCTTGCAGAGCACTGGGGAAAGGCAGGCAGAGAATTCCCTGATAGCACCTTCTCTGTGCCTGGGAAGCAGAAGTGTTCACATTGCTTCGCAAGAATCGCTTTTGTGCAGAAAACAGTAACACTTGTTCAGAACGAAAGAAAGCATGAGCCCCAGATTTTATGTTGTCCTGGGGAGCTTGCAGAGCACTGGGGAAAGGCAGGAAGAGAATTCCCTGCTAGCACCTTCTCTGTGCCTGGGAAGCAGAAGTGTTCACATTGCTTCGCAGAATCGCTTTTGTGCAGAAAACACTAACACTTGTTCAGAAGGAAAGAAAGCACAGAGCCCCAGATTCTATGTTGTCCTGGAGAGCCTGCAGAGCACTGGGGAAAGGCATGCAGAGAATTCCCTGCTAACACCTTCTCTGTGCCTGGGAAGCAGAAGTGTTCACATTGCTTCACAAGAATCGCTTTTGTGCAGAAAACACTAACACTTGTTCAGAAGGAAAGAAAGCACAGAGCCCCAGATTTTATGTTGTCCTGGAGAGCTTGCAGAGCACTGGGGAAAGGCAAGCAGAGAATTCCCTGCTAGCACCTTCTCTGTGCCTGTTCACATTGCTTCGCAGAATCGCTTTTGTGCAGAAAACAGTAACACTTGTTCAGAACGAAAGAAAGCACAGAGCCGCAGATTCTATGTTTCCTGCAGAGCTTGCAGAGCACTGGGGAAAGGCAGGCAGAGAATTCCCTGCTAGCACCTTCTCTGTGCCTGGGAAGCAGAAGTGTTCACATTGCTTCGCAGAATCGCTTTTGTGCAGAAAACACTAACACTTGTTCAGAAGGAAAGAAAGCACAGAGCCCCAGATTCTATGTTGTCCTGGAGAGCTTGCAGAGCACTGGGGAAAGGCAGGCAGAGAATTCCCTGCTAGCACCTTCTCTGAGCCTGTTCACAGTTCTTCGCAGAATCGCTTTTGTGCAGAAAACAGTAACACTTGTTCAGAAGGAAAGAAAGCACAGAGCCCCAGATTCTATGTTGTCCTGGAGAGCTTGCAGAGCACTGGGGAAAGGCAGGCAGAGAATTCCTTGCTAGCACCTTCTCTGTGCCTGGGAAGCAGAAATGTTCACATTGCTTCGCAGAATCGCTTTTGTGCAGAAAACACTAACACTTGTTCAGGACGAAAGAAAGCACAGAGCCCCAGATTTGCTGCTGTCCTGGAGAGCTTGCAGAGCACTGGGGAAAGGCAGGCAGAGAATTCCCTGCTAGCACCTTCTCTGTGCCTGGGAAGCAGAAGTGTTCACATTGCTTCGCAAGAATCGCTTTTGTGCAGAAAACAGTAACACTTGTTCAGAAGGAAAGAAAGCACAGAGCCCCAGATTTTATGTTGTCCTGGAGAGCTTGCAGAGCACTGGGGAAAGGCAGGCAGAGAATTCCCTGCTAGCACCTTCTCTGTGCCTGGGAAGCAGAAGTGTTCACATTGCTTCGCAGAATCGCTTTTGTGCAGAAAACAGTAACACTTGTTCAGAAGGAAAGAAAGCACAGAGCCCCAGATTTTATGTTGTCCTGGAGAGCTTGCAGAGCACTGGGGAAAGGCAGGCAGAGAATTCCCTGCTAGCACCTTCTCTGTGCCTGGGAAGCAGAAGTGTTCACATGGCTTCGCAGAATCGCTTTTGTGCAGAAAACAGTAACACTTGTTCAGAACGAAAGAAAGCACAGAGCCCCAGATTCTATGTTGTCCTGGAGAGCTTGCAGAGCACTGGGGAAAGGCAGGCAGAGAATTCCCTGCTAGCACCTTCTCTGTGCCTGGGAAGCAGAAGTGTTCACATTGCTTCGCAAGAATCGCTTTTGTGCAGAAAACACTTACACTTGTTCAGAACGAAAGAAAGCACAGAGCCCCAGATTTTATGTTGTCCTGGAGAGCTTGCAGAGCACTGGGGAAAGGCAGGCAGAGAATTCCCTGATAGCACCTTCTCTGTGCCTGGGAAGCAGAAGTGTTCACATTGCTTCGCAAGAATCGCTTTTGTGCAGAAAACAGTAACACTTGTTCAGAAGGAAAGAAAGCACAGAGCCCCAGATTCTATGTTGTCCTGGAGAGCTTGCAGAGCCCTGGGGAAAGGCAGGCAGAGAATTCCCTGCTAGCACCTTCTCTGTGCCTGTTCACATTGCTTCGCAGAATCGCTTTTGTGCAGAAAACAGTAACACTTGTTCAGAAGGAAAGAAAGCACAGAGCCCCAGATTCTATGTTGTCCTGGGGAGCTTGCAGAGCACTGGGGAAAGGCAGGCAGAGAATTCCCTGCTAGCACCTTCTCTGTGCCTGGGAAGCAGAAGTGTTCACATTGCTTCGCAGAATCGCTTTTGTGCAGAAAACAGTAACACTTGTTCAGAACGAAAGAAAGCATGAGCCCCAGATTTTATGTTGTCCTGGAGAGCTTGCAGAGCACTGGGGAAAGGCAGGCAGAGAATTCCCTGCTAGCACCTTCTCTGTGCCTGTTCACATTGCTTCGCAGAATCGCTTTTGTGCAGAAAACAGTAACACTTGTTCAGAAGGAAAGAAAGCACAGAGCCCCAGATTCTATGTTGTCCTGGAGAGCTTGCAGAGCACTGGGGAAAGGCAGGCAGAGAATTCCCTGCTAGCACCTTCTCTGTGCCTGTTCACATTGCTTCGCAGAATCGCTTTTGTGCAGAAAACAGTAACACTTGTTCAGAAGGAAAGAAAGCACAGAGCCCCAGATTCTATGTTGTCCTGGAGAGCTTGCAGAGCACTGGGGAAAGGCAGGCAGAGAATTCCTTGCTAGCACCTTCTCTGTGCCTGGGAAGCAGAAGTGTTCATATTGCTTCGCAGAATCGCTTTTGTGCAGAAAACACTAACACTTGTTCAGAATGAAAGAAAGCACAGAGCCCCAGATTTTATGTTGTCCTGGAGAGCTTGCAGAGCACTGGGGAAAGGCAGGCAGAGAATTCCCTGCTAGCACCTTCTCTGTGCCTGTTCATATTGCTTCGCAGAATAGCTTTTGTGCAGAAAACAGTAACACTTGTTCAGAAGGAAAGAAAGCACAGAGCCCCAGATTTTATGTTGTCCTGGAGAGCTTGCAGAGCACTGGGGAAAGGCAGGCAGAGAATTCTCTTCTAGCACCTTCTCTGTGCCTGTTCATATTGCTTCGGAGAATCGCTTTTGTGCAGAAAACACTAACACTTGTTCAGAACGAAAGAAAGCACAGAGCCCCAGATTCTATGTTGTCCTGGAGAGCTTGCAGAGCACTGGGGAAAGGCAGGCAGAGAATTCCCTGCTAGCACCTTCTCTGTGCCTGTTCACATTGCTTCGCAGAATCGCTTTTGTGCAGAAAACAGTAACACTTGTTCAGAACGAAAGAAAGCATGAGCCCCAGATTTTATGTTGTCCTGGGGAGCTTGCAGAGCACTGGGGAAAGGCAGGCAGAGAATTCCCTGCTAGCACCTTCTCTGTGCCTGGGAAGCAGAAGTGTTCACATTGCTTCGCAGAATCGCTTTTGTGCAGAAAACACTAACACTTGTTCAGAACGAAAGAAAGCACAGAGCCCCAGATTTGATGTTGTCCTGGAGAGCTTGCAGAGCACTGGGGAAAGGCAGGCAGAGAATTCCCTGCTAGCACCTTCTCTGTGCCTGTTCACATTGCTTCGCAGAATCGCTTTTGTGCAGAAAACAGTAACACTTGTTCAGAAGGAAAGAAAGCACAGAGCCCCAGATTTTATGTTGTCCTGGAGAGCTTGCAGAGCACTGGGGAAAGGCAGGCAGAGAATTCCCTGCTAGCACCTTCTCTGTGCCTGGGAAGCAGAAGTGTTCATATTGCTTCGCAGAATCGCTTTTGTGCAGAAAACACTAACACTTGTTCAGAATGAAAGAAAGCACAGAGCCCCAGATTTTATGTTGTCCTGGAGAGCTTGCAGAGCACTGGGGAAAGGCAGGCAGAGAATTCCCTGCTAGCACCTTCTCTGTGCCTGGGAAGCAGAAGTGTTCACATTGCTTCGCAGAATCGCTTTTGTGCAGAAAACAGTAACACTTGTTCAGAACGAAAGAAAGCATGAGCCCCAGATTTTATGTTGTCCTGGAGAGCTTGCAGAGCACTGGGGAAAGGCAGGCAGAGAATTCCCTGCTAGCACCTTCTCTGTGCCTGTTCACATTGCTTCGCAGAATCGCTTTTGTGCAGAAAACAGTAACACTTGTTCAGAAGGAAAGAAAGCACAGAGCCCCAGATTCTATGTTGTCCTGGAGAGCTTGCAGAGCACTGGGGAAAGGCAGGCAGAGAATTCCCTGCTAGCACCTTCTCTGTGCCTGGGAAGCAGAAGTGTGCACATTGCTTCGCAGAATCGCTTTTGTGCAGAAAACAGTAACACTTGTACAGAACGAAAGAAAGCACAGAGCCCCAGATTTTATGTTGTCCTGGAGAGCTTGCAGAGCACTGGGGAAATGCAGGCAGAGAATTCCCTGCTAGCACCTTCTCTGTGCCTGTTCACATTGTTTCGCAGAATCGCTTTTGTGCAGAAAACACTAACACTCGTTCAGAACGAAAGAAAGCACAGAGCCCCAGATTTTATGTTGTCCTGGAGAGCTTGCAGAGCACTGGGGAAAGGCAGGCAGAGAATTCCCTGCTAGCACCTTCTCTGTGCCTGTTCACATTGCTTGGCAGAATCGCTTTTGTGCAGAAAACACTAACACTTGTTCAGAACGAAAGAAAGCAAAGAGCCCCAGATTTTATGTTGTCCTGGAGAGCTTGCAGAGCACTGGGGAATGGCAGGCAGAGAATTCCCTGCTAGCACCTTCTCTGTGCCTGGGAAGCAGAAGTGTTCACATTGCTTCGCAGAATCGCTTTTGTGCAGAAAACACTAACACTTGTTCAGAATGAAAGAAAGCACAGAGCCCCAGATTTTATGTTGTCCTGGAGAGCTTGCAGAGCACTGGGGAAAGGCAGGCAGAGAATTCCCTGCTAGCACCTTCTCTGTGCCTGTTCATATTGCTTCGCAGAATCGCTTTTGTGCAGAAAACAGTAACACTTGTTCAGAAGGAAAGAAAGCACAGAGCCCCAGATTTTATGTTGTCCTGGACAGCTTGCAGAGCACTGGGGAAAGGCAGGCAGAGAATTCTCTTCTAGCACCTTCTCTGTGCCTGTTCATATTGCTTCGCAGAATCGCTTTTGTGCAGAAAACACTAACACTTGTTCAGAACGAAAGAAAGCACAGAGCCCCAGATTCTATGTTGTCCTGGAGAGCTTGCAGAGCACTGGGGAAAGGCAGGCAGAGAATTCCCTGCTAGCACCTTCTCTGTGCCTGTTCACATTGCTTCGCAGAATCGCTTTTGTGCAGAAAACAGTAACACTTGTTCAGAACGAAAGAAAGCATGAGCCCCAGATTTTATGTTGTCCTGGGGAGCTTGCAGAGCACTGGGGAAAGGCAGGCAGAGAATTCCCTGCTAGCACCTTCTCTGTGCCTGGGAAGCAGAAGTGTTCACATTGCTTCGCAGAATCGCTTTTGTGCAGAAAACACTAACACTTGTTCAGAACGAAAGAAAGCACAGAGCCCCAGATTCTATGTTGTCCTGGAGAGCTTGCAGAGCACTGGGGAAAGGCAGGCAGAGAATTCCTTGCTAGCACCTTCTCTGTGCCTGGGAAGCAGAAGTGTTCACATTGCTTCGCAGAATCGCTTTTGTGCAGAAAACAGTAACACTTGTTCAGAACGAAAGGAAGCACAGAGCCCCAGATTTTATGTTGTCCTGGAGAGCTTGCAGAGCACTGGGGAAAGGCAGGCAGAGAATTCCCTGCTAGCACCTTCTCTGTGCCTGGGAAGCAGAAGTGTTCACATTGCTTCGCAGAATCGCTTTTGTGCAGAAAACACTAACACTTGTTCAGAATGAAAGGAAGCACAGAGCCCCAGATTTGCTGTTGTCCTGGAGAGCTTGCAGAGCACTGGGGAAAGGCAGGCAGAGAATTCCCTGCTAGCACCTTCTCTGTGCCTGTTCACATTGCTTCGCAGAATCGCTTTTGTGCAGAAAACAGTAACACTTGTTCAGAAGGAAAGAAAGCACAGAGCCCCAGATTCTATGTTGTCCTGGAGAGCTTGCAGAGCACTGGGGAAAGGCAGGCAGAGAATTCCCTGCTAGCACCTTCTCTGTGCCTGGGAAGCAGAAGTGTGCACATTGCTTCGCAGAATCGCTTTTGTGCAGAAAACAGTAACACTTGTACAGAACGAAAGAAAGCACAGAGCCCCAGATTTTATGTTGTCCTGGAGAGCTTGCAGAGCACTGGGGAAAGGCAGGCAGAGAATTCCCTGCTAGCACCTTCTCTGTGCCTGGGAAGCAGAAGTGTTCACATTGCTTCGCAAGAATCGCTTTTGTGCAGAAAACAGTAACACTTGTTCAGAAGGAAAGAAAGCACAGAGCCCCAGATTCTATGTTGTCCTGGAGAGCTTGCAGAGCACTGGGGAAAGGCAGGCAGAGAATTCCCTGCTAGCACCTTCTCTGAGCCTGTTCACAGTTCTTCGCAGAATCGCTTTTGTGCAGAAAACAGTAACACTTGTTCAGAAGGAAAGAAAGCACAGAGCCCCAGATTCTATGTTGTCCTGGAGAGCTTGCAGAGCACTGGGGAAAGGCAGGCAGAGAATTCCTTGCTAGCACCTTCTCTGTGCCTGGGAAGCAGAAATGTTCACATTGCTTCGCAGAATCGCTTTTGTGCAGAAAACACTAACACTTGTTCAGGACGAAAGAAAGCACAGAGCCCCAGATTTGCTGCTGTCCTGGAGAGCTTGCAGAGCACTGGGGAAAGGCAGGCAGAGAATTCCCTGCTAGCACCTTCTCTGTGCCTGGGAAGCAGAAGTGTTCACATTGCTTCGCAAGAATCGCTTTTGTGCAGAAAACAGTAACACTTGTTCAGAAGGAAAGAAAGCACAGAGCCCCAGATTTTATGTTGTCCTGGAGAGCTTGCAGAGCACTGGGGAAAGGCAGGCAGAGAATTCCCTGCTAGCACCTTCTCTGTGCCTGTTCACATTGCTTCGCAGAATCGCTTTTGTGCAGAAAACAGTAACACTTGTTCAGAAGGAAAGAAAGCACAGAGCCCCAGATTTTATGTTGTCCTGGACAGCTTGCAGAGCACTGGGGAAAGGCAGGCAGAGAATTCCCTGCTAGCACCTTCTCTGTGCCTGGGAAGCAGAAGTGTTCACATTGCTTCGCAGAATCGCTTTTGTGCAGAAAACAGTAACACTTGTTCAGAAGGAAAGAAAGCACAGAGCCCCAGATTTTATGTTGTCCTGGAGAGCTTGCAGAGCACTGGGGAAAGGCAGGCAGAGAATTCCCTGCTAGCACCTTCTCTGTGCCTGGGAAGCAGAAGTGTTCACATTGCTTCGCAAGAATCGCTTTTGTGCAGAAAACACTTACACTTGTTCAGAAGGAAAGAAAGCACAGAGCCCCAGATTTTATGTTGTCCTGGAGAGCTTGCAGAGCACTGGGGAAAGGCAGGCAGAGAATTCCTTGCTAGCACCTTCTCTGTGCCTGGGAAACAGAAGTGTTCACATTGCTTCGCAAGAATCGCTTTTGTGCAGAAAACAGTAACACTTGTTCAGAACGAAAGAAAGCACAGAGCCCCAGATTTTATGTTGTCCTGGAGAGCTTGCAGAGCACTGGGGAAAGGCAGGCAGAGAATTCCCTGATAGCACCTTCTCTGTGCCTGGGAAGCAGAAGTGTTCACATTGCTTCGCAAGAATCGCTTTTGTGCAGAAAACACTAACACTTGTTCAGAAGGAAAGAAAGCACAGAGCCCCAGATTCTATGTTGTCCTGGAGAGCTTGCAGAGCCCTGGGGAAAGGCAGGCAGAGAATTCCCTGCTAGCACCTTCTCTGTGCCTGTTCACATTGCTTCGCAGAATCGCTTTTGTGCAGAAAACAGTAACACTTGTTCAGAAGGAAAGAAAGCACAGAGCCCCAGATTCTATGTTGTCCTGCAGAGCTTGCAGAGCACTGGGGAAAGGCAGGCAGAGAATTCCCTGCTAGCACCTTCTCTGTGCCTGGGAAGCAGAAGTGTTCACATTGCTTCGCAGAATCGCTTTTGTGCAGAAAACAGTAACACTTGTTCAGAACGAAAGAAAGCATGAGCCCCAGATTTTATGTTGTCCTGGAGAGCTTGCAGAGCACTGGGGAAAGGCAGGCAGAGAATTCCCTGCTAGCACCTTCTCTGTGCCTGTTCACATTGCTTCGCAGAATCGCTTTTGTGCAGAAAACAGTAACACTTGTTCAGAAGGAAAGAAAGCACAGAGCCCCAGATTCTATGTTGTCCTGGAGAGCTTGCAGAGCACTGGGGAAAGGCAGGCAGAGAATTCCCTGCTAGCACCTTCTCTGTGCCTGTTCACATTGCTTCGCAGAATCGCTTTTGTGCAGAAAAGACTAACACTTCTTCAGAAGGAAAGAAAGCACAGAGCCCCAGATTCTATGTTGTCCTGGAGAGCTTGCAGAGCACTGGGGAAAGGCAGGCAGAGAATTCCTTGCTAGCACCTTCTCTGCGCCTGGGAAGCAGAAGTGTTCACATTGCTTCGCAGAATCGCTTTTGTGCAGAAAACAGTAACACTTGTTCAGAAGGAAAGAAAGCACAGAGCCCCAGATTTGATGTTGTCCTGGAGAGCTTGCAGAGCACTGGGGAAAGGCAGGCAGAGAATTCCCTGCTAGCACCTTCTCTGTGCCTGTTCACATTGCTTCGCAGAATCGCTTTTGTGCAGAAAACAGTAACACTTGTTCAGAAGGAAAGAAAGCACAGAGCCCCAGATTTTATGTTGTCCTGGAGAGCTTGCAGAGCACTGGGGAAAGGCAGGCAGAGAATTCCCTGCTAGCACCTTCTCTGTGCCTGTTCATATTGCTTCGCAGAATCGCTTTTGTGCAGAAAACAGTAACACTTGTTCAGAAGGAAAGAAAGCACAGAGCCCCAGATTTTATGTTGTCCTGGAGAGCTTGCAGAGCACTGGGGAAAGGCAGGCAGAGAATTCTCTTCTAGCACCTTCTCTGTGCCTGTTCATATTGCTTCGCAGAATCGCTTTTGTGCAGAAAACACTAACACTTGTTCAGAACGAAAGAAAGCACAGAGCCCCAGATTCTATGTTGTCCTGGAGAGCTTGCAGAGCACTGGGGAAAGGCAGGCAGAGAATTCCCTGCTAGCACCTTCTCTGTGCCTGTTCACATTGCTTCGCAGAATCGCTTTTGTGCAGAAAACAGTAACACTTGTTCAGAACGAAAGAAAGCATGAGCCCCAGATTTTATGTTGTCCTGGGGAGCTTGCAGAGCACTGGGGAAAGGCAGGCAGAGAATTCCCTGCTAGCACCTTCTCTGTGCCTGGGAAGCAGAAGTGTTCACATTGCTTCGCAGAATCGCTTTTGTGCAGAAAACACTAACACTTGTTCAGAACGAAAGAAAGCACAGAGCCCCAGATTTGATGTTGTCCTGGAGAGCTTGCAGAGCACTGGGGAAAGGCAGGCAGAGAATTCCCTGCTAGCACCTTCTCTGTGCCTGTTCACATTGCTTCGCAGAATCGCTTTTGTGCAGAAAACAGTAACACTTGTTCAGAAGGAAAGAAAGCACAGAGCCCCAGATTTTATGTTGTCCTGGAGAGCTTGCAGAGCACTGGGGAAAGGCAGGCAGAGAATTCCCTGCTAGCACCTTCTCTGTGCCTGGGAAGCAGAAGTGTTCATATTGCTTCGCAGAATCGCTTTTGTGCAGAAAACACTAACACTTGTTCAGAATGAAAGAAAGCACAGAGCCCCAGATTTTATGTTGTCCTGGAGAGCTTGCAGAGCACTGGGGAAAGGCAGGCAGAGAATTCCCTGCTAGCACCTTCTCTGTGCCTGGGAAGCAGAAGTGTTCACATTGCTTCGCAGAATCGCTTTTGTGCAGAAAACAGTAACACTTGTTCAGAACGAAAGAAAGCATGAGCCCCAGATTTTATGTTGTCCTGGAGAGCTTGCAGAGCACTGGGGAAAGGCAGGCAGAGAATTCCCTGCTAGCACCTTCTCTGTGCCTGTTCACATTGCTTCGCAGAATCGCTTTTGTGCAGAAAACAGTAACACTTGTTCAGAAGGAAAGAAAGCACAGAGCCCCAGATTCTATGTTGTCCTGGAGAGCTTGCAGAGCACTGGGGAAAGGCAGGCAGAGAATTCCCTGCTAGCACCTTCTCTGTGCCTGGGAAGCAGAAGTGTGCACATTGCTTCGCAGAATCGCTTTTGTGCAGAAAACAGTAACACTTGTACAGAACGAAAGAAAGCACAGAGCCCCAGATTTTATGTTGTCCTGGAGAGCTTGCAGAGCACTGCGGAAATGCAGGCAGAGAATTCCCTGCTAGCACCTTCTCTGTGCCTGTTCACATTGTTTCGCAGAATCGCTTTTGTGCAGAAAACACTAACACTCGTTCAGAACGAAAGAAAGCACAGAGCCCCAGATTTTATGTTGTCCTGGAGAGCTTGCAGAGCACTGGGGAAAGGCAGGCAGAGAATTCCCTGCTAGCACCTTCTCTGTGCCTGTTCACATTGCTTGGCAGAATCGCTTTTGTGCAGAAAACACTAACACTTGTTCAGAACGAAAGAAAGCAAAGAGCCCCAGATTTTATGTTGTCCTGGAGAGCTTGCAGAGCACTGGGGAATGGCAGGCAGAGAATTCCCTGCTAGCACCTTCTCTGTGCCTGGGAAGCAGAAGTGTTCACATTGCTTCGCAGAATCGCTTTTGTGCAGAAAACACTAACACTTGTTCAGAATGAAAGAAAGCACAGAGCCCCAGATTTTATGTTGTCCTGGAGAGCTTGCAGAGCACTGGGGAAAGGCAGGCAGAGAATTCCCTGCTAGCACCTTCTCTGTGCCTGTTCATATTGCTTCGCAGAATCGCTTTTGTGCAGAAAACAGTAACACTTGTTCAGAAGGAAAGAAAGCACAGAGCCCCAGATTTTATGTTGTCCTGGACAGCTTGCAGAGCACTGGGGAAAGGCAGGCAGAGAATTCTCTTCTAGCACCTTCTCTGTGCCTGTTCATATTGCTTCGCAGAATCGCTTTTGTGCAGAAAACACTAACACTTGTTCAGAACGAAAGAAAGCACAGAGCCCCAGATTCTATGTTGTCCTGGAGAGCTTGCAGAGCACTGGGGAAAGGCAGGCAGAGAATTCCCTGCTAGCACCTTCTCTGTGCCTGTTCACATTGCTTCGCAGAATCGCTTTTGTGCAGAAAACAGTAACACTTGTTCAGAACGAAAGAAAGCATGAGCCCCAGATTTTATGTTGTCCTGGGGAGCTTGCAGAGCACTGGGGAAAGGCAGGCAGAGAATTCCCTGCTAGCACCTTCTCTGTGCCTGGGAAGCAGAAGTGTTCACATTGCTTCGCAGAATCGCTTTTGTGCAGAAAACACTAACACTTGTTCAGAAGGAAAGAAAGCACAGAGCCCCAGATTCTATGTTGTCCTGGAGAGCTTGCAGAGCACTGGGGAAAGGCAGGCAGAGAATTCCTTGCTAGCACCTTCTCTGTGCCTGGGAAGCAGAAGTGTTCACATTGCTTCGCAGAATCGCTTTTGTGCAGAAAACAGTAACACTTGTTCAGAACGAAAGAAAGCACAGAGCCCCAGATTTTATGTTGTCCTGGAGAGCTTGCAGAGCACTGGGGAAAGGCAGGCAGAGAATTCCCTGCTAGCACCTTCTCTGTGCCTGGGAAGCAGAAGTGTTCACATTGCTTCGCAGAATCGCTTTTGTGCAGAAAACACTAACACTTGTTCAGAACGAAAGGAAGCACAGAGCCCCAGATTTGCTGTTGTCCTGGAGAGCTTGCAGAGCACTGGGGAAAGGCAGGCAGAGAATTCCCTGCTAGCACCTTCTCTGTGCCTGTTCACATTGCTTCGCAGAATCGCTTTTGTGCAGAAAACAGTAACACTTGTTCAGAAGGAAAGAAAGCACAGAGCCCCAGATTCTATGTTGTCCTGGAGAGCTTGCAGAGCACTGGGGAAAGGCAGGCAGAGAATTCCCTGCTAGCACCTTCTCTGTGCCTGGGAAGCAGAAGTGTGCACATTGCTTCGCAGAATCGCTTTTGTGCAGAAAACAGTAACACTTGTACAGAACGAAAGAAAGCACAGAGCCCCAGATTTTATGTTGTCCTGGGGAGCTTGCAGAGCACTGGGGAAAGGCAGGCAGAGAATTCCCTGCTAGCACCTTCTCTGTGCCTGGGAAGCAGAAGTGTTCACATTGCTTCGCAAGAATCGCTTTTGTGCAGAAAACAGTAACACTTGTTCAGAAGGAAAGAAAGCACAGAGCCCCAGATTCTATGTTGTCCTGGAGAGCTTGCAGAGCACTGGGGAAAGGCAGGCAGAGAATTCCCTGCTAGCACCTTCTCTGAGCCTGTTCACAGTTCTTCGCAGAATCGCTTTTGTGCAGAAAACAGTAACACTTGTTCAGAAGGAAAGAAAGCACAGAGCCCCAGATTCTATGTTGTCCTGGAGAGCTTGCAGAGCACTGGGGAAAGGCAGGCAGAGAATTCCTTGCTAGCACCTTCTCTGTGCCTGGGAAGCAGAAATGTTCACATTGCTTCGCAGAATCGCTTTTGTGCAGAAAACACTAACACTTGTTCAGGACGAAAGAAAGCACAGAGCCCCAGATTTGCTGCTGTCCTGGAGAGCTTGCAGAGCACTGGGGAAAGGCAGGCAGAGAATTCCCTGCTAGCACCTTCTCTGTGCCTGGGAAGCAGAAGTGTTCACATTGCTTCGCAAGAATCGCTTTTGTGCAGAAAACAGTAACACTTGTTCAGAAGGAAAGAAAGCACAGAGCCCCAGATTTTATGTTGTCCTGGAGAGCTTGCAGAGCACTGGGGAAAGGCAGGCAGAGAATTCCCTGCTAGCACCTTCTCTGTGCCTGTTCACATTGCTTCGCAGAATCGCTTTTGTGCAGAAAACAGTAACACTTGTTCAGAAGGAAAGAAAGCACAGAGCCCCAGATTTTATGTTGTCCTGGACAGCTTGCAGAGCACTGGGGAAAGGCAGGCAGAGAATTCCCTGCTAGCACCTTCTCTGTGCCTGGGAAGCAGAAGTGTTCACATTGCTTCGCAGAATCGCTTTTGTGCAGAAAACAGTAACACTTGTTCAGAAGGAAAGAAAGCACAGAGCCCCAGATTTTATGTTGTCCTGGAGAGCTTGCAGAGCACTGGGGAAAGGCAGGCAGAGAATTCCCTGCTAGCACCTTCTCTGTGCCTGGGAAGCAGAAGTGTTCACATTGCTTCGCAAGAATCGCTTTTGTGCAGAAAACACTAACACTTGTTCAGAAGGAAAGAAAGCACAGAGCCCCAGATTCTATGTTGTCCTGGAGAGCTTGCAGAGCCCTGGGGAAAGGCAGGCAGAGAATTCCCTGCTAGCACCTTCTCTGTGCCTGTTCACATTGCTTCGCAGAATCGCTTTTGTGCAGAAAACAGTAACACTTGTTCAGAAGGAAAGAAAGCACAGAGCCCCAGATTCTATGTTGTCCTGCAGAGCTTGCAGAGCACTGGGGAAAGGCAGGCAGAGAATTCCCTGCTAGCACCTTCTCTGTGCCTGGGAAGCAGAAGTGTTCACATTGCTTCGCAGAATCGCTTTTGTGCAGAAAACAGTAACACTTGTTCAGAACGAAAGAAAGCATGAGCCCCAGATTTTATGTTGTCCTGGAGAGCTTGCAGAGCACTGGGGAAAGGCAGGCAGAGAATTCCCTGCTAGCACCTTCTCTGTGCCTGTTCACATTGCTTCGCAGAATCGCTTTTGTGCAGAAAACAGTAACACTTGTTCAGAAGGAAAGAAAGCACAGAGCCCCAGATTCTATGTTGTCCTGGAGAGCTTGCAGAGCACTGGGGAAAGGCAGGCAGAGAATTCCCTGCTAGCACCTTCTCTGTGCCTGTTCACATTGCTTCGCAGAATCGCTTTTGTGCAGAAAACAGTAACACTTGTTCAGAAGGAAAGAAAGCACAGAGCCCCAGATTCTATGTTGTCCTGGAGAGCTTGCAGAGCACTGGGGAAAGGCAGGCAGAGAATTCCTTGCTAGCACCTTCTCTGCGCCTGGGAAGCAGAAGTGTTCACATTGCTTCGCAGAATCGCTTTTGTGCAGAAAACAGTAACACTTGTTCAGAAGGAAAGAAAGCACAGAGCCCCAGATTTGATGTTGTCCTGGAGAGCTTGCAGAGCACTGGGGAAAGGCAGGCAGAGAATTCCCTGCTAGCACCTTCTCTGTGCCTGTTCACATTGCTTCGCAGAATCGCTTTTGTGCAGAAAACAGTAACACTTGTTCAGAAGGAAAGAAAGCACAGAGCCCCAGATTTTATGTTGTCCTGGAGAGCTTGCAGAGCACTGGGGAAAGGCAGGCAGAGAATTCCCTGCTAGCACCTTCTCTGTGCCTGTTCATATTGCTTCGCAGAATCGCTTTTGTGCAGAAAACAGTAACACTTGTTCAGAAGGAAAGAAAGCACAGAGCCCCAGATTTTATGTTGTCCTGGAGAGCTTGCAGAGCACTGGGGAAAGGCAGGCAGAGAATTCTCTTCTAGCACCTTCTCTGTGCCTGTTCATATTGCTTCGCAGAATCGCTTTTGTGCAGAAAACACTAACACTTGTTCAGAACGAAAGAAAGCACAGAGCCCCAGATTCTATGTTGTCCTGGAGAGCTTGCAGAGCACTGGGGAAAGGCAGGCAGAGAATTCCCTGCTAGCACCTTCTCTGTGCCTGTTCACATTGCTTCGCAGAATCGCTTTTGTGCAGAAAACAGTAACACTTGTTCAGAACGAAAGAAAGCATGAGCCCCAGATTTTATGTTGTCCTGGGGAGCTTGCAGAGCACTGGGGAAAGGCAGGCAGAGAATTCCCTGCTAGCACCTTCTCTGTGCCTGGGAAGCAGAAGTGTTCACATTGCTTCGCAGAATCGCTTTTGTGCAGAAAACACTAACACTTGTTCAGAACGAAAGAAAGCACAGAGCCCCAGATTTTATGTTGTCCTGGAGAGCTTGCAGAGCACTGGGGAAAGGCAGGCAGAGAATTCCTTGCTAGCACTTTCTCTGTGCCTGGGAAGCAGACGTGTTCACATTGCTTCGCAGAATCGCTTTTGTGCAGAAAACAGTAACACTTGTTCAGAACGAAAGAAAGCACAGAGCCCCAGATTTTATGTTGTCCTGGAGAGCTTGCAGAGCACTGGGGAAAGGCAGGCAGAGAATTCCCTGCTAGCACCTTCTCTGTGCCTGGGAAGCAGAAGTGTTCACATTGCTTCGCAGAATCGCTTTTGTGCAGAAAACAGTAACACTTGTTCAGAACGAAAGAAAGCATGAGCCCCAGATTTTATATTGTCCTGGAGAGCTTGCAGAGCACTGGGGAAAGGCAGGCAGAGAATTCCCTGCTAGCACCTTCTCTGTGCCTGTTCACATTGCTTCGCAGAATCGCTTTTGTGCAGAAAACAGTAACACTTGTTCAGAAGGAAAGAAAGCACAGAGCCCCAGATTCTATGTTGTCCTGGAGAGCTTGCAGAGCACTGGGGAAAGGCAGGCAGAGAATTCCCTGCTAGCACCTTCTCTGTGCCTGTTCACATTGCTTGGCAGAATCGCTTTTGTGCAGAAAACACTAACACTTGTTCAGAACGAAAGAAAGCAAAGAGCCCCAGATTTTATGTTGTCCTGGAGAGCTTGCAGAGCACTGGGGAATGGCAGGCAGAGAATTCCCTGCTAGCACCTTCTCTGTGCCTGGGAAGCAGAAGTGTTCACATTGCTTCGCAGAATCGCTTTTGTGCAGAAAACACTAACACTTGTTCAGAATGAAAGAAAGCACAGAGCCCCAGATTTTATGTTGTCCTGGAGAGCTTGCAGAGCACTGGGGAAAGGCAGGCAGAGAATTCCCTGCTAGCACCTTCTCTGTGCCTGTTCATATTGCTTCGCAGAATCGCTTTTGTGCAGAAAACAGTAACACTTGTTCAGAAGGAAAGAAAGCACAGAGCCCCAGATTTTATGTTGTCCTGGAGAGCTTGCAGAGCACTGGGGAAAGGCAGGCAGAGAATTCTCTTCTAGCACCTTCTCTGTGCCTGTTCATATTGCTTCGCAGAATCGCTTTTGTGCAGAAAACACTAACACTTGTTCAGAACGAAAGAAAGCACAGAGCCCCAGATTCTATGTTGTCCTGGAGAGCTTGCAGAGCACTGGGGAAAGGCAGGCAGAGAATTCCCTGCTAGCACCTTCTCTGTGCCTGTTCACATTGCTTCGCAGAATCGCTTTTGTGCAGAAAACAGTAACACTTGTTCAGAACGAAAGAAAGCATGAGCCCCAGATTTTATGTTGTCCTGGGGAGCTTGCAGAGCACTGGGGAAAGGCAGGCAGAGAATTCCCTGCTAGCACCTTCTCTGTGCCTGGGAAGCAGAAGTGTTCACATTGCTTCGCAGAATCGCTTTTGTGCAGAAAACACTAACACTTGTTCAGAACGAAAGAAAGCACAGAGCCCCAGATTCTATGTTGTCCTGGAGAGCTTGCAGAGCACTGGGGAAAGGCAGGCAGAGAATTCCTTGCTAGCACCTTCTCTGTGCCTGGGAAGCAGAAGTGTTCACATTGCTTCGCAGAATCGCTTTTGTGCAGAAAACACTAACACTTGTTCAGAACGAAAGGAAGCACAGAGCCCCAGATTTTATGTTGTCCTGGAGAGCTTGCAGAGCACTGGGGAAAGGCAGGCAGAGAATTCCCTGCTAGCACCTTCTCTGTGCCTGGGAAGCAGAAGTGTTCACATTGCTTCGCAGAATCGCTTTTGTGCAGAAAACACTAACACTTGTTCAGAACGAAAGGAAGCACAGAGCCCCAGATTTGCTGTTGTCCTGGAGAGCTTGCAGAGCACTGGGGAAAGGCAGGCAGAGAATTCCCTGCTAGCACCTTCTCTGTGCCTGTTCACATTGCTTCGCAGAATCGCTTTTGTGCAGAAAACAGTAACACTTGTTCAGAAGGAAAGAAAGCACAGAGCCCCAGATTCTATGTTGTCCTGGAGAGCTTGCAGAGCACTGGGGAAAGGCAGGCAGAGAATTCCCTGCTAGCACCTTCTCTGTGCCTGGGAAGCAGAAGTGTGCACATTGCTTCGCAGAATCGCTTTTGTGCAGAAAACAGTAACACTTGTACAGAACGAAAGAAAGCACAGAGCCCCAGATTTTATGTTGTCCTGGAGAGCTTGCAGAGCACTGGGGAAAGGCAGGCAGAGAATTCCCTGCTAGCACCTTCTCTGTGCCTGTTCACATTGTTTCGCAGAATCGCTTTTGTGCAGAAAACACTAACACTCGTTCAGAACGAAAGAAAGCACAGAGCCCCAGATTTTATGTTGTCCTGGAGAGCTTGCAGAGCACTGGGGAAAGGCAGGCAGAGAATTCCCTGCTAGCACCTTCTCTGTGCCTGTTCACATTGCTTCGCAGAATCGCTTTTGTGCAGAAAACACTAACACTTGTTCAGAACGAAAGAAAGCATGAGCCCCAGATTTTATGTTGTCCTGGGGAGCTTGCAGAGCACTGGGGAAAGGCAGGCAGAGAATTCCTTGCTAGCGCGTTCTCTGTGCCTGGGAAGCAGAAGTGTTCACATTGCTTGGCAGAATCGCTTTTGTGCAGAAAACACTAACACTTGTTCAGAACGAAAGAAAGCACAGAGCCCCAGATTTTATGTTGTCCTGGAGAGCTTGCAGAGCACTGGGGAAAGGCAGGCAGAGAATTCCCTGCTAGCACCTTCTCTGTGCCTGGGAAGCAGAAGTGTTCACATTGCTTCGCAGAATCGCTTTTGTGCAGAAAACAGTAACACTTGTTCAGAAGGAAAGAAAGCACAGAGCCCCAGATTTTATGTTGTCCTGGAGAGCTTGCAGAGCACTGGGGAAAGGCAGGCAGAGAATTCCCTGCTAGCACCTTCTCTGTGCCTGGGAAGCAGAAGTGTTCACATTGCTTCGCAGAATCGCTTTTGTGCAGAAAACAGTAACACTTGTTCAGAACGAAAGAAAGCACAGAGCCCCACATTTTATGTTGTCCTGGAGAGCTTGCAGAGCACTGGGGAAAGGCAGGCAGAGAATTCCCTGCTAGCACCTTCTCTGTGCCTGGGAAGCAGAAGTGTTCACATTGCTTCGCAGAATCGCTTTTGTGCAGAAAACACTAACACTTGTTCAGAATGAAAGAAAGCACAGAGCCCCAGATTTTATGTTGTCCTGGAGAGCTTGCAGAGCACTGGGGAAAGGCAGGCAGAGAATTCCCTGCTAGCACCTTCTCTGTGCCTGGGAAGCAGAAGTGTTCACATTGCTTCGCAGAATCGCTTTTGTGCAGAAAACACTAACACTTGTTCAGAACGAAAGGAAGCACAGAGCCCCAGATTTGCTGTTGTCCTGGAGAGCTTGCAGAGCACTGGGGAAAGGCAGGCAGAGAATTCCCTGCTAGCACCTTCTCTGTGCCTGTTCACATTGCTTCGCAGAATCGCTTTTGTGCAGAAAACAGTAACACTTGTTCAGAAGGAAAGAAAGCACAGAGCCCCAGATTCTATGTTGTCCTGGAGAGCTTGCAGAGCACTGGGGAAAGGCAGGCAGAGAATTCCCTGCTAGCACCTTCTCTGTGCCTGTTCACATTGCTTCGCAGAATCGCTTTTGTGCAGAAAACACTAACACTTGTTCAGAACGAAAGAAAGCATGAGCCCCAGATTTTATGTTGTCCTGGGGAGCTTGCAGAGCACTGGGGAAATGCAGGCAGAGAATTCCTTGCTAGCGCGTTCTCTGTGCCTGGGAAGCAGAAGTGTTCACATTGCTTGGCAGAATCGCTTTTGTGCAGAAAACACTAACACTTGTTCAGAACGAAAGAAAGCACAGAGCCCCAGATTTGCTGCTGTCCTGGAGAGCTTGCAGAGCACTGGGGAAAGGCAGGCAGAGAATTCCCTGCTAGCACCTTCTCTGTGCCTGGGAAGCAGAAGTGTTCACATTGCTTCGCAAGAATCGCTTTTGTGCAGAAAACAGTAACACTTGTTCAGAAGGAAAGAAAGCACAGAGCCCCAGATTTTATGTTGTCCTGGAGAGCTTGCAGAGCACTGGGGAAAGGCAGGCAGAGAATTCCCTGCTAGCACCTTCTCTGTGCCTGGGAAGCAGAAGTGTTCACATTGCTTCGCAGAATCGCTTTTGTGCAGAAAACAGTAACACTTGTTCAGAACGAAAGAAAGCACAGAGCCCCAGATCTTATGTTGTCCTGGAGAGCTTGCAGAGCACTGGGGAAAGGCAGGCAGAGAATTCCCTGATAGCACCTTCTCTGTGCCTGTTCACATTGCTTCGCAGAATCGCTTTTGTGCAGAAAACAGTAACACTTGTTCAGAACGAAAGAAAGCATGAGCCCCAGATTTGCTGTTGTCCTGGAGAGCTTGCAGAGCACTGGGGAAAGGCAGGCAGAGAATTCCCTGCTAGCACCTTCTCTGTGCCTGGGAAGCAGAAGTGTTCACATTGCTTCGCAGAATCGCTTTTGTGCAGAAAACACTAACACTTGTTCAGAACGAAAGAAAGCACAGAGCCCCAGATTTGCTGTTGTCCTGGAGAGCTTGCAGAGCACTGGGGAAAGGCAGGCAGAGAATTCCTTGCTAGCACCTTCTCTGTGCCTGGGAAGCAGAAGTGTTCACATTGCTTCGCAGAATCGCTTTTGTGCAGAAAACAGTAACACTTGTTCAGAACGAAAGAAAGCACAGAGCCCCAGATTTGCTGTTGTCCTGGAGAGCTTGCAGAGCACTGGGGAAAGGCAGGCAGAGAATTCCCTGCTAGCACCTTCTCTGTGCCTGTTCACATTGCTTCGCAGAATCGCTTTTGTGCAGAAAACACTAACACTTGTTCAGAACGAAAGAAAGCATGATCCCCAGATTTTATGTTGTCCTGGGGAGCTTGCAGAGCACTGGGGAAAGGCAGGCAGAGAATTCCCTGCTAGCACCTTCTCTGTGCCTGTTCACATTGCTTCGCAGAATCGCTTTTGTGCAGAAAACAGTAACACTTGTTCAGAACGAAAGAAAGCATGAGCCCCAGATTTTATGTTGTCCTGGGGAGCTTGAAGAGCACTGGGGAAAGGCAGGCAGAGAATTCCTTGCTAGCACCTTCTCTGTGCCTGGGAAGCAGAAGTGTTCACATTGCTTGGCAGAATCGCTTTTGTGCAGAAAACACTAACACTTGTTCAGAACGAAAGAAAGCACAGAGCCCCAGATTTTATGTTGTCCTGGAGAGCTTGCAGAGCACTGGGGAAAGGCAGGCAGAGAATTCCCTGCTAGCACCTTCTCTGTGCCTGGGAAGCAGAAGTGTTCACATTGCTTCGCAGAATCGCTTTTGTGCAGAAAACAGTAACACTTGTTCAGAACGAAAGAAAGCACAGAGCCCCAGATCTTATGTTGTCCTGGAGAGCTTGCAGAGCACTGGGGAAAGGCAGGCAGAGAATTCCCTGCTAGCACCTTCTCTGTGCCTGTTCACATTGCTTCGCAGAATCGCTTTTGTGCAGAAAACAGTAACACTTGTTCAGAACGAAAGAAAGCATGAGCCCCAGATTTTATGTTGTCCTGGAGAGCTTGCAGAGCACTGGGGAAACGCAGGCAGAGAATTCCCTGCTAGCACCTTCTCTGTGCCTGTTCACATTGCTTCGCAGAATCGCTTTTGTGCAGAAAACACTAACACTTGTTCAGAACGAAAGAAAGCACAGAGCCCCAGATTTGATGTTGTCCTGGAGAGCTTGCAGAGCACTGGGGAAAGGCAGGCAGAGAATTCCCTGCTAGCACCTTCTCTGTGCCTGGGAAGCAGAAGTGTGCACATTGCTTCGCAGAATCGCTTTTGTGCAGAAAACAGTAACACTTGTTCAGAACGAAAGAAAGCACAGAGCCCCAGATTTGCTGTTGTCCTGGAGAGCTTGCAGAGCACTGGGGAAAGGCAGGCAGAGAATTCCCTGCTAGCACCTTCTCTGTGCCTGTTCACATTGCTTCGCAGAATCGCTTTTGTGCAGAAAAAAGTAACACTTGTTCAGAACGAAAGAAAGCACAGAGCCCCAGATTTTATGTTGTCCTGGAGAGCTTGCAGAGCACTGGGAAAAGGCAGGCAGAGAATTCCCTGCTAGCACCTTCTCTGTGCCTGGGAAGCAGAAGTGTTCACATTGCTTCGCAGAATCGCTTTTGTGCGGAAAACAGTAACACTTGTTCAGAAGGAAAGAAAGCACAGAGCCCCAGATTTGCTGTTGTCCTGGAGAGCTTGCAGAGCACTGGGGAAAGGCAGGCAGAGAATTCCCTGCTAGCACCTTCTCTGTGCCTGGGAAGCAGAAGTGTGCACATTGCTTCGCAGAATCGCTTTTGTGCAGAAAACAGTAACACTTGTACAGAACGAAAGAAAGCACAGAGCCCCAGATTTTATGTTGTCCTGGAGAGCTTGCAGAGCACTGGGGAAAGGCAGGCAGAGAATTCCCTGCTAGCACCTTCTCTGTGCCTGGGAAGCAGAAGTGTTCACATTGCTTCGCAAGAATCGCTTTTGTGCAGAAAACACTAACACTTGTTCAGAAGGAAAGAAAGCACAGAGCCCCAGATTCTATGTTGTCCTGGAGAGCTTGCAGAGCACTGGGGAAAGGCAGGCAGAGAATTCCCTGCTAGCACCTTCTCTGTGCCTGGGAAGCAGAAGTGTTCACATTGCTTCGCAAGAATCGCTTTTGTGCAGAAAACAGTAACACTTGTTCAGAAGGAAAGAAAGCACAGAGCCCCAGATTCTATGTTGTCCTGGAGAGCTTGCAGAGCACTGGGGAAAGGCAGGCAGAGAATTCCTTGCTAGCACCTTCTCTGTGCCTGGGAAGCAGAAATGTTCACATTGCTTCGCAGAATCGCTTTTGTGCAGAAAACACTAACACTTGTTCAGGACGAAAGAAAGCACAGAGCCCCAGATTTGCTGCTGTCCTGGAGAGCTTGCAGAGCACTGGGGAAAGGCAGGCAGAGAATTCCCTGCTAGCACCTTCTCTGTGCCTGGGAAGCAGAAGTGTTCACATTGCTTCGCAAGAATCGCTTTTGTGCAGAAAACAGTAACACTTGTTCAGAAGGAAAGAAAGCACAGAGCCCCAGATTTTATGTTGTCCTGGAGAGCTTGCAGAGCACTGGGGAAAGGCAGGCAGAGAATTCCCTGCTAGCACCTTCTCTGTGCCTGTTCACATTGCTTCGCAGAATCGCTTTTGTGCAGAAAACAGTAACACTTGTACAGAACGAAAGAAAGCACAGAGCCCCAGATTTTATGTTGTCCTGGACAGCTTGCAGAGCACTGGGGAAAGGCAGGCAGAGAATTCCCTGCTAGCACCTTCTCTGTGCCTGGGAAGCAGAAGTGTTCACATTGCTTCGCAGAATCGCTTTTGTGCAGAAAACAGTAACACTTGTTCAGAAGGAAAGAAAGCACAGAGCCCCAGATTTTATGTTGTCCTGGAGAGCTTGCAGAGCACTGGGGAAAGGCAGGCAGAGAATTCCCTGCTAGCACCTTCTCTGTGCCTGGGAAGCAGAAGTGTTCACATTGCTTCGCAGAATCGCTTTTGTGCAGAAAACAGTAACACTTGTTCAGAACGAAAGAAAGCACAGAGCCCCAGATTCTATGTTGTCCTGGAGAGCTTGCAGAGCACTGGGGAAAGGCAGGCAGAGAATTCCCTGCTAGCACCTTCTCTGTGCCTGGGAAGCAGAAGTGTTCACATTGCTTCGCAAGAATCGCTTTTGTGCAGAAAACACTTACACTTGTTCAGAAGGAAAGAAAGCACAGAGCCCCAGATTTTATGTTGTCCTGGAGAGCTTGCAGAGCACTGGGGAAAGGCAGGCAGAGAATTCCTTGCTAGCACCTTCTCTGTGCCTGGGAAACAGAAGTGTTCACATTGCTTCGCAAGAATCGCTTTTGTGCAGAAAACAGTAACACTTGTTCAGAACGAAAGAAAGCACAGAGCCCCAGATTTTATGTTGTCCTGGAGAGCTTGCAGAGCACTGGGGAAAGGCAGGCAGAGAATTCCCTGATAGCACCTTCTCTGTGCCTGGGAAGCAGAAGTGTTCACATTGCTTCGCAAGAATCGCTTTTGTGCAGAAAACAGTAACACTTGTTCAGAACGAAAGAAAGCACAGAGCCCCAGATTCTATGTTGTCCTGGAGAGCTTGCAGAGCCCTGGGGAAAGGCAGGCAGAGAATTCCCTGCTAGCACCTTCTCTGTGCCTGTTCACATTGCTTCGCAGAATCGCTTTTGTGCAGAAAACAGTAACACTTGTTCAGAAGGAAAGAAAGCACAGAGCCCCAGATTCTATGTTGTCCTGGAGAGCTTGCAGAGCACTGGGGAAAGGCAGGCAGAGAATTCCCTGCTAGCACCTTCTCTGTGCCTGTTCACATTGCTTCGCAGAATCGCTTTTGTGCAGAAAACAGTAACACTTGTTCAGAAGGAAAGAAAGCACAGAGCCCCAGATTCTATGTTGTCCTGGAGAGCTTGCAGAGCACTGGGGAAAGGCAGGCAGAGAATTCCTTGCTAGCACCTTCTCTGCGCCTGGGAAGCAGAAGTGTTCATATTGCTTCGCAGAATCGCTTTTGTGCAGAAAACAGTAACACTTGTTCAGAAGGAAAGAAAGCACAGAGCCCCAGATTTGATGTTGTCCTGGAGAGCTTGCAGAGCACTGGGGAAAGGCAGGCAGAGAATTCCCTGCTAGCACCTTCTCTGTGCCTGTTCACATTGCTTCGCAGAATCGCTTTTGTGCAGAAAACAGTAACACTTGTTCAGAAGGAAAGAAAGCACAGAGCCCCAGATTTTATGTTGTCCTGGAGAGCTTGCAGAGCACTGGGGAAAGGCAGGCAGAGAATTCCCTGCTAGCACCTTCTCTGTGCCTGGGAAGCAGAAGTGTTCATATTGCTTCGCAGAATCGCTTTTGTGCAGAAAACACTAACACTTGTTCAGAATGAAAGAAAGCACAGAGCCCCAGATTTTATGTTGTCCTGGAGAGCTTGCAGAGCACTGGGGAAAGGCAGGCAGAGAATTCCCTGCTAGCACCTTCTCTGTGCCTGTTCATATTGCTTCGCAGAATCGCTTTTGTGCAGAAAACAGTAACACTTGTTCAGAAGGAAAGAAAGCACAGAGCCCCAGATTTTATGTTGTCCTGGAGAGCTTGCAGAGCACTGGGGAAAGGCAGGCAGAGAATTCTCTTCTAGCACCTTCTCTGTGCCTGTTCATATTGCTTCGCAGAATCGCTTTTGTGCAGAAAACACTAACACTTGTTCAGAACGAAAGAAAGCACAGAGCCCCAGATTCTATGTTGTCCTGGAGAGCTTGCAGAGCACTGGGGAAAGGCAGGCAGAGAATTCCCTGCTAGCACCTTCTCTGTGCCTGTTCACATTGCTTCGCAGAATCGCTTTTGTGCAGAAAACAGTAACACTTGTTCAGAACGAAAGAAAGCATGAGCCCCAGATTTTATGTTGTCCTGGGGAGCTTGCAGAGCACTGGGGAAAGGCAGGCAGAGAATTCCCTGATAGCACCTTCTCTGTGCCTGGGAAGCAGAAGTGTTCACATTGCTTCGCAGAATCGCTTTTGTGCAGAAAACACTAACACTTGTTCAGAACGAAAGAAAGCACAGAGCCCCAGATTTGATGTTGTCCTGGAGAGCTTGCAGAGCACTGGGGAAAGGCAGGCAGAGAATTCCCTGCTAGCACCTTCTCTGTGCCTGTTCACATTGCTTCGCAGAATCGCTTTTGTGCAGAAAACAGTAACACTTGTTCAGAAGGAAAGAAAGCACAGAGCCCCAGATTTTATGTTGTCCTGGAGAGCTTGCAGAGCACTGGGGAAAGGCAGGCAGAGAATTCCCTGCTAGCACCTTCTCTGTGCCTGGGAAGCAGAAGTGTTCATATTGCTTCGCAGAATCGCTTTTGTGCAGAAAACACTAACACTTGTTCAGAATGAAAGAAAGCACAGAGCCCCAGATTTTATGTTGTCCTGGAGAGCTTGCAGAGCACTGGGGAAAGGCAGGCAGAGAATTCCCTGCTAGCACCTTCTCTGTGCCTGTTCATATTGCTTCGCAGAATCGCTTTTGTGCAGAAAACAGTAACACTTGTTCAGAAGGAAAGAAAGCACAGAGCCCCAGATTTTATGTTGTCCTGGAGAGCTTGCAGAGCACTGGGGAAAGGCAGGCAGAGAATTCTCTTCTAGCACCTTCTCTGTGCCTGCTCATATTGCTTCGCAGAATCGCTTTTGTGCAGAAAACACTAACACTTGTTCAGAACGAAAGAAAGCACAGAGCCCCAGATTCTATGTTGTCCTGGAGAGCTTGCAGAGCACTGGGGAAAGGCAGGCAGAGAATTCCCTGCTAGCACCTTCTCTGTGCCTGTTCACATTGCTTCGCAGAATCGCTTTTGTGCAGAAAACAGTAACACTTGTTCAGAACGAAAGAAAGCATGAGCCCCAGATTTTATGTTGTCCTGGGGAGCTTGCAGAGCACTGGGGAAAGGCAGGCAGAGAATTCCCTGCTAGCACCTTCTCTGTGCCTGGGAAGCAGAAGTGTTCACATTGCTTCGCAGAATCGCTTTTGTGCAGAAAACAGTAACACTTGTTCAGAACGAAAGAAAGCACAGAGCCCCAGATTCTATGTTGTCCTGGAGAGCCTGCAGAGCACTGGGGAAAGGCATGCAGAGAATTCCCTGCTAACACCTTCTCTGTGCCTGGGAAGCAGAAGTGTTCACATTGCTTCACAAGAATCGCTTTTGTGCAGAAAACACTAACACTTGTTCAGAAGGAAAGAAAGCACAGAGCCCCAGATTTTATGTTGTCCTGGAGAGCTTGCAGAGCACTGGGGAAAGGCAAGCAGAGAATTCCCTGCTAGCACCTTCTCTGTGCCTGTTCACATTGCTTCGCAGAATCGCTTTTGTGCAGAAAACAGTAACACTTGTTCAGAACGAAAGAAAGCACAGAGCCGCAGATTCTATGTTTCCTGCAGAGCTTGCAGAGCACTGGGGAAAGGCAGGCAGAGAATTCCCTGCTAGCACCTTCTCTGTGCCTGGGAAGCAGAAATGTTCACATTGCTTCGCAGAATCGCTTTTGTGCAGAAAACAGTAACACTTGTTCAGAACGAAAGAAAGCACAGAGCCCCAGATTTTATGTTGTCCTGGAGAGCTTGCAGAGCACTGGGGAAAGGCAGGCAGAGAATTCCCTGCTAGCACCTTCTCTGTGCCTGGGAAGCAGAAGTGTTCACATTGCTTCGCAAGAATCGCTTTTGTGCAGAAAACACTAACACTTGTTCAGAAGGAAAGAAAGCACAGAGCCCCAGATTCTATGTTGTCCTGGAGAGCTTGCAGAGCACTGGGGAAAGGCAGGCAGAGAATTCCCTGCTAGCACCTTCTCTGTGCCTGTTCATATTGCTTCGCAGAATCGCTTTTGTGCAGAAAACAGTAACACTTGTTCAGAAGGAAAGAAAGCACAGAGCCCCAGATTTTATGTTGTCCTGGAGAGCTTGCAGAGCACTGGGGAAAGGCAGGCAGAGAATTCTCTTCTAGCACCTTCTCTGTGCCTGCTCATATTGCTTCGCAGAATCGCTTTTGTGCAGAAAACACTAACACTTGTTCAGAACGAAAGAAAGCACAGAGCCCCAGATTCTATGTTGTCCTGGAGAGCTTGCAGAGCACTGGGGAAAGGCAGGCAGAGAATTCCCTGCTAGCACCTTCTCTGTGCCTGTTCACATTGCTTCGCAGAATCGCTTTTGTGCAGAAAACAGTAACACTTGTTCAGAACGAAAGAAAGCATGAGCCCCAGATTTTATGTTGTCCTGGGGAGCTTGCAGAGCACTGGGGAAAGGCAGGCAGAGAATTCCCTGCTAGCACCTTCTCTGTGCCTGGGAAGCAGAAGTGTTCACATTGCTTCGCAGAATCGCTTTTGTGCAGAAAACACTAACACTTGTTCAGAACGAAAGAAAGCACAGAGCCCCAGATTCTATGTTGTCCTGGAGAGCCTGCAGAGCACTGGGGAAAGGCATGCAGAGAATTCCCTGCTAACACCTTCTCTGTGCCTGGGAAGCAGAAGTGTTCACATTACTTCACAAGAATCGCTTTTGTGCAGAAAACACTAACACTTGTTCAGAAGGAAAGAAAGCACAGAGCCCCAGATTTTATGTTGTCCTGGAGAGCTTGCAGAGCACTGGGGAAAGGCAAGCAGAGAATTCCCTGCTAGCACCTTCTCTGTGCCTGTTCACATTGCTTCGCAGAATCGCTTTTGTGCAGAAAACAGTAACACTTGTTCAGAACGAAAGAAAGCACAGAGCCGCAGATTCTATGTTTCCTGCAGAGCTTGCAGAGCACTGGGGAAAGGCAGGCAGAGAATTCCCTGCTAGCACCTTCTCTGTGCCTGGGAAGCAGAAGTGTTCACATTGCTTCGCAGAATCGCTTTTGTGCAGAAAACAGTAACACTTGTTCAGAAGGAAAGAAAGCACAGAGCCCCAGATTCTATGTTGTCCTGGAGAGCTTGCAGAGCACTGGGGAAAGGCAGGCAGAGAATTCCCTGCTAGCACCTTCTCTGAGCCTGTTCACAGTTCTTCGCAGAATCGCTTTTGTGCAGAAAACAGTAACACTTGTTCAGAAGGAAAGAAAGCACAGAGCCCCAGATTCTATGTTGTCCTGGAGAGCTTGCAGAGCACTGGGGAAAGGCAGGCAGAGAATTCCTTGCTAGCACCTTCTCTGTGCCTGGGAAGCAGAAATGTTCACATTGCTTCGCAGAATCGCTTTTGTGCAGAAAACACTAACACTTGTTCAGGACGAAAGAAAGCACAGAGCCCCAGATTTGCTGCTGTCCTGGAGAGCTTGCAGAGCACTGGGGAAAGGCAGGCAGAGAATTCCCTGCTAGCACCTTCTCTGTGCCTGGGAAGCAGAAGTGTTCACATTGCTTCGCAAGAATCGCTTTTGTGCAGAAAACAGTAACACTTGTTCAGAAGGAAAGAAAGCACAGAGCCCCAGATTCTATGTTGTCCTGGAGAGCTTGCAGAGCACTGGGGAAAGGCAGGCAGAGAATTCCCTGCTAGCACCTTCTCTGTGCCTGTTCACATTGCTTCGCAGAATCGCTTTTGTGCAGAAAACAGTAACACTTGTTCAGAAGGAAAGAAAGCACAGAGCCCCAGATTTTATGTTGTCCTGGACAGCTTGCAGAGCACTGGGGAAAGGCAGGCAGAGAATTCCCTGCTAGCACCTTCTGTGTGCCTGGGAAGCAGAAGTGTTCACATTGCTTCGCAGAATCGCTTTTGTGCAGAAAACAGTAACACTTGTTCAGAAGGAAAGAAAGCACAGAGCCCCAGATTTTATGTTGTCCTGGAGAGCTTGCAGAGCACTGGGGAAAGGCAGGCAGAGAATTCCTTGCTAGCACCTTCTCTGTGCCTGGGAAACAGAAGTGTTCACATTGCTTCGCAAGAATCGCTTTTGTGCAGAAAACAGTAACACTTGTTCAGAACGAAAGAAAGCACAGAGCCCCAGATTTTATGTTGTCCTGGAGAGCTTGCAGAGCACTGGGGAAAGGCAGGCAGAGAATTCCCTGCTAGCACCTTCTCTGTGCCTGTTCACATTGCTTCGCAGAATCGCTTTTGTGCAGAAAATAGTAACACTTGTTCAGAAGGAAAGAAAGCACAGAGCCCCAGATTCTATGTTGTCCTGGAGAGCTTGCAGAGCACTGGGGAAAGGCAGGCAGAGAATTCCCTGCTAGCACCTTCTCTGTGCCTGTTCACATTGCTTCGCAGAATCGCTTTTGTGCAGAAAACAGTAACACTTGTTCAGAAGGAAAGAAAGCACAGAGCCCCAGATTTTATGTTGTCCTGGAGAGCTTGCAGAGCACTGGGGAAAGGCAGGCAGAGAATTCCCTGCTAGCACCTTCTCTGTGCCTGGGAAGCAGAAGTGTTCATATTGCTTCGCAGAATCGCTTTTGTGCAGAAAACACTAACACTTGTTCAGAATGAAAGAAAGCACAGAGCCCCAGATTTTATGTTGTCCTGGAGAGCTTGCAGAGCACTGGGGAAAGGCAGGCAGAGAATTCCCTGCTAGCACCTTCTCTGTGCCTGTTCATATTGCTTCGCAGAATCGCTTTTGTGCAGAAAACAGTAACACTTGTTCAGAAGGAAAGAAAGCACAGAGCCCCAGATTTTATGTTGTCCTGGAGAGCTTGCAGAGCACTGGGGAAAGGCAGGCAGAGAATTCTCTTCTAGCACCTTCTCTGTGCCTGCTCATATTGCTTCGCAGAATCGCTTTTGTGCAGAAAACACTAACACTTGTTCAGAAGGAAAGAAAGCACAGAGCCCCAGATTCTATGTTGTCCTGGAGAGCTTGCAGAGCACTGGGGAAAGGCAGGCAGAGAATTCCCTGCTAGCACCTTCTCTGTGCCTGTTCACATTGCTTCGCAGAATCGCTTTTGTGCAGAAAACAGTAACACTTGTTCAGAACGAAAGAAAGCATGAGCCCCAGATTTTATGTTGTCCTGGGGAGCTTGCAGAGCACTGGGGAAAGGCAGGCAGAGAATTCCCTGCTAGCACCTTCTCTGTGCCTGGGAAGCAGAAGTGTTCACATTGCTTCGCAGAATCGCTTTTGTGCAGAAAACACTAACACTTGTTCAGAACGAAAGAAAGCACAGAGCCCCAGATTCTATGTTGTCCTGGAGAGCCTGCAGAGCACTGGGGAAAGGCATGCAGAGAATTCCCTGCTAACACCTTCTCTGTGCCTGGGAAGCAGAAGTGTTCACATTGCTTCACAAGAATCGCTTTTGTGCAGAAAACACTAACACTTGTTCAGAAGGAAAGAAAGCACAGAGCCCCAGATTTTATGTTGTCCTGGAGAGCTTGCAGAGCACTGGGGAAAGGCAAGCAGAGAATTCCCTGCTAGCACCTTCTCTGTGCCTGTTCACATTGCTTCGCAGAATCGCTTTTGTGCAGAAAACAGTAACACTTGTTCAGAACGAAAGAAAGCACAGAGTCGCAGATTCTATGTTTCCTGCAGAGCTTGCAGAGCACTGGGGAAAGGCAGGCAGAGAATTCCCTGCTAGCACCTTCTCTGTGCCTGGGAAGCAGAAGTGTTCACATTGCTTCGCAGAATCGCTTTTGTGCAGAAAACAGTAACACTTGTTCAGAAGGAAAGAAAGCACAGAGCCCCAGATTCTATGTTGTCCTGGAGAGCTTGCAGAGCACTGGGGAAAGGCAGGCAGAGAATTCCCTGCTAGCACCTTCTCTGAGCCTGTTCACAGTTCTTCGCAGAATCGCTTTTGTGCAGAAAACAGTAACACTTGTTCAGAAGGAAAGAAAGCACAGAGCCCCAGATTCTATGTTGTCCTGGAGAGCTTGCAGAGCACTGGGGAAAGGCAGGCAGAGAATTCCTTGCTAGCACCTTCTCTGTGCCTGGGAAGCAGAAATGTTCACATTGCTTCGCAGAATCGCTTTTGTGCAGAAAACACTAACACTTGTTCAGGACGAAAGAAAGCACAGAGCCCCAGATTTGCTGCTGTCCTGGAGAGCTTGCAGAGCACTGGGGAAAGGCAGGCAGAGAATTCCCTGCTAGCACCTTCTCTGTGCCTGGGAAGCAGAAGTGTTCACATTGCTTCGCAAGAATCGCTTTTGTGCAGAAAACAGTAACACTTGTTCAGAAGGAAAGAAAGCACAGAGCCCCAGATTCTATGTTGTCCTGGAGAGCTTGCAGAGCACTGGGGAAAGGCAGGCAGAGAATTCCCTGCTAGCACCTTCTCTGTGCCTGTTCACATTGCTTCGCAGAATCGCTTTTGTGCAGAAAACAGTAACACTTGTTCAGAAGGAAAGAAAGCACAGAGCCCCAGATTTTATGTTGTCCTGGACAGCTTGCAGAGCACTGGGGAAAGGCAGGCAGAGAATTCCCTGCTAGCACCTTCTGTGTGCCTGGGAAGCAGAAGTGTTCACATTGCTTCGCAGAATCGCTTTTGTGCAGAAAACAGTAACACTTGTTCAGAAGGAAAGAAAGCACAGAGCCCCAGATTTTATGTTGTCCTGGAGAGCTTGCAGAGCACTGGGGAAAGGCAGGCAGAGAATTCCTTGCTAGCACCTTCTCTGTGCCTGGGAAACAGAAGTGTTCACATTGCTTCGCAAGAATCGCTTTTGTGCAGAAAACAGTAACACTTGTTCAGAACGAAAGAAAGCACAGAGCCCCAGATTTTATGTTGTCCTGGAGAGCTTGCAGAGCACTGGGGAAAGGCAGGCAGAGAATTCCCTGATAGCACCTTCTCTGTGCCTGGGAAGCAGAAGTGTTCACATTGCTTCGCAAGAATCGCTTTTGTGCAGAAAACAGTAACACTTGTTCAGAAGGAAAGAAAGCACAGAGCCCCAGATTCTATGTTGTCCTGGAGAGCTTGCAGAGCCCTGGGGAAAGGCAGGCAGAGAATTCCCTGCTAGCACCTTCTCTGTGCCTGTTCACATTGCTTCGCAGAATCGCTTTTGTGCAGAAAATAGTAACACTTGTTCAGAAGGAAAGAAAGCACAGAGCCCCAGATTCTATGTTGTCCTGCAGAGCTTGCAGAGCACTGGGGAAAGGCAGGCAGAGAATTCCCTGCTAGCACCTTCTCTGTGCCTGGGAAGCAGAAGTGTTCACATTGCTTCGCAGAATCGCTTTTGTGCAGAAAACAGTAACACTTGTTCAGAACGAAAGAAAGCATGAGCCCCAGATTTTATGTTGTCCTGGAGAGCTTGCAGAGCACTGGGGAAAGGCAGGCAGAGAATTCCCTGCTAGCACCTTCTCTGTGCCTGGGAAGCAGAAATGTTCACATTGCTTCGCAGAATCGCTTTTGTGCAGAAAACACTAACACTTGTTCAGGACGAAAGAAAGCACAGAGCCCCAGATTTGCTGCTGTCCTGGAGAGCTTGCAGAGCACTGGGGAAAGGCAGGCAGAGAATTCCCTGCTAGCACCTTCTCTGTGCCTGGGAAGCAGAAGTGTTCACATTGCTTCGCAAGAATCGCTTTTGTGCAGAAAACAGTAACACTTGTTCAGAAGGAAAGAAAGCACAGAGCCCCAGATTCTATGTTGTCCTGGAGAGCTTGCAGAGCACTGGGGAAAGGCAGGCAGAGAATTCCCTGCTAGCACCTTCTCTGTGCCTGTTCACATTGCTTCGCAGAATCGCTTTTGTGCAGAAAACAGTAACACTTGTTCAGAAGGAAAGAAAGCACAGAGCCCCAGATTTTATGTTGTCCTGGACAGCTTGCAGAGCACTGGGGAAAGGCAGGCAGAGAATTCCCTGCTAGCACCTTCTGTGTGCCTGGGAAGCAGAAGTGTTCACATTGCTTCGCAGAATCGCTTTTGTGCAGAAAACAGTAACACTTGTTCAGAAGGAAAGAAAGCACAGAGCCCCAGATTTTATGTTGTCCTGGAGAGCTTGCAGAGCACTGGGGAAAGGCAGGCAGAGAATTCCTTGCTAGCACCTTCTCTGTGCCTGGGAAACAGAAGTGTTCACATTGCTTCGCAAGAATCGCTTTTGTGCAGAAAACAGTAACACTTGTTCAGAATGAAAGAAAGCACAGAGCCCCAGATTTTATGTTGTCCTGGAGAGCTTGCAGAGCACTGGGGAAAGGCAGGCAGAGAATTCCCTGATAGCACCTTCTCTGTGCCTGGGAAGCAGAAGTGTTCACATTGCTTCGCAGAATCGCTTTTGTGCAGAAAACAGTAACACTTGTTCAGAACGAAAGAAAGCATGAGCCCCAGATTTTATGTTGTCCTGGAGAGCTTGCAGAGCACTGGGGAAAGGCAGGCAGAGAATTCCCTGCTAGCACCTTCTCTGTGCCTGTTCACATTGCTTCGCAGAATCGCTTTTGTGCAGAAAACAGTAACACTTGTTCAGAAGGAAAGAAAGCACAGAGCCCCAGATTCTATGTTGTCCTGGAGAGCTTGCAGAGCACTGGGGAAAGGCAGGCAGAGAATTCCCTGCTAGCACCTTCTCTGTGCCTGTTCACATTGCTTCGCAGAATCGCTTTTGTGCAGAAAACAGTAACACTTGTTCAGAAGGAAAGAAAGCACAGAGCCCCAGATTCTATGTTGTCCTGGAGAGCTTGCAGAGCACTGGGGAAAGGCAGGCAGAGAATTCCTTGCTAGCACCTTCTCTGCGCCTGGGAAGCAGAAGTGTTCACATTGCTTCGCAGAATCGCTTTTGTGCAGAAAACAGTAACACTTGTTCAGAAGGAAAGAAAGCACAGAGCCCCAGATTTGATGTTGTCCTGGAGAGCTTGCAGAGCACTGGGGAAAGGCAGGCAGAGAATTCCCTGCTAGCACCTTCTCTGTGCCTGTTCACATTGCTTCGCAGAATCGCTTTTGTGCAGAAAACAGTAACACTTGTTCAGAAGGAAAGAAAGCACAGAGCCCCAGATTTTATGTTGTCCTGGAGAGCTTGCAGAGCACTGGGGAAAGGCAGGCAGAGAATTCCCTGCTAGCACCTTCTCTGTGCCTGGGAAGCAGAAGTGTTCATATTGCTTCGCAGAATCGCTTTTGTGCAGAAAACACTAACACTTGTTCAGAATGAAAGAAAGCACAGAGCCCCAGATTTTATGTTGTCCTGGAGAGCTTGCAGAGCACTGGGGAAAGGCAGGCAGAGAATTCCCTGCTAGCACCTTCTCTGTGCCTGTTCATATTGCTTCGCAGAATCGCTTTTGTGCAGAAAACAGTAACACTTGTTCAGAAGGAAAGAAAGCACAGAGCCCCAGATTTTATGTTGTCCTGGAGAGCTTGCAGAGCACTGGGGAAAGGCAGGCAGAGAATTCCCTGCTAGCACCTTCTCTGTGCCTGTTCACATTGCTTCGCAGAATCGCTTTTGTGCAGAAAACAGTAACACTTGTTCAGAACGAAAGAAAGCATGAGCCCCAGATTTTATGTTGTCCTGGGGAGCTTGCAGAGCACTGGGGAAAGGCAGGCAGAGAATTCCCTGCTAGCACCTTCTCTGTGCCTGGGAAGCAGAAGTGTTCACATTGCTTCGCAGAATCGCTTTTGTGCAGAAAACACTAACACTTGTTCAGAACGAAAGAAAGCACAGAGCCCCAGATTCTATGTTGTCCTGGAGAGCCTGCAGAGCACTGGGGAAAGGCATGCAGAGAATTCCCTGCTAACACCTTCTCTGTGCCTGGGAAGCAGAAGTGTTCACATTGCTTCACAAGAATCGCTTTTGTGCAGAAAACAGTAACACTTGTTCAGAACGAAAGAAAGCACAGAGCCCCAGATTTTATGTTGTCCTGGAGAGCTTGCAGAGCACTGGGGAAAGGCAAGCAGAGAATTCCCTGCTAGCACCTTCTCTGTGCCTGTTCACATTGCTTCGCAGAATCGCTTTTGTGCAGAAAACAGTAACACTTGTTCAGAACGAAAGAAAGCAGAGAGCCCCAGATTCTATGTTTCCTGCAGAGCTTGCAGAGCACTGGGGAAAGGCAGGCAGAGAATTCCCTGCTAGCACCTTCTCTGTGCCTGGGAAGCAGAAGTGTTCACATTGCTTCGCAGAATCGCTTTTGTGCAGAAAACAGTAACACTTGTTCAGAAGGAAAGAAAGCACAGAGCCCCAGATTCTATGTTGTCCTGGAGAGCTTGCAGAGCACTGGGGAAAGGCAGGCAGAGAATTCCCTGCTAGCACCTTCTCTGAGCCTGTTCACAGTTCTTCGCAGAATCGCTTTTGTGCAGAAAACAGTAACACTTGTTCAGAAGGAAAGAAAGCACAGAGCCCCAGATTCTATGTTGTCCTGGAGAGCTTGCAGAGCACTGGGGAAAGGCAGGCATAGAATTCCTTGCTAGCACCTTCTCTGTGCCTGGGAAGCAGAAATGTTCACATTGCTTCGCAGAATCGCTTTTGTGCAGAAAACACTAACACTTGTTCAGGACGAAAGAAAGCACAGAGCCCCAGATTTGCTGCTGTCCTGGAGAGCTTGCAGAGCACTGGGGAAAGGCAGGCAGAGAATTCCCTGCTAGCACCTTCTCTGTGCCTGGGAAGCAGAAGTGTTCACATTGCTTCGCAAGAATCGCTTTTGTGCAGAAAACAGTAACACTTGTTCAGAAGGAAAGAAAGCACAGAGCCCCAGATTCTATGTTGTCCTGGAGAGCTTGCAGAGCACTGGGGAAAGGCAGGCAGAGAATTCCCTGCTAGCACCTTCTCTGTGCCTGTTCACATTGCTTCGCAGAATCGCTTTTGTGCAGAAAACAGTAACACTTGTTCAGAAGGAAAGAAAGCACAGAGCCCCAGATTTTATGTTGTCCTGGACAGCTTGCAGAGCACTGGGGAAAGGCAGGCAGAGAATTCCCTGCTAGCACCTTCTGTGTGCCTGGGAAGCAGAAGTGTTCACATTGCTTCGCAGAATCGCTTTTGTGCAGAAAACAGTAACACTTGTTCAGAAGGAAAGAAAGCACAGAGCCCCAGATTTTATGTTGTCCTGGAGAGCTTGCAGAGCACTGGGGAAAGGCAGGCAGAGAATTCCTTGCTAGCACCTTCTCTGTGCCTGGGAAGCAGAAGTGTTCACATTGCTTCGCAAGAATCGCTTTTGTGCAGAAAACAGTAACACTTGTTCAGAAGGAAAGAAAGCACAGAGCCCCAGATTCTATGTTGTCCTGGAGAGCTTGCAGAGCCCTGGGGAAAGGCAGGCAGAGAATTCCCTGCTAGCACCTTCTCTGTGCCTGTTCACATTGCTTCGCAGAATCGCTTTTGTGCAGAAAATAGTAACACTTGTTCAGAAGGAAAGAAAGCACAGAGCCCCAGATTCTATGTTGTCCTGGAGAGCTTGCAGAGCACTGGGGAAAGGCAGGCAGAGAATTCCCTGCTAGCACCTTCTCTGTGCCTGTTCACATTGCTTCGCAGAATCGCTTTTGTGCAGAAAACAGTAACACTTGTTCAGAAGGAAAGAAAGCACAGAGCCCCAGATTTTATGTTGTCCTGGAGAGCTTGCAGAGCACTGGGGAAAGGCAGGCAGAGAATTCCCTGCTAGCACCTTCTCTGTGCCTGGGAAGCAGAAGTGTTCATATTGCTTCGCAGAATCGCTTTTGTGCAGAAAACACTAACACTTGTTCAGAATGAAAGAAAGCACAGAGCCCCAGATTTTATGTTGTCCTGGAGAGCTTGCAGAGCACTGGGGAAAGGCAGGCAGAGAATTCCCTGCTAGCACCTTCTCTGTGCCTGTTCATATTGCTTCGCAGAATCGCTTTTGTGCAGAAAACAGTAACACTTGTTCAGAAGGAAAGAAAGCACAGAGCCCCAGATTTTATGTTGTCCTGGAGAGCTTGCAGAGCACTGGGGAAAGGCAGGCAGAGAATTCTCTTCTAGCACCTTCTCTGTGCCTGCTCATATTGCTTCGCAGAATCGCTTTTGTGCAGAAAACACTAACACTTGTTCAGAACGAAAGAAAGCACAGAGCCCCAGATTCTATGTTGTCCTGGAGAGCTTGCAGAGCACTGGGGAAAGGCAGGCAGAGAATTCCCTGCTAGCACCTTCTCTGTGCCTGTTCACATTGCTTCGCAGAATCGCTTTTGTGCAGAAAACAGTAACACTTGTTCAGAACGAAAGAAAGCATGAGCCCCAGATTTTATGTTGTCCTGGGGAGCTTGCAGAGCACTGGGGAAAGGCAGGCAGAGAATTCCCTGCTAGCACCTTCTCTGTGCCTGGGAAGCAGAAGTGTTCACATTGCTTCGCAGAATCGCTTTTGTGCAGAAAACACTAACACTTGTTCAGAACGAAAGAAAGCACAGAGCCCCAGATTCTATGTTGTCCTGGAGAGCCTGCAGAGCACTGGGGAAAGGCATGCAGAGAATTCCCTGCTAACACCTTCTCTGTGCCTGGGAAGCAGAAGTGTTCACATTGCTTCACAAGAATCGCTTTTGTGCAGAAAACACTAACACTTGTTCAGAAGGAAAGAAAGCACAGAGCCCCAGATTTTATGTTGTCCTGGAGAGCTTGCAGAGCACTGGGGAAAGGCAAGCAGAGAATTCCCTGCTAGCACCTTCTCTGTGCCTGTTCACATTGCTTCGCAGAATCGCTTTTGTGCAGAAAACAGTAACACTTGTTCAGAACGAAAGAAAGCACAGAGCCGCAGATTCTATGTTTCCTGCAGAGCTTGCAGAGCACTGGGGAAAGGCAGGCAGAGAATTCCCTGCTAGCACCTTCTCTGTGCCTGGGAAGCAGAAGTGTTCACATTGCTTCGCAGAATCGCTTTTGTGCAGAAAACAGTAACACTTGTTCAGAAGGAAAGAAAGCACAGAGCCCCAGATTCTATGTTGTCCTGGAGAGCTTGCAGAGCACTGGGGAAAGGCAGGCAGAGAATTCCTTGCTAGCACCTTCTCTGTGCCTGGGAAGCAGAAATGTTCACATTGCTTCGCAGAATCGCTTTTGTGCAGAAAACACTAACACTTGTTCAGGACGAAAGAAAGCACAGAGCCCCAGATTTGCTGCTGTCCTGGAGAGCTTGCAGAGCACTGGGGAAAGGCAGGCAGAGAATTCCCTGCTAGCACCTTCTCTGTGCCTGGGAAGCAGAAGTGTTCACATTGCTTCGCAAGAATCGCTTTTGTGCAGAAAACAGTAACACTTGTTCAGAAGGAAAGAAAGCACAGAGCCCCAGATTCTATGTTGTCCTGGAGAGCTTGCAGAGCACTGGGGAAAGGCAGGCAGAGAATTCCCTGCTAGCACCTTCTCTGTGCCTGTTCACATTGCTTCGCAGAATCGCTTTTGTGCAGAAAACAGTAACACTTGTTCAGAAGGAAAGAAAGCACAGAGCCCCAGATTTTATGTTGTCCTGGACAGCTTGCAGAGCACTGGGGAAAGGCAGGCAGAGAATTCCCTGCTAGCACCTTCTGTGTGCCTGGGAAGCAGAAGTGTTCACATTGCTTCGCAGAATCGCTTTTGTGCAGAAAACAGTAACACTTGTTCAGAAGGAAAGAAAGCACAGAGCCCCAGATTTTATGTTGTCCTGGAGAGCTTGCAGAGCACTGGGGAAAGGCAGGCAGAGAATTCCTTGCTAGCACCTTCTCTGTGCCTGGGAAACAGAAGTGTTCACATTGCTTCGCAAGAATCGCTTTTGTGCAGAAAACAGTAACACTTGTTCAGAACGAAAGAAAGCACAGAGCCCCAGTTTTTATGTTGTCCTGGAGAGCTTGCAGAGCACTGGGGAAAGGCAGGCAGAGAATTCCCTGATAGCACCTTCTCTGTGCCTGGGAAGCAGAAGTGTTCACATTGCTTCGCAAGAATCGCTTTTGTGCAGAAAACAGTAACACTTGTTCAGAAGGAAAGAAAGCACAGAGCCCCAGATTCTATGTTGTCCTGGAGAGCTTGCAGAGCCCTGGGGAAAGGCAGGCAGAGAATTCCCTGCTAGCACCTTCTCTGTGCCTGTTCACATTGCTTCGCAGAATCGCTTTTGTGCAGAAAATAGTAACACTTGTTCAGAAGGAAAGAAAGCACAGAGCCCCAGATTCTATGTTGTCCTGCAGAGCTTGCAGAGCACTGGGGAAAGGCAGGCAGAGAATTCCCTGCTAGCACCTTCTCTGTGCCTGGGAAGCAGAAGTGTTCACATTGCTTCGCAGAATCGCTTTTGTGCAGAAAACAGTAACACTTGTTCAGAACGAAAGAAAGCATGAGCCCCAGATTTTATGTTGTCCTGGAGAGCTTGCAGAGCACTGGGGAAAGGCAGGCAGAGAATTCCCTGCTAGCACCTTCTCTGTGCCTGTTCACATTGCTTCGCAGAATCGCTTTTGTGCAGAAAACAGTAACACTTGTTCAGAAGGAAAGAAAGCACAGAGCCCCAGATTCTATGTTGTCCTGGAGAGCTTGCAGAGCACTGGGGAAAGGCAGGCAGAGAATTCCCTGCTAGCACCTTCTCTGTGCCTGTTCACATTGCTTCGCAGAATCGCTTTTGTGCAGAAAACAGTAACACTTGTTCAGAAGGAAAGAAAGCACAGAGCCCCAGATTCTATGTTGTCCTGGAGAGCTTGCAGAGCACTGGGGAAAGGCAGGCAGAGAATTCCTTGCTAGCACCTTCTCTGCGCCTGGGAAGCAGAAGTGTTCACATTGCTTCGCAGAATCGCTTTTGTGCAGAAAACAGTAACACTTGTTCAGAAGGAAAGAAAGCACAGAGCCCCAGATTTGATGTTGTCCTGGAGAGCTTGCAGAGCACTGGGGAAAGGCAGGCAGAGAATTCCCTGCTAGCACCTTCTCTGTGCCTCTTCACATTGCTTCGCAGAATCGCTTTTGTGCAGAAAACAGTAACACTTGTTCAGAAGGAAAGAAAGCACAGAGCCCCAGATTTTATGTTGTCCTGGAGAGCTTGCAGAGCACTGGGGAAAGGCAGGCAGAGAATTCCCTGCTAGCACCTTCTCTGTGCCTGGGAAGCAGAAGTGTTCATATTGCTTCGCAGAATCGCTTTTGTGCAGAAAACACTAACACTTGTTCAGAATGAAAGAAAGCACAGAGCCCCAGATTTTATGTTGTCCTGGAGAGCTTGCAGAGCACTGGGGAAAGGCAGGCAGAGAATTCCCTGCTAGCACCTTCTCTGTGCCTGTTCACATTGCTTCGCAGAATCGCTTTTGTGCAGAAAACAGTAACACTTGTTCAGAAGGAAAGAAAGCACAGAGCCCCAGATTTTATGTTGTCCTGGAGAGCTTGCAGAGCACTGGGGAAAGGCAGGCAGAGAATTCCCTGCTAGCACCTTCTCTGTGCCTGTTCATATTGCTTCGCAGAATCGCTTTTGTGCAGAAAACAGTAACACTTGTTCAGAAGGAAAGAAAGCACAGAGCCCCAGATTTTATGTTGTCCTGGAGAGCTTGCAGAGCACTGGGGAAAGGCAGGCAGAGAATTCTCTTCTAGCACCTTCTCTGTGCCTGTTCATATTGCTTCGCAGAATCGCTTTTGTGCAGAAAACACTAACACTTGTTCAGAACGAAAGAAAGCACAGAGCCCCAGATTCTATGTTGTCCTGGAGAGCTTGCAGAGCACTGGGGAAAGGCAGGCAGAGAATTCCCTGCTAGCACCTTCTCTGTGCCTGTTCACATTGCTTCGCAGAATCGCTTTTGTGCAGAAAACAGTAACACTTGTTCAGAACGAAAGAAAGCATGAGCCCCAGATTTTATGTTGTCCTGGGGAGCTTGCAGAGCACTGGGGAAAGGCAGGCAGAGAATTCCCTGCTAGCACCTTCTCTGTGCCTGGGAAGCAGAAGTGTTCACATTGCTTCGCAGAATCGCTTTTGTGCAGAAAACACTAACACTTGTTCAGAACGAAAGAAAGCACAGAGCCCCAGATTTGATGTTGTCCTGGAGAGCTTGCAGAGCACTGGGGAAAGGCAGGCAGAGAATTCCCTGCTAGCACCTTCTCTGTGCCTGTTCACATTGCTTCGCAGAATCGCTTTTGTGCAGAAAACAGTAACACTTGTTCAGAAGGAAAGAAAGCACAGAGCCCCAGATTTTATGTTGTCCTGGAGAGCTTGCAGAGCACTGGGGAAAGGCAGGCAGAGAATTCCCTGCTAGCACCTTCTCTGTGCCTGGGAAGCAGAAGTGTTCATATTGCTTCGCAGAATCGCTTTTGTGCAGAAAACACTAACACTTGTTCAGAATGAAAGAAAGCACAGAGCCCCAGATTTTATGTTGTCCTGGAGAGCTTGCAGAGCACTGGGGAAAGGCAGGCAGAGAATTCCCTGCTAGCACCTTCTCTGTGCCTGTTCATATTGCTTCGCAGAATCGCTTTTGTGCAGAAAACAGTAACACTTGTTCAGAAGGAAAGAAAGCACAGAGCCCCAGATTTTATGTTGTCCTGGAGAGCTTGCAGAGCACTGGGGAAAGGCAGGCAGAGAATTCTCTTCTAGCACCTTCTCTGTGCCTGTTCATATTGCTTCGCAGAATCGCTTTTGTGCAGAAAACACTAACACTTGTTCAGAACGAAAGAAAGCACAGAGCCCCAGATTCTATGTTGTCCTGGAGAGCTTGCAGAGCACTGGGGAAAGGCAGGCAGAGAATTCCCTGCTAGCACCTTCTCTGTGCCTGTTCACATTGCTTCGCAGAATCGCTTTTGTGCAGAAAACAGTAACACTTGTTCAGAACGAAAGAAAGCATGAGCCCCAGATTTTATGTTGTCCTGGGGAGCTTACAGAGCACTGGGGAAAGGCAGGCAGAGAATTCCCTGCTAGCACCTTCTCTGTGCCTGGGAAGCAGAAGTGTTCACATTGCTTCGCAGAATCGCTTTTGTGCAGAAAACACTAACACTTGTTCAGAACGAAAGAAAGCACAGAGCCCCAGATTTTATGTTGTCCTGGAGAGCTTGCAGAGCACTGGGGAAAGGCAGGCAGAGAATTCCTTGCTAGCACTTTCTCTGTGCCTGGGAAGCAGACGTGTTCACATTGCTTCGCAGAATCGCTTTTGTGCAGAAAACAGTAACACTTGTTCAGAACGAAAGAAAGCACAGAGCCCCAGATTTTATGTTGTCCTGGAGAGCTTGCAGAGCACTGGGGAAAGGCAGGCAGAGAATTCCCTGCTAGCACCTTCTCTGTGCCTGGGAAGCAGAAGTGTTCACATTGCTTCGCAGAATCGCTTTTGTGCAGAAAACACTAACACTTGTTCAGAACGAAAGAAAGCATGAGCCCCAGATTTTATGTTGTCCTGGAGAGCTTGCAGAGCACTGGGGAAAGGCAGGCAGAGAATTCCCTGCTAGCACCTTCTCTGTGCCTGTTCACATTGCTTCGCAGAATCGCTTTTGTGCAGAAAACAGTAACACTTGTTCAGAAGGAAAGAAAGCACAGAGCCCCAGATTCTATGTTGTCCTGGAGAGCTTGCAGAGCACTGGGGAAAGGCAGGCAGAGAATTCCCTGCTAGCACCTTCTCTGTGCCTGGGAAGCAGAAGTGTGCACATTGCTTCGCAGAATCGCTTTTGTGCAGAAAACAGTAACACTTGTACAGAATGAAAGAAAGCACAGAGCCCCAGATTTTATGTTGTCCTGGAGAGCTTGCAGAGCACTGGGGAAATGCAGGCAGAGAATTCCCTGCTATCACCTTCTCTGTGCCTGTTCACATTGTTTCGCAGAATCGCTTTTGTGCAGAAAACACTAACACTCGTTCAGAACGAAAGAAAGCACAGAGCCCCAGATTTTATGTTGTCCTGGAGAGCTTGCAGAGCACTGGGGAAAGGCAGGCAGAGAATTCCCTGCTAGCACCTTCTCTGTGCCTGTTCACATTGCTTGGCAGAATCGCTTTTGTGCAGAAAACACTAACACTTGTTCAGAACGAAAGAAAGCAAAGAGCCCCAGATTTTATGTTGTCCTGGAGAGCTTGCAGAGCACTGGGGAATGGCAGGCAGAGAATTCCCTGCTAGCACCTTCTCTGTGCCTGGGAAGCAGAAGTGTTCACATTGCTTCGCAAGAATCGCTTTTGTGCAGAAAACACTAACACTTGTTCAGAATGAAAGAAAGCACAGAGCCCCAGATTTTATGTTGTCCTGGAGAGCTTGCAGAGCACTGGGGAAAGGCAGGCAGAGAATTCCCTGCTAGCACCTTCTCTGTGCCTGTTCATATTGCTTCGCAGAATCGCTTTTGTGCAGAAAACAGTAACACTTGTTCAGAAGGAAAGAAAGCACAGAGCCCCAGATTTTATGTTGTCCTGGAGAGCTTGCAGAGCACTGGGGAAAGGCAGGCAGAGAATTCCCTGCTAGCACCTTCTCTGTGCCTGTTCACATTGCTTCGCAGAATCGCTTTTGTGCAGAAAACAGTAACACTTGTTCAGAACGAAAGAAAGCATGAGCCCCAGATTTTATGTTGTCCTGGGGAGCTTGCAGAGCACTGGGGAAAGGCAGGCAGAGAATTCCCTGCTAGCACCTTCTCTGTGCCTGGGAAGCAGAAGTGTTCACATTGCTTCGCAGAATCGCTTTTGTGCAGAAAACACTAACACTTGTTCAGAACGAAAGAAAGCACAGAGCCCCAGATTCTATGTTGTCCTGGAGAGCTTGCAGAGCACTGGGGAAAGGCAGGCAGAGAATTCCTTGCTAGCACCTTCTCTGTGCCTGGGAAGCAGAAGTGTTCACATTGCTTCGCAGAATCGCTTTTGTGCAGAAAACAGTAACACTTGTTCAGAACGAAAGGAAGCACAGAGCCCCAGATTTTATGTTGTCCTGGAGAGCTTGCAGAGCACTGGGGAAAGGCAGGCAGAGAATTCCCTGCTAGCACCTTCTCTGTGCCTGGGAAGCAGAAGTGTTCACATTGCTTCGCAGAATCGCTTTTGTGCAGAAAACACTAACACTTGTTCAGAACGAAAGGAAGCACAGAGCCCCAGATTCTATGTTGTCCTGGAGAGCTTGCAGAGCACTGGGGAAAGGCAGGCAGAGAATTCCCTGCTAGCACCTTCTCTGTGCCTGTTCACATTGCTTCGCAGAATCGCTTTTGTGCAGAAAACAGTAACACTTGTTCAGAAGGAAAGAAAGCACAGAGCCCCAGATTCTATGTTGTCCTGGAGAGCTTGCAGAGCACTGGGGAAAGGCAGGCAGAGAATTCCCTGCTAGCACCTTCTCTGTGCCTGGGAAGCAGAAGTGTGCACATTGCTTCGCAGAATCGCTTTTGTGCAGAAAACAGTAACACTTGTACAGAACGAAAGAAAGCACAGAGCCCCAGATTTTATGTTGTCCTGGAGAGCTTGCAGAGCACTGGGGAAAGGCAGGCAGAGAATTCCCTGCTAGCACCTTCTCTGTGCCTGGGAAGCAGAAGTGTTCACATTGCTTCGCAAGAATCGCTTTTGTGCAGAAAACACTAACACTTGTTCAGAAGGAAAGAAAGCACAGAGCCCCAGATTCTATGTTGTCCTGGAGAGCTTGCAGAGCACTGGGGAAAGGCAGGCAGAGAATTCCCTGCTAGCACCTTCTCTGAGCCTGTTCACAGTTCTTCGCAGAATCGCTTTTGTGCAGAAAACAGTAACACTTGTTCAGAAGGAAAGAAAGCACAGAGCCCCAGATTCTATGTTGTCCTGGAGAGCTTGCAGAGCACTGGGGAAAGGCAGGCAGAGAATTCCTTGCTAGCACCTTCTCTGTGCCTGGGAAGCAGAAATGTTCACATTGCTTCGCAGAATCGCTTTTGTGCAGAAAACACTAACACTTGTTCAGGACGAAAGAAAGCACAGAGCCCCAGATTTGCTGCTGTCCTGGAGAGCTTGCAGAGCACTGGGGAAAGGCAGGCAGAGAATTCCCTGCTAGCACCTTCTCTGTGCCTGGGAAGCAGAAGTGTTCACATTGCTTCGCAAGAATCGCTTTTGTGCAGAAAACACTAACACTTGTTCAGAAGGAAAGAAAGCACAGAGCCCCAGATTTTATGTTGTCCTGGAGAGCTTGCAGAGCACTGGGGAAAGGCAGGCAGAGAATTCCCTGCTAGCACCTTCTCTGTGCCTGTTCACATTGCTTCGCAGAATCGCTTTAGTGCAGAAAACAGTAACACTTGTTCAGAACGAAAGAAAGCACAGAGCCCCAGATTTTATGTTGTCCTGGACAGCTTGCAGAGCACTGGGGAAAGGCAGGCAGAGAATTCCCTGCTAGCACCTTCTCTGTGCCTGGGAAGCAGAAGTGTTCACATTGCTTCGCAGAATCGCTTTTGTGCAGAAAACAGTAACACTTGTTCAGAAGGAAAGAAAGCACAGAGCCCCAGATTTTATGTTGTCCTGGAGAGCTTGCAGAGCACTGGGGAAAGGCAGGCAGAGAATTCCCTGCTAGCACCTTCTCTGTGCCTGGGAAGCAGAAGTGTTCACATTGCTTCGCAGAATCGCTTTTGTGCAGAAAACAGTAACACTTGTTCAGAACGAAAGAAAGCACAGAGCCCCAGATTCTATGTTGTCCTGGAGAGCTTGCAGAGCACTGGGGAAAGGCAGGCAGAGAATTCCCTGCTAGCACCTTCTCTGTGCCTGGGAAGCAGAAGTGTTCACATTGCTTCGCAAGAATCGCTTTTGTGCAGAAAACACTTACACTTGTTCAGAAGGAAAGAAAGCACAGAGCCCCAGATTTTATGTTGTCCTGGAGAGCTTGCAGAGCACTGGGGAAAGGCAGGCAGAGAATTCCTTGCTAGCACCTTCTCTGTGCCTGGGAAACAGAAGTGTTCACATTGCTTCGCAAGAATCGCTTTTGTGCAGAAAACAGTAACACTTGTTCAGAACGAAAGAAAGCACAGAGCCCCAGATTTTATGTTGTCCTGGAGAGCTTGCAGAGCACTGGGGAAAGGCAGGCAGAGAATTCCCTGATAGCACCTTCTCTGTGCCTGGGAAGCAGAAATGTTCACATTGCTTCGCAAGAATCGCTTTTGTGCAGAAAACACTAACACTTGTTCAGAAGGAAAGAAAGCACAGAGCCCCAGATTCTATGTTGTCCTGGAGAGCTTGCAGAGCCCTGGGGAAAGGCAGGCAGAGAATTCCCTGCTAGCACCTTCTCTGTGCCTGTTCACATTGCTTCGCAGAATCGCTTTTGTGCAGAAAACAGTAACACTTGTTCAGAACGAAAGAAAGCATGAGCCCCAGATTTTATGTTGTCCTGGAGAGCTTGCAGAGCACTGGGGAAAGGCAGGCAGAGAATTCCCTGCTAGCACCTTCTCTGTGCCTGTTCACATTGCTTCGCAGAATCGCTTTTGTGCAGAAAACAGTAACACTTGTTCAGAAGGAAAGAAAGCACAGAGCCCCAGATTCTATGTTGTCCTGGAGAGCTTGCAGAGCACTGGGGAAAGGCAGGCAGAGAATTCCCTGCTAGCACCTTCTCTGTGCCTGTTCACATTGCTTCGCAGAATCGCTTTTGTGCAGAAAACAGTAACACTTGTTCAGAAGGAAAGAAAGCACAGAGCCCCAGATTCTATGTTGTCCTGGAGAGCTTGCAGAGCACTGGGGAAAGGCAGGCAGAGAATTCCCTGCTAGCACCTTCTCTGTGCCTGTTCACATTGCTTCGCAGAATCGCTTTTGTGCAGAAAACAGTAACACTTGTTCAGAAGGAAAGAAAGCACAGAGCCCCAGATTCTATGTTGTCCTGGAGAGCTTGCAGAGCACTGGGGAAAGGCAGGCAGAGAATTCCCTGCTAGCACCTTCTCTGTGCCTGTTCACATTGCTTCGCAGAATCGCTTTTGTGCAGAAAACAGTAACACTTGTTCAGAAGGAAAGAAAGCACAGAGCCCCAGATTCTATGTTGTCCTGGAGAGCTTGCAGAGCACTGGGGAAAGGCAGGCAGAGAATTCCTTGCTAGCACCTTCTCTGCGCCTGGGAAGCAGAAGTGTTCACATTGCTTCGCAAGAATCGCTTTTGTGCAGAAAACAGTAACACTTGTTCAGAAGGAAAGAAAGCACAGAGCCCCAGATTTGATGTTGTCCTGGAGAGCTTGCAGAGCACTGGGGAAAGGCAGGCAGAGAATTCCCTGCTAGCACCTTCTCTGTGCCTGTTCACATTGCTTCGCAGAATCGCTTTTGTGCAGAAAACAGTAACACTTGTTCAGAAGGAAAGAAAGCACAGAGCCCCAGATTTTATGTTGTCCTGGAGAGCTTGCAGAGCACTGGGGAAAGGCAGGCAGAGAATTCCCTGCTAGCACCTTCTCTGTGCCTGGGAAGCAGAAGTGTTCATATTGCTTCGCAGAATCGCTTTTGTGCAGAAAACACTAACACTTGTTCAGAATGAAAGAAAGCACAGAGCCCCAGATTTTATGTTGTCCTGGAGAGCTTGCAGAGCACTGGGGAAAGGCAGGCAGAGAATTCCCTGCTAGCACCTTCTCTGTGCCTGTTCATATTGCTTCGCAGAATCGCTTTTGTGCAGAAAACAGTAACACTTGTTCAGAAGGAAAGAAAGCACAGAGCCCCAGATTTTATGTTGTCCTGGAGAGCTTGCAGAGCACTGGGGAAAGGCAGGCAGAGAATTCTCTTCTAGCACCTTCTCTGTGCCTGTTCATATTGCTTCGCAGAATCGCTTTAGTGCAGAAAACACTAACACTTGTTCAGAACGAAAGAAAGCACAGAGCCCCAGATTCTATGTTGTCCTGGAGAGCTTGCAGAGCACTGGGGAAAGGCAGGCAGAGAATTCCCTGCTAGCACCTTCTCTGTGCCTGGGAAGCAGAAGTGTTCACATTGCTTCGCAGAATCGCTTTTGTGCAGAAAACACTAACACTTGTTCAGAATGAAAGAAAGCACAGAGCCCCAGATTTTATGTTGTCCTGGAGAGCTTGCAGAGCACTGGGGAAAGGCAGGCAGAGAATTCCCTGCTAGCACCTTCTCTGTGCCTGTTCATATTGCTTCGCAGAATCGCTTTTGTGCAGAAAACAGTAACACTTGTTCAGAAGGAAAGAAAGCACAGAGCCCCAGATTTTATGTTGTCCTGGAGAGCTTGCAGAGCACTGGGGAAAGGCAGGCAGAGAATTCTCTTCTAGCACCTTCTCTGTGCCTGTTCATATTGCTTCGCAGAATCGCTTTTGTGCAGAAAACACTAACACTTGTTCAGAACGAAAGAAAGCACAGAGCCCCAGATTCTATGTTGTCCTGGAGAGCTTGCAGAGCACTGGGGAAAGGCAGGCAGAGAATTCCCTGCTAGCACCTTCTCTGTGCCTGTTCACATTGCTTCGCAGAATCGCTTTTGTGCAGAAAACAGTAACACTTGTTCAGAACGAAAGAAAGCATGAGCCCCAGATTTTATGTTGTCCTGGGGAGCTTGCAGAGCACTGGGGAAAGGCAGGCAGAGAATTCCCTGCTAGCACCTTCTCTGTGCCTGGGAAGCAGAAGTGTTCACATTGCTTCGCAGAATCGCTTTTGTGCAGAAAACACTAACACTTGTTCAGAACGAAAGAAAGCACAGAGCCCCAGATTCTATGTTGTCCTGGAGAGCTTGCAGAGCACTGGGGAAAGGCAGGCAGAGAATTCCTTGCTAGCACCTTCTCTGTGCCTGGGAAGCAGAAGTGTTCACATTGCTTCGCAGAATCGCTTTTGTGCAGAAAACAGTAACACTTGTTCAGAACGAAAGGAAGCACAGAGCCCCAGATTTTATGTTGTCCTGGAGAGCTTGCAGAGCACTGGGGAAAGGCAGGCAGAGAATTCCCTGCTAGCACCTTCTCTGTGCCTGGGAAGCAGAAGTGTTCACATTGCTTCGCAGAATCGCTTTTGTGCAGAAAACACTAACACTTGTTCAGAACGAAAGGAAGCACAGAGCCCCAGATTTGCTGTTGTCCTGGAGAGCTTGCAGAGCACTGGGGAAAGGCAGGCAGAGAATTCCCTGCTAGCACCTTCTCTGTGCCTGTTCACATTGCTTCGCAGAATCGCTTTTGTGCAGAAAACAGTAACACTTGTTCAGAAGGAAAGAAAGCACAGAGCCCCAGATTCTATGTTGTCCTGGAGAGCTTGCAGAGCACTGGGGAAAGGCAGGCAGAGAATTCCCTGCTAGCACCTTCTCTGTGCCTGGGAAGCAGAAGTGTGCACATTGCTTCGCAGAATCGCTTTTGTGCAGAAAACAGTAACACTTGTACAGAACGAAAGAAAGCACAGAGCCCCAGATTTTATGTTGTCCTGGAGAGCTTGCAGAGCACTGGGGAAATGCAGGCAGAGAATTCCCTGCTAGCACCTTCTCTGTGCCTGTTCACATTGTTTCGCAGAATCGCTTTTGTGCAGAAAACACTAACACTCGTTCAGAACGAAAGAAAGCACAGAGCCCCAGATTTTATGTTGTCCTGGAGAGCTTGCAGAGCACTGGGGAAAGGCAGGCAGAGAATTCCCTGCTAGCACCTTCTCTGTGCCTGTTCACATTGCTTCGCAGAATCGCTTTTGTGCAGAAAACACTAACACTTGTTCAGAACGAAAGAAAGCACAGAGCCCCAGATTTTATGTTGTCCTGGAGAGCTTGCAGAGCACTGGGGAAAGGCAGGCAGAGAATTCCCTGCTAGCACCTTCTCTGTGCCTGGGAAGCAGAAGTGTTCACATTGCTTCGCAGAATCGCTTTTGTGCAGAAAACAGTAACACTTGTTCAGAAGGAAAGAAAGCACAGAGCCCCAGATTTTATGTTGTCCTGGAGAGCTTGCAGAGCACTGGGGAAAGGCAGGCAGAGAATTCCCTGCTAGCACCTTCTCTGTGCCTGGGAAGCAGAAGTGTTCACATTGCTTCGCAGAATCGCTTTTGTGCAGAAAACAGTAACACTTGTTCAGAACGAAAGAAAGCACAGAGCCCCACATTTTATGTTGTCCTGGAGAGCTTGCAGAGCACTGGGGAAAGGCAGGCAGAGAATTCCCTGCTAGCACCTTCTCTGTGCCTGTTCACATTGCTTCGCAGAATCGCTTTTGTGCAGAAAACAGTAACACTTGTTCAGAACGAAAGAAAGCATGAGCCCCAGATTTGCTGTTGTCCTGGAGAGCTTGCAGAGCACTGGGGAAAGGCAGGCAGAGAATTCCCTGCTAGCACCTTCTCTGTGCCTGGGAAGCAGAAGTGTTCACATTGCTTCGCAGAATCGCTTTTGTGCAGAAAACACTAACACTTGTTCAGAACGAAAGAAAGCACAGAGCCCCAGATTTGCTGTTGTCCTGGAGAGCTTGCAGAGCACTGGGGAAAGGCAGGCAGAGAATTCCTTGCTAGCACCTTCTCTGTGCCTGGGAAGCAGAAGTGTTCACATTGCTTCGCAGAATCGCTTTTGTGCAGAAAACAGTAACACTTGTTCAGAACGAAAGAAAGCACAGAGCCCCAGATTTGCTGTTGTCCTGGAGAGCTTGCAGAGCACTGGGGAAAGGCAGGCAGAGAATTCCCTGCTAGCACCTTCTCTGTGCCTGGGAAGCAGAAGTGTTCACATTGCTTCGCAGAATCGCTTTTGTGCAGAAAACAGTAACACTTGTTCAGAAGGAAAGAAAGCACAGAGCCCCAGATTTTATGTTGTCCTGGAGAGCTTGCAGAGCACTGGGGAATGGCAGGCAGAGAATTCCCTGCTAGCACCTTCTCTGTGCCTGGGAAGCAGAAGTGTTCACATTGCTTCGCAGAATCGCTTTTGTGCAGAAAACACTAACACTTGTTCAGAATGAAAGAAAGCACAGAGCCCCAGATTTTATGTTGTCCTGGAGAGCTTGCAGAGCACTGGGGAAAGGCAGGCAGAGAATTCCCTGCTAGCACCTTCTCTGTGCCTGTTCATATTGCTTCGCAGAATCGCTTTTGTGCAGAAAACAGTAACACTTGTTCAGAAGGAAAGAAAGCACAGAGCCCCAGATTCTATGTTGTCCTGGAGAGCTTGCAGAGCACTGGGGAAAGGCAGGCAGAGAATTCTCTTCTAGCACCTTCTCTGTGCCTGTTCATATTGCTTCGCAGAATCGCTTTTGTGTAGAAAACACTAACACTTGTTCAGAACGAAAGAAAGCACAGAGCCCCAGATTCTATGTTGTCCTGGAGAGCTTGCAGAGCACTGGGGAAAGGCAGGCAGAGAATTCCCTGCTAGCACCTTCTCTGTGCCTGGGAAGCAGAAGTGTTCACATTGCTTCGCAGAATCGCTTTTGTGCAGAAAACACTAACACTTGTTCAGAACGAAAGAAAGCACAGAGCCCCAGATTTTATGTTGTCCTGGAGAGCTTGCAGAGCACTGGGGAAAGGCAGGCAGAGAATTCCTTGCTAGCACCTTCTCTGTGCCTGGGAAGCAGAAGTGTTCACATTGCTTCGCAGAATCGCTTTTGTGCAGAAAACAGTAACACTTGTTCAGAACGAAAGAAAGCACAGAGCCCCAGATTTTATGTTGTCCTGGAGAGCTTGCAGAGCACTGGGGAAAGGCAGGCAGAGAATTCCCTGCTAGCACCTTCTCTGTGCCTGGGAAGCAGAAGTGTTCACATTGCTTCGCAGAATCGCTTTTGTGCAGAAAACACTAACACTTGTTCAGAACGAAAGGAAGCACAGAGCCCCAGATTTGCTGTTGTCCTGGAGAGCTTGCAGAGCCCTGGGGAAAGGCAGGCAGAGAATTCCCTGCTAGCACCTTCTCTGTGCCTGTTCACATTGCTTCGCAGAATCGCTTTTGTGCAGAAAACAGTAACACTTGTTCAGAAGGAAAGAAAGCACAGAGCCCCAGATTCTATGTTGTCCTGGAGAGCTTGCAGAGCACTGGGGAAAGGCAGGCAGAGAATTCCCTGCTAGCACCTTCTCTGTGCCTGGGAAGCAGAAGTGTGCACATTGCTTCGCAGAATCGCTTTTGTGCAGAAAACAGTAACACTTGTACAGAACGAAAGAAAGCACAGAGCCCCAGATTTTATGTTGTCCTGGAGAGCTTGCAGATCACTGGGGAAATGCAGGCAGAGAATTCCCTGCTAGCACCTTCTCTGTGCCTGTTCACATTGTTTCGCAGAATCGCTTTTGTGCAGAAAACACTAACACTCGTTCAGAACGAAAGAAAGCACAGAGCCCCAGATTTTATGTTGTCCTGGAGAGCTTGCAGAGCACTGGGGAAAGGCAGGCAGAGAATTCCCTGCTAGCACCTTCTCTGTGCCTGTTCACATTGCTTCGCAGAATCGCTTTTGTGCAGAAAACACTAACACTTGTTCAGAACGAAAGAAAGCATGATCCCCAGATTTTATGTTGTCCTGGGGAGCTTGCAGAGCACTGGGGAAAGGCAGGCAGAGAATTCCTTGCTAGCGCGTTCTCTGTGCCTTGGAAGCAGAAGTGTTCACATTGCTTGGCAGAATCGCTTTTGTGCAGAAAACACTAACACTTGTTCAGAACGAAAGAAAGCACAGAGCCCCAGATTTTATGTTGTCCTGCAGAGCTTGCAGAGCACTGGGGAAAGGCAGGCAGAGAATTCCCTGCTAGCACCTTCTCTGTGCCTGGGAAGCAGAAGTGTTCACATTGCTTCGCAGAATCGCTTTTGTGCAGAAAACAGTAACACTTGTTCAGAAGGAAAGAAAGCACAGAGCCCCAGATTTTATGTTGTCCTGGAGAGCTTGCAGAGCACTGGGGAAAGGCAGGCAGAGAATTCCCTGCTAGCACCTTCTCTGTGCCTGGGAAGCAGAAGTGTTCACATTGCTTCGCAGAATCGCTTTTGTGCGGAAAACAGTAACACTTGTTCAGAACGAAAGAAAGCACAGAGCCCCAGATCTTATGTTGTCCTGGAGAGCTTGCAGAGCACTGGGGAAAGGCAGGCAGAGAATTCCCTGCTAGCACCTTCTCTGTGCCTGTTCACATTGCTTCGCAGAATCGCTTTTGTGCAGAAAACAGTAACACTTGTTCAGAACGAAAGAAAGCATGAGCCCCAGATTTGCTGTTGTCCTGGAGAGCTTGCAGAGCACTGGGGAAAGGCAGGCAGAGAATTCCCTGCTAGCACCTTCTCTGTGCCTGGGAAGCAGAAGTGTTCACATTGCTTCGCAGAATCGCTTTTGTGCAGAAAACACTAACACTTGTTCAGAACGAAAGAAAGCACAGAGCCCCAGATTCTATGTTGTCCTGGAGAGCTTGCAGAGCACTGGGGAAAGGCAGGCAGAGAATTCCTTGCTAGCACCTTCTCTGTGCCTGGGAAGCAGAAGTGTTCACATTGCTTCGCAGAATCGCTTTTGTGCAGAAAACAGTAACACTTGTTCAGAACGAAAGAAAGCACAGAGCCCCAGATTTGCTGTTGTCCTGGAGAGCTTGCAGAGCACTGGGGAAAGGCAGGCAGAGAATTCCCTGCTAGCACCTTCTCTGTGCCTGTTCACATTGCTTCGCAGAATCGCTTTTGTGCAGAAAACACTAACACTTGTTCAGAACGAAAGAAAGCATGATCCCCAGATTTTATGTTGTCCTGGGGAGCTTGCAGAGCACTGGGGAAAGGCAGGCAGAGAATTCCCTGCTAGCACCTTCTCTGTGCCTGTTCACATTGCTTCGCAGAATCGCTTTTGTGCAGAAAACAGTAACACTTGTTCAGAACGAAAGAAAGCATGAGCCCCAGATTTTATGTTGTCCTGGGGAGCTTGAAGAGCACTGGGGAAAGGCAGGTAGAGAATTCCTTGCTAGCACCTTCTCTGTGCCTGGGAAGCAGAAGTGTTCACATTGCTTGGCAGAATCGCTTTTGTGCAGAAAACACTAACACTTGTTCAGAACGAAAGAAAGCACAGAGCCCCAGATTTTATGTTGTCCTGGAGAGCTTGCAGAGCACTGGGGAAAGGCAGGCAGAGAATTCCCTGCTAGCACCTTCTCTGTGCCTGGGAAGCAGAAGTGTTCACATTGCTTCGCAGAATCGCTTTTGTGCAGAAAACAGTAACACTTGTTCAGAACGAAAGAAAGCACAGAGCCCCAGATTTTATGTTGTCCTGGAGAGCTTGCAGAGCACTGGGGAAAGGCAGGCAGAGAATTCCCTGCTAGCACCTTCTCTGTGCCTGGGAAGCAGAAGTGTTCACATTGCTTCGCAGAATCGCTTTTGTGCAGAAAACAGTAACACTTGTTCAGAACGAAAGAAAGCACAGAGCCCCAGATCTTATGTTGTCCTGGAGAGCTTGCAGAGCACTGGGGAAAGGCAGGCAGAGAATTCCCTGCTAGCACCTTCTCTGTGCCTGTTCACATTGCTTCGCAGAATCGCTTTTGTGCAGAAAACAGTAACACTTGTTCAGAACGAAAGAAAGCATGAGCCCCAGATTTTATGTTGTCCTGGAGAGCTTGCAGAGCACTGGGGAAACGCAGGCAGAGAATTCCCTGCTAGCACCTTCTCTGTGCCTGTTCACATTGCTTCGCAGAATCGCTTTTGTGCAGAAAACACTAACACTTGTTCAGAACGAAAGAAAGCACAGAGCCCCAGATTTGATGTTGTCCTGGAGAGCTTGCAGAGCACTGGGGAAAGGCAGGCAGAGAATTCCCTGCTAGCACCTTCTCTGTGCCTGGGAAGCAGAAGTGTGCACATTGCTTCGCAGAATCGCTTTTGTGCAGAAAACAGTAACACTTGTACAGAACGAAAGAAGGCACAGAGCCCCAGATTTTATGTTGTCCTGGAGAGCTTGCAGAGCACTGGGGAAAGGCAGGCAGAGAATTCCCTGCTAGCACCTTCTCTGTGCCTGTTCACATTGTTTCGCAGAATCGCTTTTGTGCAGAAAACACTAACACTCGTTCAGAACGAAAGAAAGAACAGAGCCCCAGATTTTATGTTGTCCTGGAGAGCTTGCAGAGCACTGGGGAAAGGCAGGCAGAGAATTCCCTGCTAGCACCTTCTCTGTGCCTGTTCACATTGCTTCGCAGAATCGCTTTTGTGCAGAAAACACTAACACTTGTTCAGAACGAAAGAAAGCATGAGCCCCAGATTTGCTATTGTCCTGGAGAGCTTGCAGAGCACTGGGGAAAGGCAGGCAGAGAATTCCCTGCTAGCACCTTCTCTGTGCCTGGGAAGCAGAAGTGTTCACATTGCTTCGCAGAATCGCTTTTGTGCAGAAAACACTAACACTTGTTCAGAACGAAAGAAAGCACAGAGCCCCAGATTTGCTGTTGTCCTGGAGAGCTTGCAGAGCACTGGGGAAAGGCAGGCAGAGAATTCCTTGCTAGCACCTTCTCTGTGCCTGGGAAGCAGAAGTGTTCACATTGCTTCGCAGAATCGCTTTTGTGCAGAAAACAGTAACACTTGTTCAGAAGGAAAGAAAGCACAGAGCCCCAGATTTGCTGTTGTCCTGGAGAGCTTGCAGAGCACTGGGGAAAGGCAGGCAGAGAATTCCCTGCTAGCACCTTCTCTGTGCCTGGGAAGCAGAAGTGTTCACATTGCTTCGCAGAATCGCTTTTGTGCAGAAAACAGTAACACTTGTTCAGAAGGAAAGAAAGCACAGAGCCCCAGATTTTATGTTGTCCTGGAGAGCTTGCAGAGCACTGGGGAAAGGCAGGCAGAGAATTCCCTGCTAGCACCTTCTCTGTGCCTGGGAAGCAGAAGTGTTCACATTGCTTCGCAGAATCGCTTTTGTGCAGAAAACAGTAACACTTGTTCAGAAGGAAAGAAAGCACAGAGCCCCAGATTTTATGTTGTCCTGGAGAGCTTGCAGAGCACTGGGGAATGGCAGGCAGAGAATTCCCTGCTAGCACCTTCTCTGTGCCTGGGAAGCAGAAGTGTTCACATTGCTTCGCAGAATCGCTTTTGTGCAGAAAACACTAACACTTGTTCAGAATGAAAGAAAGCACAGAGCCCCAGATTTTATGTTGTCCTGGAGAGCTTGCAGAGCACTGGGGAAAGGCAGGCAGAGAATTCCCTGCTAGCACCTTCTCTGTGCCTGTTCATATTGCTTCGCAGAATCGCTTTTGTGCAGAAAACAGTAACACTTGTTCAGAAGGAAAGAAAGCACAGAGCCCCAGATTCTATGTTGTCCTGGAGAGCTTGCAGAGCACTGGGGAAAGGCAGGCAGAGAATTCTCTTCTAGCACCTTCTCTGTGCCTGTTCATATTGCTTCGCAGAATCGCTTTTGTGTAGAAAACACTAACACTTGTTCAGAACGAAAGAAAGCACAGAGCCCCAGATTCTATGTTGTCCTGGAGAGCTTGCAGAGCACTGGGGAAAGGCAGGCAGAGAATTCCCTGCTAGCACCTTCTCTGTGCCTGGGAAGCAGAAGTGTTCACATTGCTTCGCAGAATCGCTTTTGTGCAGAAAACACTAACACTTGTTCAGAACGAAAGAAAGCACAGAGCCCCAGATTCTATGTTGTCCTGGAGAGCTTGCAGAGCACTGGGGAAAGGCAGGCAGAGAATTCCTTGCTAGCACCTTCTCTGTGCCTGGGAAGCAGAAGTGTTCACATTGCTTCGCAGAATCGCTTTTGTGCAGAAAACAGTAACACTTGTTCAGAACGAAAGAAAGCACAGAGCCCCAGATTTTATGTTGTCCTGGAGAGCTTGCAGAGCACTGGGGAAAGGCAGGCAGAGAATTCCCTGCTAGCACCTTCTCTGTGCCTGGGAAGCAGAAGTGTTCACATTGCTTCGCAGAATCGCTTTTGTGCAGAAAACACTAACACTTGTTCAGAACGAAAGGAAGCACAGAGCCCCAGATTTGCTGTTGTCCTGGAGAGCTTGCAGAGCACTGGGGAAAGGCAGGCAGAGAATTCCCTGCTAGCACCTTCTCTGTGCCTGTTCACATTGCTTCGCAGAATCGCTTTTGTGCAGAAAACAGTAACACTTGTTCAGAAGGAAAGAAAGCACAGAGCCCCAGATTCTATGTTGTCCTGGAGAGCTTGCAGAGCACTGGGGAAAGGCAGGCAGAGAATTCCCTGCTAGCACCTTCTCTGTGCCTGGGAAGCAGAAGTGTGCACATTGCTTCGCAGAATCGCTTTTGTGCAGAAAACAGTAACACTTGTACAGAACGAAAGAAAGCACAGAGCCCCAGATTTTATGTTGTCCTGGAGAGCTTGCAGATCACTGGGGAAATGCAGGCAGAGAATTCCCTGCTAGCACCTTCTCTGTGCCTGTTCACATTGTTTCGCAGAATCGCTTTTGTGCAGAAAACACTAACACTCGTTCAGAACGAAAGAAAGCACAGAGCCCCAGATTTTATGTTGTCCTGGAGAGCTTGCAGAGCACTGGGGAAAGGCAGGCAGAGAATTCCCTGCTAGCACCTTCTCTGTGCCTGTTCACATTGCTTCGCAGAATCGCTTTTGTGCAGAAAACACTAACACTTGTTCAGAACGAAAGAAAGCATGATCCCCAGATTTTATGTTGTCCTGGGGAGCTTGCAGAGCACTGGGGAAAGGCAGGCAGAGAATTCCTTGCTAGCGCGTTCTCTGTGCCTGGGAAGCAGAAGTGTTCACATTCCTTGGCAGAATCGCTTTTGTGCAGAAAACACTAACACTTGTTCAGAACGAAAGAAAGCACAGAGCCCCAGATTTTATGTTGTCCTGCAGAGCTTGCAGAGCACTGGGGAAAGGCAGGCAGAGAATTCCCTGCTAGCACCTTCTCTGTGCCTGGGAAGCAGAAGTGTTCACATTGCTTCGCAGAATCGCTTTTGTGCAGAAAACAGTAACACTTGTTCAGAAGGAAAGAAAGCACAGAGCCCCAGATTTTATGTTGTCCTGGAGAGCTTGCAGAGCACTGGGGAAAGGCAGGCAGAGAATTCCCTGCTAGCACCTTCTCTGTGCCTGGGAAGCAGAAGTGTTCACATTGCTTCGCAGAATCGCTTTTGTGCAGAAAACAGTAACACTTGTTCAGAACGAAAGAAAGCACAGAGCCCCAGATCTTATGTTGTCCTGGAGAGCTTGCAGAGCACTGGGGAAAGGCAGGCAGAGAATTCCCTGATAGCACCTTCTCTGTGCCTGTTCACATTGCTTCGCAGAATCGCTTTTGTGCAGAAAACAGTAACACTTGTTCAGAACGAAAGAAAGCATGAGCCCCAGATTTGCTGTTGTCCTGGAGAGCTTGCAGAGCACTGGGGAAAGGCAGGCAGAGAATTCCCTGCTAGCACCTTCTCTGTGCCTGGGAAGCAGAAGTGTTCACATTGCTTCGCAGAATCGCTTTTGTGCAGAAAACACTAACACTTGTTCAGAACGAAAGAAAGCACAGAGCCCCAGATTTGCTGTTGTCCTGGAGAGCTTGCAGAGCACTGGGGAAAGGCAGGCAGAGAATTCCTTGCTAGCACCTTCTCTGTGCCTGGGAAGCAGAAGTGTTCACATTGCTTCGCAGAATCGCTTTTGTGCAGAAAACAGTAACACTTGTTCAGAACGAAAGAAAGCACAGAGCCCCAGATTTGCTGTTGTCCTGGAGAGCTTGCAGAGCACTGGGGAAAGGCAGGCAGAGAATTCCCTGCTAGCACCTTCTCTGTGCCTGTTCACATTGCTTCGCAGAATCGCTTTTGTGCAGAAAACACTAACACTTGTTCAGAACGAAAGAAAGCATGATCCCCAGATTTTATGTTGTCCTGGGGAGCTTGCAGAGCACTGGGGAAAGGCAGGCAGAGAATTCCCTGCTAGCACCTTCTCTGTGCCTGTTCACATTGCTTCGCAGAATCGCTTTTGTGCAGAAAACAGTAACACTTGTTCAGAACGAAAGAAAGCATGAGCCCCAGATTTTATGTTGTCCTGGGGAGCTTGAAGAGCACTGGGGAAAGGCAGGCAGAGAATTCCTTGCTAGCACCTTCTCTGTGCCTGGGAAGCAGAAGTGTTCACATTGCTTGGCAGAATCGCTTTTGTGCAGAAAACACTAACACTTGTTCAGAACGAAAGAAAGCACAGAGCCCCAGATTTTATGTTGTCCTGGAGAGCTTGCAGAGCACTGGGGAAAGGCAGGCAGAGAATTCCCTGCTAGCACCTTCTCTGTGCCTGGGAAGCAGAAGTGTTCACATTGCTTCGCAGAATCGCTTTTGTGCAGAAAACAGTAACACTTGTTCAGAACGAAAGAAAGCACAGAGCCCCAGATCTTATGTTGTCCTGGAGAGCTTGCAGAGCACTGGGGAAAGGCAGGCAGAGAATTCCCTGCTAGCACCTTCTCTGTGCCTGTTCACATTGCTTCGCAGAATCGCTTTTGTGCAGAAAACAGTAACACTTGTTCAGAACGAAAGAAAGCATGAGCCCCAGATTTTATGTTGTCCTGGAGAGCTTGCAGAGCACTGGGGAAACGCAGGCAGAGAATTCCCTGCTAGCACCTTCTCTGTGCCTGTTCACATTGCTTCGCAGAATCGCTTTTGTGCAGAAAACACTAACACTTGTTCAGAACGAAAGAAAGCACAGAGCCCCAGATTTGATGTTGTCCTGGAGAGCTTGCAGAGCACTGGGGAAAGGCAGGCAGAGAATTCCCTGCTAGCACCTTCTCTGTGCCTGGGAAGCAGAAGTGTGCACATTGCTTCGCAGAATCGCTTTTGTGCAGAAAACAGTAACACTTGTACAGAACGAAAGAAGGCACAGAGCCCCAGATTTTATGTTGTCCTGGAGAGCTTGCAGAGCACTGGGGAAAGGCAGGCAGAGAATTCCCTGCTAGCACCTTCTCTGTGCCTGTTCACATTGTTTCGCAGAATCGCTTTTGTGCAGAAAACACTAACACTCGTTCAGAACGAAAGAAAGAACAGAGCCCCAGATTTTATGTTGTCCTGGAGAGCTTGCAGAGCACTGGGGAAAGGCAGGCAGAGAATTCCCTGCTAGCACCTTCTCTGTGCCTGTTCACATTGCTTCGCAGAATCGCTTTTGTGCAGAAAACACTAACACTTGTTCAGAACGAAAGAAAGCATGAGCCCCAGATTTGCTATTGTCCTGGAGAGCTTGCAGAGCACTGGGGAAAGGCAGGCAGAGAATTCCCTGCTAGCACCTTCTCTGTGCCTGGGAAGCAGAAGTGTTCACATTGCTTCGCAGAATCGCTTTTGTGCAGAAAACACTAACACTTGTTCAGAACGAAAGAAAGCACAGAGCCCCAGATTTGCTGTTGTCCTGGAGAGCTTGCAGAGCACTGGGGAAAGGCAGGCAGAGAATTCCTTGCTAGCACCTTCTCTGTGCCTGGGAAGCAGAAGTGTTCACATTGCTTCGCAGAATCGCTTTTGTGCAGAAAACAGTAACACTTGTTCAGAACGAAAGAAAGCACAGAGCCCCAGATTTGCTGTTGTCCTGGAGAGCTTGCAGAGCACTGGGGAAAGGCAGGCAGAGAATTCCCTGCTAGCACCTTCTCTGTGCCTGTTCACATTGCTTCGCAGAATCGCTTTTGTGCAGAAAAAAGTAACACTTGTTCAGAACGAAAGAAAGCACAGAGCCCCAGATTTTATGTTGTCCTGGAGAGCTTGCAGAGCACTGGGAAAAGGCAGGCAGAGAATTCCCTGCTAGCACCTTCTCTGTGCCTGGGAAGCAGAAGTGTTCACATTGCTTCGCAGAATCGCTTTTGTGCGGAAAACAGTAACACTTGTTCAGAACGAAAGAAAGCACAGAGCCCCAGATTTTATGTTGTCCTGGAGAGCTTGCAGAGCACTGGGGAAAGGCAGGCAGAGAATTCCCTGCTGGCACCTTCTCTGTGCCTGTTCACATTGCTTCGCAGAATCGCTTTTGTGCAGAAAACAGTAACACTTGTTCAGAAGGAAAGAAAGCACAGAGCCCCAGATTCTATGTTGTCCTGGAGAGCTTGCAGAGCACTGGGGAAAGGCAGGCAGAGAATTCCTTGCTAGCACCTTCTCTGTGCCTGGGAAGCAGAAGTGTTCACATTGCTTCGCAGAATCGCTTTTGTGCAGAAAACAGTAACACTTGTTCAGAACGAAAGAAAGCACAGAGCCCCAGATTTTATGTTGTCCTGGAGAGCTTGCAGAGCACTGGGGAAAGGCAGGCAGAGAATTCCCTGCTAGCACCTTCTCTGTGCCTGGGAAGCAGAAGTGTTCACATTGCTTCGCAAGAATCGCTTTTGTGCAGAAAACAGTAACACTTGTTCAGAACGAAAGGAAGCACAGAGCCCCAGATTTTATGTTGTCCGGGAGAGCTTGCAGAGCACTGGGGAAAGGCAGGCAGAGAATTCCCTGATAGCACCTTCTCTGTGCCTGGGAAGCAGAAGTGTTCACATTGCTTCGCAGAATCGCTTTTGTGCAGAAAACAGTAACACTTGTTCAGAACGAAAGAAAGCATGAGCCCCAGATTCTATGTTGTCCTGGAGAGCTTGCAGAGCACTGGGGAAAGGCAGGCAGAGAATTCCCTGCTAGCACCTTCTCTGTGCCTGGGAAGCAGAAGTGTTCACATTGCTTCGCAGAATCGCTTTTGTGCAGAAAACACTAACACTTGTTCAGAACGAAAGAAAGCACAGAGCCCCAGATTTTATGTTGTCCTGGAGAGCTTGCAGAGCACTGGGGAAAGGCAGGCAGAGAATTCCCTGCTAGCACCTTCTCTGTGCCTGTTCACATTGCTTCGCAGAATCGCTTTTGTGCAGAAAACAGTAACACTTGTTCAGAACGAAAGAAAGCATGAGCCCCAGATTTTATGTTGTCCTGGAGAGCTTGCAGAGCACTGGGGAAAGGCAGGCAGAGAATTCCCTGCTAGCACCTTCTCTGTGCCTGTTCACATTGCTTCGCAGAATCGCTTTTGTGCAGAAAACAGTAACACTTGTTCAGAACGAAAGAAAGCATGAGCCCCAGATTTTATGTTGTCCTGGAGAGCTTGCAGAGCACTGGGGAAAGGCAGGCAGAGAATTCCCTGCTAGCACCTTCTCTGTGCCTGGGAAGCAGAAGTGTTCACATTGCTTCGCAGAATCGCTTTTGTGCAGAAAACAGTAACACTTGTTCAGAAGGAAAGAAAGCACAGAGCCCCAGATTTTATGTTGTCCTGGAGAGCTTGCAGAGCACTGGGGAAAGGCAGGCAGAGAATTCCCTGCTAGCACCTTCTCTGTGCCTGTTCACATTGCTTCGCAGAATCGCTTTAGTGCAGAAAACAGTAACACTTGTTCAGAACGAAAGAAAGCACAGAGCCCCAGATTTGCTGTTGTCCTGGAGAGCTTGCAGAGCACTGGGGAAAGGCAGGCAGAGAATTCCCTGCTAGCACCTTCTCTGTGCCTGGGAAGCAGAAGTGTTCACATTGCTTCGCAGAATGGCTTTTGTGCAGAAAACAGTAACACTTGTTCAGAAGGAAAGAAAGCACAGAGCCCCAGATTTTATGTTGTCCTGGAGAGCTTGCAGAGCACTGGGGAAAGGCAGGCAGAGAATTCCCTGCTAGCACCTTCTCTGTGCCTGGGAAGCAGAAGTGTTCACATTGCTTCGCAGAATCGCTTTTGTGCAGAAAACACTAACACTTGTTCAGAACGAAAGAAAGCACAGAGCCCCAGATTTGCTGTTGTCCTGGAGAGCTTGCAGAGCACTGGGGAAAGGCAGGCAGAGAATTCCCTGCTAGCATCTTCTCTGTGCCTGCGAAGGAGAAGTGTTCCCATTGCTTTGCAGAATCGCTTTTGTGCAAGTGATACCAAACTGTGAGGTGCTGATGACTCTCTTGAAGGACAGGAGGCATTGCAGAGGGATCTAGATAGATTGGAGCACTGGGCAATCGTTAATGGGATGAAATTTAAGAAATGAAAATACCGGCTTCTGCACTTGGGAGGGCGCTACGGCAGGCACAATTATAATAGGGAGAGGAGTGGCTGGAGAGCATCCCTGCAGAAAGGGATCCAGGGGCACTGGCTGACAGCAGGCTCAGTGTGAGCCAGCAGCGTGCGCCCTGGCAGCCAAGAGCGGAAACCGCACCCTGGGGTGCATCAGCCACAGCATAAGCAGCCGGGCAAAAGAGGGGATTATCCTGCTGTGTTCAGCGTTGTTGCGGCCTCACAAGTGCTGTGGTAGTTCTGGGCCCCACCATTTGAGAAGGCTGTGAAGGTCCTGGAATGTGTCCCGAGAAGGGCAAGCAAGCTGGTGAAAGGGCTGGAAGGACTATCCTGTGAGGAGCAGTGGGGGACTTTGGGTTTGTTTGGCTTGGTGAGAAGGAGGCTGAGGTGTGACCTCATTGTTCTCTAGAGCTTCCTGAGGAGGGGGAAGGGGAGGGGGAGGTGCTGATCTCTTTTCCCTGGTATCCAGGGCGAGGGTGTGTGGGAAAGGTTCAAAGCTGCGCCAGGGGAGGTTTAGGGCGGACATTAGGAAGCATTTGTTTGCCAAGAGGGAGGTCAAACACTGGAACAAAATTCCTGCAGAGGTGGTTGATGCCCCAAGCCTGTCAGTGTTTAAGAGGGCTCTGGACAATGCCCTTAACAACAGGCTTTAACTTTTGGTCAGCACTGAAGTGGTCACGCAGTGGGACTGGACAATCCTAGTAGGTTTCTTCCAGCTGAACTATACATTCCCTTCCCCATTTCCCATTTCCCTTCCCCACTTCCACTTCCCTCCCAGTGAGACGAACAGCAAGGAGGCTGTCGCTTGCCTGAAATGTCAGGGCTTTTTGAGCTCCAAAACCACATTCAAGGACACGCATCACAAAGGTTACAAGGGCTAACAGGATTTTATTGTCTTTTTCTCAAGCTGTTTCAGAGCAGATGCTCACAAGCATTAACATGGTGCAGATGTGTAGCCAGGAGCAGGCTGATGCAGTCCTCGGTTTAGCTTGAAAAAAACATCACTTGAAGCCTGGCAAAGGCAAGTGAGAGCCACAGAAAGTCACAAATGCCCTGCGTCGTGTGGAGGGACAGATGCGTGGATATTATGGTTAAGAAAATATTAATCTTTGCCGGAAAAAGGAAAGCAGATAACTGACTGATGCACAGAGAAGGTGCTCTTGAGAGCAAACTGAAAAGTTTTAAGAATGTGACCTTTCTCCCTTTTTTTGGGAATGAACTATTTTCACATGAATTTCCATCCTGGCATCCAAAAACCACCTAAACATTCCTGCACCTAGTTTATAATTATTTTTATATTTTTATAATTACATTTTAATAATATTTATATTATTATAATTTTATTTTTTATTATTATATTTTTTTGCTCTTTACTTTTTATTCTTTTGATTGGGCTTTTAAAATTATTTTTATCCTTAGTTTTGCTCTCGTGTTTCTACATCCTTTCTTTCAGACTGTAAGAAAGGACGATCATCAATGCCACATTTGATTTATATAAGTTTTAGAATTATATTTTATAATTCGATGTTTTAACTGTTTATATTTGTTTTAAAAGCTATTCCCATAACTATTTTATAACTATTTGAATGGCTATTTTTATTATTAATTTTCCTCTTTACTTTTTATTCTTTTAATTGGGCTTTTTAAAATTATTTTTATCCTTAGTTTTGCTCTCGTGTTTGTAAATCCTTTGTTTCGGACTCTAAGAAAGGACGATCATCAATGCCACATTTGACTTAAATAATTTCTAGAATTCTATTTTGATATTTCGATTTTATAGCTTTTTATATTTGTTTTTATAGGTATTCCTATAACTATTTTTATAACTATTTGAATGGCTATTTTTATTATCATTTTTGCTCTTTACTTGTTATTCTTTTAATTGGGCTTTTTAAATTATTTTTATCCTTAGTTTTGCTCTTGTGTTTCTAAATCCTTTGTTTCAGACTGTAAGAAAGGACGATCATCAATGCCACGTTTGATTTATATAATTTTTAGAATTCTATTTTTATAATTCGATTTCATAACTGTTTATATTTGTTTTTATAGGTATTCCTATAACGATTTTATAACTATTTGAATGGCTATTTTTATTATTAATTTTGCTCTTTATTTTTTTTTAATTGGGCTTTTTTAATTATTTTTATCCTGTTTTGCTCTCGTGTTTCTAAATTCTTTGTTTCAGACTGTAAGAAAGGACGATCATCAATGCCACGTTTGACTTAAATAATTTCTAGAATTCTATTTTGATAATTCGATTTTATATCTTTTTATATTTGTTTCTATAGCTATTCCTATAACTATTTTTATAACTATTTGAATGGTTATTTTTAATATTATTTTTACTCTTTACTTTATATTCTTTTAATTGGGCTATTTTTATTATTTTTATCCTTAGTTTTGCTCTCATGTTTCTAAATTCTTTGTTTCAGACTGTAAGAAAGGACTATCATCAATGCCACCTTTGATTTATATAATTTCTAGAATTCTATTTTGATAATTCGATTTTATAGCTTTTTAGATTTGTTTTTATAGCTATTCCTATAATTATTTTATAACTATTTGAATGGCTATTTTTATTATTAATTTTGCTCTTTACTTTTATTCTTTTAATTAGGCTTTTAAAATTATTTTTATCCTTAATTTTGCTCTCGTGTTTCTAAATTCTTTGTTTCAGATTCTAAGAAAGGATGATCATCAATGCCTTGTTTGATTTATATAATTTTTTAGAATTCTATTAAGGTAATTCGATTTTATAGCTTTTTACATTTGTTTTTATAGCTTTTCCTATAACTATTTTATAACTATTTGGCTGTTTGTATTATTAATTTTGCTCTTTACTTTTATTCTTTTAATTGGGCTTTTAAAATTATTTTTATCCTTAGTTTTGCTCTCGTGTTTCTAAATTCTTTGTTTCAGTCAGTAAAAAGGACTATCATCAATGCCACGTTTGATTTATATAATTTTTAGAATTCTGATAATTCGATTTCATAACTGTTTATATTTGTTTTTATAGCTATTCCCATAACTATTTTATAACTATTTGAATGGCTATTTTTATTATTAATTTTCCTCTTTACTTTTTATTCTTTTAATTGGGCTTTTTAAATTATTTTTATCCTTAGTTTTGCTCTTGTGTTTCTAAATTCTTTGTTTCAGACTCTAAGAAAGGACTATCATCAATGCCACGTTTGATTTATATAATTTTTAGAATTCTATTTTGATATTTCGATTTTATAGCTTTTTAGATTTGTTTTTATAGCTATTCCTATAACTATTTTATAACTATTTGAATGGCTATTTTTTTATTAATTTTCCTCTTTACTTTTATTCTTTTAATTGGGCTTTTTTTACTATTTTTATCCTTAGTTTTGCTCTCGTGTTTCTAAATCCTTTGTTTCAGACTGTAAGAAAGGATGATCATCAATGCCACGTTTGACGTAAATAATTTCTAGAATTCTATTTTGATAATTCGATTTTATAGATTTTTATATTTGTTTTTATAGCTATTCCTATAACTATTTTATAACTATTTGAATGGCTATTTTTATTATTATTTTTGCTCTTTACTTTTTATTCTTTAATTGGGCTTTTTTTATATTATTTTTATCCTTAGTTTTGGTCTCGTGTTTCTAAATTGTTTCAGTCTGTAAGAAAGGACTATCATCAATGCTACCTTTGATTTATATAATTTCTAGAATTCTATTTTGATATTTCGATTTTATAGCTTTTTATATGTTTTTATAGCTATTCCTATAACTATTTTATAACTATTTGAATGGCTATTTTTTTATTAATTTTGCTCTTTACTTTTATTCTTTTAATTGGTCTTTTTAAATTATTTTTATCCGTAGTTTTGCTCTCGTGTTTCTAAATTCTTTGTTTCATTTTGATAATTCGATTTTATAGCTTTTTATATTTTTTATAGCTATTCCTATAACTATTTTATAACTATTTGAATGGCTATTTTTATTATTAATTTTGCTCTTTTTATTCTTTTAATTGGGCTTTTTTTACTATTTTTATCCTTAGTTTTGCTCTCGTGTTTCTAAATACTTTGTTTCAGACTGTAAGAAAGGGCTATCATCAATGCCACATTTGACTTAGGATGATAAAGTGGCAGCAAGCAAGCAGCGAGAATCTGCAGAATGAGGACCAGGACCAATGACACACTTTGAAAAGAGGAGGAGCAAGAAGGAGGTACGTGGTATTTTCCAAAGTATTACACTTGCCAACGCCAGTCGTACTTTCGGCCCTCCAAAACCTGCTCTGCTGTGCTTCTGGGCCAGGCATGGGAAGGAGAGCCAGGGCACGAGGGGTGTTTCTGGCTTGGTGGTGCCAGAGCCGCAGGCAAGGACGGAGCCAAAAGGACTCAGAGGAGCCCTGACAAGGGGCTGTGCTCAGTGCTACAGAGGACAAGCAGCAACCCCCGGGGGCCACCCTTGGGGCCCACCCTGGGAGTCTAGAAAGCTTCCTCCCCCCGGATGCGGGGCACGAGGGCCACCTTCATGGAGCAAGAGCAGCAGGCAACTGGCCAGCATGGCCCAAAGGACCCCTGGCCAGGGGCCGTGCTCAGCACTGCAGAGGAAGGCAAAAAACCCCAGGGGACACCTGCTAGCGCACCGTGGGGGGAAAAAAGCCTTCCTCCCCGCAGCTGAAGGTCATGAGAGGCCATCTTCGTGGTGCACGAGCAGCAGGCAGTAAGCCAGCCAAAAGGGACCGGAGGAGCCCTGGCAAGTGGTCCTGCTCAGTGCTGCAGAGGAAGGCAAAAAACCCCCGGGGACCAGTGCCAATGTGCCCTGGGGGAAAATTCCTTCCTGACCCCAGAGTGCTGGCGATCGGCTATTCCCTGAGCAGGTGAGCAAGACCTGCCTCCTCATCCCACAGGCTGGTCACGCCTCCCAGGAGATGCCCAAGCCCTGTTCTCCCTCACCTTGGAGCCATCTCAGGGGCTTCCGAGAGTGGCCAAATGCCCCTGGTCAGATTGACCTTGGGGGCAAGAATCTTTCCTGTGCCTGTCTAGCGGGTGCTCCAAAGCACTGGGACCCCTGACAACATCCCTGCATCCCATTTCTTACGGCTGCTGCCCCTGGCTCCGCAGGGGTGAGGACGGCGAGCTCTGCAGTGCTCCTCAAGAAGGCATTCATTCCCTTCGGCTGGCCATGGCTCTCCAGCAGAAACGGCCTGATAGCCTAGGGCACATCCAGCGCTTGGTGGCTCTTCTCATCTCCTGAGGGGTTTGCATCTGTTCCCGGAAGGCTTGAAGCAGGATTTCCATCCGTCAGATGAGATTTGAAGGTGGCCCTGCCAGGAGCTGGCCTTGCAGCAGAGAACCTCCAGCATCCTCGAGCAGGTTCCAGCCTTCCTCCCTCAGCCCCCTCCCAGTAATCCCACCCTCTCCTCAAGGGCTTCCTCTCAGATGTCTTTGGGCTGCCCCTGGGGCAGCTCTGGCACAGCTGGACACTGGCAGGTGCCCCCTTTTATACTGCCCCGGGGCACTGCGACTGCTGCGTTGCCGGGGGTGACATTGTGACGTGGGGGCGGCATTGTGACGTGGGGGTGACTGACAGGGCCCCCCACGCACAGCCCCGCCCGCCCCCTCCGCCCAGCACCCTTCAGAGGAAGCCTTTGGGGTGCTGGCCCCGAGGCAGTCGCTGTGCCCAGGAGGCCCAGGGGCTGTCCCTGCCCTTGGTGGCCATGCACTGGGCACAGCTGAAACCGCCTGGAATGGTGGGGGGATGAAGTTACTGATGAGGTTATTCAGATGCAAAGGAGCTGCTTTTTTTGGTTTTCTTTTAAATTAATAAAAGCAACGATATAAACCAATCCTCTAGCACATGCCTGGTAATGAATCAGTCTGCAAAACTAGTGAAATGAGGGCGGAAAGCTGCCAGGCTATGTTGACTCAGTTAAAGAATCACAACATTTTGATGCCAGCCAGGTGTGAAGAGACAGGCCCTCGCCCCTGTCCAGACATGGCTCTGATGGAGCAGCAGGCAGAGTGAGGCTAGAGATGAGTTCCCTTGCCAGGAGTGCCCCCTCTGCAGAGGGCTGTTAGGAAGAAGACAGCCTGTCAGGAGCCAGGACTTCAAACCACATCTACTTTATCAGCTAAAACCTGCACTTTGAGTCACACTTGGAAACGAACCAGTTTCCAAGGCAGTGCATCTTAAGAGCATGCTTTCCTCTTTGCAAGGGCCCTGCAAGGCCAGGAGGTGCTGAAATAGCACATCCTGAAAGAATTTAACTCTGGCAGTACTAACTGCATTCCCAGACAGTGCTCAGTATCAATCGATCACTGCACTGACTGCCACATCCAAAAAGACAGGTCATATCGTTTAGAACAGACTAGAATAGACTGTTTCATGTGGAAGGGACGTACAGCGACCATCCAGTCCAACTGCTTGATCAATTCAGGGCTGACCAAAAGTTAAAACCTGTTGTTAAGGGCGTTGTCCAGATGCCTCTTAAACACTGACAAGCTTGGGGCATCAACCACCTCTCCAGGAATTTTGTTCCAGTGTTTGACCTCCCTCTTGGCAAACAAATGCTTCCTAATAACAGGACGTCTTGGCTCAACCGTTCATCTCCATCGAGGAGGCTGGTCCTAGCAGGGACGAAGGTCCCAGGTGGAGCTCAGTGCCTGCCAAACGCTCTTTCTGCTGGTGAGAAGCCCAGAGGTTGGCTAGGGGTACTTGGAATATCCCAAAGCGCTATCCCTAAAATTTCAGATTCAAACTCCAATTCAGATAAAACTTCAGATCTACCTTACTCCATGTTTTAAGACCTTTTATTTTAATCTTTTTAGCACTTGTCATTTATTCCTTCTTTCCATCTGTCCTGAGAACTGCAGATGATGTGGAGGATGTAGCTGTCGCTGTATTCTTCCACTTTGACAAATGTTGCTTAGTATTGCTGCTGCGGAATGAGAATCCTGGCCGGCTCCTCTGGGTCCAGGCGTTGTGTATGTGGGAATGATTTCTGGCAAGAGCATTTTGAGCACTGGCGCAGTAGCAGCTTTCCTGGTGGGAAAGGTTTCTTCTGCCCCTCCTGAGAGGTGAGCCGTGATTACCAGCAGGGGCTTGAGTTGGTTGACGGGAGGCGTGTTGGTGTCAATGAGTTGTCAGTCTTTGGAATAGAGAGGATGCCCATACGATTGACGGTGATCACACCACGCGCCGCCCGCCCCCCCCCGCCCCCCCCCCCCCGCTAGGATTGACGCTGATCAAGCCACGCAACCAGAAGCCACCTGCAGTGACACAGGTCTGACTCCCTCCCCGCTGTCACACGAGGTCGTCTCGGCAGACACAAGGTCAGACGCTCCTGCGGGGAGCCAGGCTGCCTTGTTCGCAAAGCCCCGTCTCTCTCTCTCTCTGACTTGGTACTTAGAGAAAGACGTATTTGACCTTTTTAATTATGCTGAAAACTGTGAATTACTAAACTCTTAGTTTAGACGCATTAAGCGTTCTTTTGGGGCTAGAATGTGGTTTTCTAGATGTGATGCATTCTCATTTTCTCAAATTCTTGCAGAAGCATTTAGCCATGAGTTTTTCAAAATGAATTTTGCAGTTGTTCCAGGCCTTCCTTCACTCGAAAGAATGTATTTATGCGTCACCATTTAAAACTGCATCAGACCATCCTAGTTAAATCTACGTTTTAATAACTTTATTTATTGAAATGTTTTACAGGGTCAAACCTAATTTCTAGTAAGGAGAATTAATGGGTTTCGTTCAGTGAATGATGTCAGCATGCACAATATTATCAGTGTTTTTGAAGAAGGGATTGGTGACATGGTAATGTTAAATCACGCTTGTGACAGCAGAAACTCTGATTTCACAGGGGTGATGCCAGCATCATCCAGCAACTCGAGTCGCTTTAAAGGATCACATACAAGTCATTTGGCAAATGTTCTCTAATTTAACTGTATGTGTTAAAAATATGTTTTACTTTGAAATCCTTAGCCATCATGTTAAAAAACCCCTTCTATATTACCGGCTTCACTGTGTTACACTGAACTCAGGAGGACTGGGAAGAAAGCTTATCACAAATATACTAATGTGGATTCTTATCTCAGAATTTTTTTTGTATTTCCTTCTTAGATGTTTTTGAGACTTGAGAAAGTTTCTAAGTTTTGACATTTCACCCACCTAGTGGTGAAGGGATGGCAGTGGATGTAGTTCTTCTGGATTCTAGTAAAGGTTTTTGATAGTGTCCCTCATAGCATCCTTCTGGACAAGTTGTCCGACTGTGGGATGAGCAGGTTGATGGTGCACTGGGTGAAGAACTGGCTGAAGGGCAGAGCTCAAAGCCTTGTAGTGACTGAGGCTACATCTGGTTGGAGACAAGCCACCATCGGCGTTCCTCAGGATTCAGTCCTAGGGCCAGCTCTGTTCAGTATTTTATCAATGATCTCACTGGAGGAGTTGAATGTACCACTGGCAAGTTTGCCAGTGATACCAAACTGGGAGGTGCTGATGACTCTCTTGAAGGACAGGAGGCCTTGCAGAGGGATCTAGATAGATTGGAGCACTGGGCAATCATTAATGGGATGAAATTTAAGAAATGAAAATACCGGCTTCTGCACTTGGGAGGGCACTATGTCAGGCACAAGCATAATGGGGAGAGGAGTGGCTGGAGAGCATCCCTGCAGAAAGGGATGCAGGGGCGCTGGCTGACAGCAGGCTCAGTGTGAGCCAGCAGTGTGAGCCGAGCAGCACGGGCCGGCTCCCGCCACCCCCATCCATCTCCTCAGCCTTGTAGGCCACCGCCTTCCACCCCCTGCAGAGCTCGTATTTCAGCACCCGACCGCTGCCTCCCGCTCAGCCACCACTGGACCCCTCCGCCATGCTGCAGAGCACCCCTGCGCAGTGTGGAGGACTCCTGCACTTGCCCCAGCCCCGGCGCCACCGGCCCCGCACCCTGGTCTGCTCTGGGTTTACTCCAAAGCAAGCAGGTTTAGTCCAAAACCAGCGGTTTAGTCCAAAACTAGCGTGGTTATTGCAAAGGGAAGGGGGTTAGTCCAGAGCAACCGCTGTAGCAGTAACTGCGCCCTCAGGTCACGCCCCAACAGCTGCGGCCTTGAGCCCAAGGGGCTCCTGGGGGGGCACAGCTCACCTGTGAGGGGGAAGGCCCCGGAGGTAGTAGACCCAGGAGACACCCCCTGCCCCAGTGCAGGACACCACCATCTTGCGGGTGACGGGGGCTGTGCCAGGGGTCAGGCCACCCTCGAAGGAGATGGAGAGGGAGGTGGTCTGCTTGGAGCGCAAGCTCTCGGGGGCCCTGAGGGTGAAGGCCAGGTGCTCCACCCGGTACTGGAAGGCCATGGGCTGCAGGAAGATGTTCTTGAAGGGGATGGAGGTGCTGTCATCAGCCTGGATGGGGGAGGGGCCCTGGGACTTGGGGGGAGGGCCAGGCCCAAGAGGGGGATGCTGTATTCCCCACCAAGCAGGGAGGAGAGCTGCAGTGTGGCCCTGGCTTCACCCAGCTGGCAGGGCTCGAAGGTCACATCCATGCTCACCTCCGAGCCTCCCGGGTTGGCAGGGGACACGCCGATGGTTTTCTCCGTCAGGAAGCCGGCGCAGTTGGTCTGCACAGGGGAGAGAAGAGACCATGGAGGGGGCGGGTCACAAAAGCAGATCCAGCACCTCAGGAAGAAACAGAAGGTCCCCACCGTCACATTGTCTAGGGTCCCTGTCCCTTGCCTGTCACTGCGCCTGTCCCCCCCACCACTTGCCAGTGAGGAATGGCCATCAGGAGTGTCCAAACGTGCCCAGCAGGGACAACCCTGCACCCAAGTTCTGGAGGACCTTAAACCCCAGCCCTGGCAGTAACGGGGAAGTCTTGCATGGGCCACGGAACCTGCAAGAGCAGCTCCAGAAAGGGCAGCAGAGAACATCTGCAAGTGAAGACAGGCCGGCTGGGGACAAGCCCAGCATTGGTGGGGAGACCCGCAGGCTCATGTGGCCACCCCAGCTCAGCCAGGCCAAGCTAGAGGGGTAGGATCCCTTGACAGAGAGGGCTGATGCTGGCCAGACAAGCTGCCTCCCAGCAAGGGCCCAGGGCAGGCTGGGGTCACCTGGAGTGGTAGTTGGTCTTCTGCTGGGCGTAATTCATTATTTTGGTGGTCATGGTCTGACTAGAGCCCAGTGTGGTGCAGAAGTAGAGGGGCTTCTCCGGCCCACTCATGGTGGCTTTCAGGTGCAGATTGTAATAGAAAGAGCCCAAGCTGCTGCTCCGGAGCACCAGGCACCCGGTGCTCTCACCCACTTTCACAGGCTGATACTCAAAGACAAGATCATCCTGGGAGGAACCAAAGGAGAAGCCACTGAGTCAGGCAGAGATGGGGAAAGCAGGGCCTGCAACAGGGGAAATCGGTCCCTGGTGTGCTCCAGCAGTGCTGGAAGGCAGCCCAGCACCCTCCCTTGCTCCAGGTCCCTCTCTCTGGGACAGAGCCTTGCTACATCTGGGGGACAGTTCACTCGGGGGACCGTCCCCAACAGCTCAGAGCCCTCCAGCACTATCCCAGAAGCTTCCCACCCTAAAATGCCCCTCTACTCCCCCAGGGCAAAAAACACCTATCGATCGAGGCTGCAAACTCCCTGCCAGTGGGGTGAGGCATGCCCTGCAGCCACTCTAAACTGAAAATACCCACACTAAATACAGAGCCTGTGGCACAAGGACCCGCCCTGTGAGGCCTGATGGAAACATCTCAGAAGGGGTAGCATGGCAGACTCCACCAGCGCAGGGCGATTCCCACTAGGCATCTTCTTACACTCTGCTTCCCCTCCAGATTATTAGTAGGTGGGAGCTGTCACCCTTGGGAAGAAGCCCCAGATGGTTCATGCAGGGCGTCACCCCTCAGGACCACCCACTCCCAGAAAGGCTGCAGGAGAGGAGAGCACACTGCATGAGCTTTGCTCCTACCTCCGACTGCGCAGGAACAGTGAAATGTGGGGGAACACTGATGTCGGGCACTTTGCAACGTACAGCAAACGTCACCGGGACAGGCAGAGGGTTGTCCACCTTGACGGTGGCAGACACTCTCTGCCCAACAGCACCGGTCACTTCAAGAGTGCTGATGGGTCCTGAAGCAGTGGCCTTGAAAGTCACCATGTAGAACAAGTACTCCTTGGTCACCTTGTTGAGGAAGGTCACCTGAATCGGAGAAAAAGGGCAGCGCTGGTCATTCTGCACATAAAAATATACCAGCTGTGCTGAAGCCAGCCTCAAGAGCACCAAGCTCAGCACCCTGCTTCCAAGAACGGCTGTAAGCAGCCACCGAGGAAGAGTGCGAGGCTGGGGAAAGCGTGTGAGGTATTTCTACTTGATACTCTCCCGACTGCCCATTGATTCCAGCTCACCAGTGTCCTGGTCCACCTGTGCTTAGCAGCCCCCGGTGGGACCCTCACAGAGACTGACAGGTGAGTGGGGGGTGTGGAGAGATGCCTGCTGTTCAGTACCCACCCAGGACACCTACAGTCCCACCAGTGAGCACGGGGAGGTATGAGAGCAGGCGTGTAGCTTCTCAGGAAGTCAACAGCTCCTTGGAAGGCCCCACAGCCCCATGTCCACACTTACCATTGCGTTAAAGACTGCTTCCTTGTAGGAGAGGAAGGTGAGCTTGTAGTCCTTCTTGGCAGAGCCTGGCACATCAATGTATTCCAGCCCCTGCAGCACAGAACTGCTTTCCAGGTTTTCTGGTTTGAGCATGTCTACCACCACGAGGAACCTGTGGGTGAGAAGAATGCAGTGAAGGTCAACAGGAAGGACTCCCACAGGACACCCCTCATGGTGGGGTACAACCCAGCCCCTCTCTTCCTCAATGCCCCCGAGGGAGCCAGCTCTCATCTGCCTGGGAGGAAAGCCCTCCAGGACGGGTCTGCGTAGGCAGAACATGGCCAGTGTGATCCCAGACACCTACAGGCAGAAATAGCCAAGGAGAGTGAAAAGCTTGCAGGAAGGAGCTTCCAGGCAGTGGGAAGCTCTTCCTTGCACCACTGCAGGGATTGCTGATGGGATGAGACTTCCTGGGCTAGAGTCACCACTGTGTGGCCTGTTCAGCCAGTTGGAGACAGGGATGAGCTCAGTGTAGGAAGTCCTACATGGCACCTGCTGGAAATGGTCCCTGAACACTTTGGGGTCTCAGCAGTCCCTTGCAGGAGATAGTACAAGCCTGTCCCATCTGGCAATGGGAAATAGAGGGAGTCCTAGAGACAAGAAATAGGGTAAGTGAGCTCGCCTGCTCTCTGCCTGGACCAGTTACTGGCTCTTCAGCACACCTGGACAGTCCCATGTCTCAGGCTGCCACCTGAGCAGCTTTGGGCAGGTCCAGCTGGCAGACCTGTGACCGCAGCCCCGTGTCTTTCGCCGGTGGAGATGGCATCGTCGTACCCACTGGGGCTGGCGCAGTGACAGGACACGGGCAGCATGTCTGGGCAGAGCAAGCTCACAGCGGCCCTGCAGCAGAGCTGCTCTGACCATCCTAACACCCCTTTCCCTGGGCACATCAGCTGCCAGCCCTGTGCTCGTGCAGGGACAGCTGTGCTAAGGGGGTGGCAGTCCCTGCTAAGCTCGACTGCCCCAGCATTACTGCCTGTCAGCTGGCACGGCAGGGTCCCACCAGCCAGGGTGAGCCATGGAAAGTTCATATCCAGTCCTCATCTGGGGTGCCAGTGGGTCACAGCCACCTACCCTGGGGCATCTCCTCTGCCTCCAGAGCAGCTGAAAACTGTGGGACTCTTCATGCAGGGCTGTATGTTAAAGAGATGCTGAGCATGTCCAACCCCACAGGGCACGGATCTGCTGAGCACCCTGGAGATTGTGCCCACAAGTCTCCAGCCTCCACTCAGGCCTAAATTCTGGTGTGGGAGAAGGTCAGCTGGAGTGGGACAAGGACCCCAGCAGCTCCAGCACCCCAGAGCCCTTCTGCACTGACCCCCTTGATTTAAGAGCTTGCCCCTGGTCTGCCCATGCGACCAGAGGGGCCAGTCACCCCCATCTGCCCAGTCCCAGACCTGCAGGAAGGGCTCTTTCCAAAGCTCCTGAAGGAGATGTCAAGAGAGATCTCAGTGTCATTTCCCACCTGGCTGCTCATGGCCGGGGGGGGCACTGAGAAATGGCAAGGCAGCTTCTCCCCTCTAGTTCCCTGTGTGCTGCAAAAGGGCCCCAGCAGGGCAGTGCAGGCAGAAGTGGTCATGCCCAGGGCGTGGGGAGCCTGTGCAGCCCATAGGGCTGAGCACAGGGGTCTCTGAGCCCCCCTGGGCTGCACAGGCAACGACCAGGAGCTGCACAAAACAAACTTCATTTCCTGGACCATCAGACAGCCTGGCTTTTTAGGTTAGCTGCTCCAGTACGTTTAGTGGTCAGTCCAGACCTCCCACCTGAACTTCCCTTACACCTGGCCTCTAGCCACCAAGAAATCCAGTTTCCAACATAGGATCTCAGGATAATTTCTGTTCATAGGGGACCTCTGAAGGTCATCTCGTCCAACCTCCTGCCCAAAGCAATGAGGGTCATGCTCTGAGGGTCAGCGTGCTGGCACAGCTCACATACCTGATGCTTCTTGTTCTCAGAGCTCATGGTTAGGGGTTCGTAAGTGATCGTGTAGGGCTTGTGGAAAAATTCAGGCCCCTTCCAGTGTTGCCCCTCAATGACGCCTTGCACAGTGCAAGTCCTTATTGTTCGGGTTGGACAGGAGGATGGTCTGACTGTGCTTCTCGCGCATGGCACACGTGAAAGTCAGCGTCTGCAACAGAGGAGCACAGAGGCTGCTTGGTCACAGCGAGGAACCCTTTCCACTCTGACTAGCTTTATGCACAGGGAGAGGCTTTTCCTTGTCGTATACCAAATTTCCATTTGAGCATAGATCTTGGCGTAAATCAAATTGTTGGTTCTTAGAGAAGGAAGAGGAATGAGTCTTTTGCATGCTGGGTGAAGGGGGCTGCTGCCTCCCTAGGAGGGGAGAAAGAAAACTGAAAGCCCTGGAAGGATCTCTCTCCTGTGCAAGGACAAGTCCTGCAGCCGCGCAGTCCCTTCGTGGGCAGGCTGACGAGCAGTTCCTGATTCTCTCTTGGGAGCAAGAGCCAACACCTCCCAGCTGCATGCTCCTGCAAGGCCTGTAAGGGCCAGGAGTCCTTCACGTGGCATCCCTGTTCCCCAGGAGCTGGATGCAGATGCCTTGTCCGCTCCTAGTGCTGAATGCCCTCCCCCGCCCCGACAGGGAGGAAAAATGTGGGTGCCGGTGCCATATTGTGGCTATAGATGGGTGGCTCTGGGGGACGTGGGGGGGGTCTCAGAAAAGCCCTGCAGGGTGTCCCCACGGCAAAGGTGCTGCAGGGCAGAGCCAGGACAGCTGAGGTACTCGCTGGAGGAACAGCACCTTTAATAGGTGAGGAAGGCAACTACAGGGCTCACAGATTTTGGGAACCCTGCCCAGGGGTTTTCTCAGCTCTCTAGGACACCCAGGCAGGATGACAGGCAGGAGTGACTCTATGCCTGTAAGATTCCTCTAGTTCCTGCCCTGGGAGAGATGTGGTGCAAATGGTGGGGTAAGGGGGCACCTGTCCTGTCTCTGTTCCAGTTACCTCTTTGGACACAGGGGTCTCCATGCAGCATCCTGCCAGCGTAAGCTGGAGCGGCTCACTGCCCTCGATGAAGCACTGCAGGCCCTCGCACTGGATAGCACAGCTCAGCTTAGAGGGGCAGAAGGTCACAACGAAGGGAACGTCCATTCCTGGGAAGATGTAACCCTTTGTGGGGCTGATGCAGAAATCTGGCTTGAAGCTCTTGATGTCCCACTTAAACCTTGCCAAGGAAAGCACAAGGACAGAAAGGAACGATTAACAACCGGGAGGCTGCGAACACAACGTGCCATTTCTAATTCTCTTGTGGGCTTTTCCACAGCATCTCAGGCAGGGTGCTGAGCCACCTGGCACTAAGGCTTCAGGTTGGGCAGGACTCAGCTGCACCCATCCGTAAACAAGCTTTTGGTTGTACCCCTTGCTAAGTTCCAGGGCCTGACTGCACAGCCTTGGCTGCACAACTCCCCACTGGAATGGAAAAGCAGACGACAACTCTCTGGGCAAGCTACAGCTCCATCCAACCCTCACCCAAGCTCTCGGCCACCAGAGAGGACAGGGCTTTGCATTACTTGACTCCTATGTCGCCCGTGTTCTGCATGGTGAGGTGCCAGGATGTGTAGCTCTGCTGCACCACCACTCCGAAGCTGAGGTGTTCCTGGTCCAAGCTCACGTGGGTGCCCTGGCAGGAGCCCCACACCATGAAGAGGGAACGCACCAGGCCACTGCACTCCAACATCACTTCTTCGGTGAACGGCTGGATGCAGCACTTTGGGGAGAAGATCACTTCCACTTTACAGGTCTCTCCTTTGGGCTTCAGGCTTAGTTCATTGGTGGGCTTCAAGCAGAGAACCTGCCCAAAGAAATGAGTGGAGACTACTTCATCGGGCAACCGAGCTGTGAATCCTCCATAGAGTCTTCCCATTCCTGTTCTGTTCCCATCAACATTGCCCCAGTCCTACTCATTCCCAGGTACACATCCTCAGCTACCAAAGGAATTTTCCTGTGATGTGTGCATCCAGCCACGGTGAGCTGGACTACGTCTTCCAAAGTAATTTCACTTGAGCTCCAGGAGAGCCATAACTCTTGGTCTTTAAAGATTACATTTCCATACCTAATACATCCTAACATATGTGTCTGAAACAGGTGAGGAATGGTACCTTCTTCTCACTTCTGGCTATGAGGGGAGTCCTGACACCTGGCTCAGATGAGGCACTCACACTGCCCAGCAGGGAGGACAGGACAGCACACAACTGTAATTAGCTACTAGCTCCCCCCAGAGCAGCTCACAGCTACCTGCAGGCATCCCTGGAGGCACAGCAAAGCGCTCTCCAGTGAAGAAAGGGGCCTTCCTGCAGCTCTGGCATGGTTGACTTGAGACTGAGCTTAAAAGTGAGAGGAGCAGCACTGTTGTTGGCTATGGTGACAATCTTCTTCACCATCTGTCCGATGGAGAGGGCTCCCAGCTTCACCACCTTTCCTTGTGGTTCCACATGAAGTGCTAAGGCTTGGACCATAGGCCCAAGCCAGAGTTGACCTATAGATGAATCCTGTATATTTTATAACCATTGTGCTAACAGGTATTATACTAAGTTATAACAAACCACCTATTCTGATATAAAGGGTGGAAGTGTTGAAGCCTGAGCAACAGGCCCTGAACCAAAACTGTTAACTCAGTATGTAATCATTAATGAAATATGCATGGAGGATGGAGCTATCTTGGATGTATCTTTCCCTTCCTTTGTATATGAATAGAATAACAGAGTCATGGAGGCAGGTGCCTGTCCTCGAGGCCTGATGTGAGACCTTGTGCATAATCCGATCCGATAAGCAGAGAAATTCCCTTAGTTTCTTCCTTGAGCCCTGGCCAGGCTCTGGGGGGAACCTAATGTGAAATTTAAACCAGATATTTCCACTTAAAACAAAGGTGCCAGCTATTCTGGCTTGCTGATTTTTAGGTATATAAGGCTGGACCCGCTCACAGTGACTTTGGGTCCCTCACCTATGGGTGGACGCACTGCGTAGGATTTCCCACTCGCCGGGACAGGCTCAACAAATCCTCGCTGCACCCGGGGCTGCCCAGCGCCTGCAGGTCTGGATGGTGGGAACGGGTGCAAGTGGTGATGGATCTTTCTTAATCACTATTCTCTCTCTCAGGTAGTAATGATTTCATGCATTACCCTGTATTTTCCTATTTGTTTAAATGCACTATTCTGTCTTTTCTTACTGTATGTTTTCTGTATTATTCTGTTATATTATTTAGTTATTTCTAGTAAAATATGCCTGCTCTTTTCACTCTGGTGTCTGAGTTTAATTGATATCCCTAATCAGCAAAACACCACAACGTCAACCTAAGGCAGGAGAAATTAATATAAAGCAAAAGGAAAGAAGGAGAAAAGGTTTTCTGACACCCTTGTGGCAGAAAACTAAAACATGGTAGGCTGGGGAAGAGACGAGGAAAACGAGCGAGAAAGCTGTGCCCGCGGCCTGTGCCACCTGGGGTTTTAAGATTTGGATTTCATCTCACCTTCATTTCCGTGCCCCTTCCTCGGACCTCAATAGTTTGCTGGCAAAGACCGTTGATTTCAAAAGGGATGAGCTCATGGTAAGACGCAATCTCTCTGGGATAGAAAGTGATGGGCACCGCCACTGTCCCTCCTGGGCGTAGGACGTACCCTGGGAAGTCCACATGGAGGTGTGAGGTGCTGGTGAACAAGCAGCTCAGACTGGCAGAAAGCACAGCTGAGAGGAGCAGAGGTGTCACAAGGCTGTGTGTGCAACATCAGGGCTACTTAGGGCTCTCCTGTCTCCTCTCCCTGCGTCCTCAGGATGTCACCCACAGTGCTCATGAAGACATGGAGCAGGCACATGCTAAGCAAGGGCCGAAGGAGTGTGTGGAGAAGGCCTACCTCACATCCTTATCTGGCTGGTTCGTGATGATGAGGCTCTGATGGGAAGGTGCCATTCCAGCATAGTAGATGAAGCAGGTTCCAAAGTTGAGTCTGGTAGTGGAGAAGTGGACAGTGGGCACTACCACAGTGGCCAGGAACACGCAGGTAAACCCTTGTTGATCTGGCGAGGAGAAAGACAGCATAAGCCCACTGAAGAGATGGGAACTACAACTGCAAACACCGAGGAAGAGGATGGGGGGCAGCTGGCTGCACTGACAATAAGGAAAAGCAAGTGCCAAAAGACTCCAGAATGGCAATAGAAGGTAGAAGGCTTGGTCCAAGAGGGAATGGGTTTTTGGAGAGTCGTGGCCCTGCTTTGTGCAGCCACATGCTGAGCTGTGCGGCCACATGCTGGCAGGACCTTTCTGCACGGTGGGACCAGCGCAGCAGAGGCCTGGCAAGGAGAAACAGCTCCATCTCCACACACATCTAGGACCCCCCCAGATTAGGGGCAGAGGGGGCCTGGGGGATATGCCCTGCCACAAAAGTGCTGCCCAAAGTCATCCTGGGTAAGCACTTATTAAAATACTCCATTCAGAAGCTGTCAGGCTCTTTATTTCTGCAACAGGAGCCTCTTTGCCTTGTTCAGGCTCTTCAGTGACAGAGCTCACCCCTAGCTCTGGGCTCCTGCTGCCAAGCTGCTGCGTAGGAGGTGAAGGTCCCGTATTAAACCCTCGTGCCTCACCTGAAGCGTCAGCTCTACGTCTTTTAAAGAGCACATCCTCTGTGGGTGAAAAGCCAGCTGGGTCTCTGCTTTCCCCTTCGCCTGCAAGACTGTCTGAGGGGTGACAGTAAGGACCTGCTTACAGGCTGCGGGGCCACTCAGTTCCCACGAGAAGGTGAAGCTGAACTTGCTGTTATTGTGGATGCTAAAGAGATGCTGGACATTCTTGTTCAGCTGTACCTGCAGGGAAAAGCAGTGAGGACTGGGGGTTAGAGCACATGCAAAGTGTCAGCTGGCCCAGCAAGTGCTCCTCCCTAATGTGCTCCTGCATTTTTCATATTCAGCTAATGACCTGTATGAAAGATCAATCTCCCTCCCTCCAGAGACCCATAAATGAAGAAAAACATTCCCTTGTGTTCAAACATCTCTGTGAAGCTCCTGGTTCAGGCCCAACGTTGCAGGCCTTTGTGGGGCAAATGGTTCAGGGAAGCAGTGCTGCTCACCTCCTTGAAATCAATGACGTTGATCTCCTGTGCACTGAGCTCCGTGACACAGCCGTCGCTGTCCTCACACCTGACAGACGTGTGCACGCTATAGCCGGTGGCCTTGATATTCAAGGAGAGGGGCTGGGTCTTCCTCTTGACATCGCACTTGAGGCTGAAGACCGCCTCTCCTTCTAGCGTTGGTGTGAAGAAGACTGTAATGGGAAACCTGGCGAGAGAAGACCCTTTTTGCTCCATTTGCCATCTCTTGGCTTTCCTGGCCACACGTTGCCTGCTCTATGGGAGAGCAGCTGTGCAATGGCCCTGGTGAGGCCCCAGGCCTGGGAGAAAGCAGGAGCAGCACTCTGCCTTTCCAGGGCCTTCCACTATGGAGCAAGCCCTGGTCAGCCCTGCTTAGGGTACGATGATCCCATGCAATGAAATGCCAGAGGATACAACAACAAGGCATCAAACCCTGAGCTAACGCTGACCTTACTGCCCTGTCCACGTGCTACAGGGCACCACCGGGTCGAGACCCCGCTTCTGTCCCAGACACAAAGGAGGGCACTCCTGGAGACCCCCAGTCTCTCTGATCTATATGACAAGGGTAAGTAACATCCTCTTTGCCAAGAGGAGTCGTCCAGCTCCCGTGACAGCAGCACAGCGTGGGTGCCACCAAACTGCCTCTTTGTAATTTTTGTGGGTAATTTCTGGGTATGTGATCAAAACCAAACAAACTACAGAGATTTAAGGAATTACCACTTCTCAGGTGAGCCACAGTAACTGATGCAGGATGCTTTCTTGCACTCTGTGGCAAGCCAAAATTCAGCATCTTTTAAGACACAGCAAAGCTGCCTGGAGCTAATGTGTTCTCCTTACACCCTGGCAGGCTGGGAGTGGGCACAGGGACATCCATGATGGATCAGCAAATGAGTTGGTGACTGCTTATACCGCTTGAACTCACGATCACGTCTGAGCACAAATCATGGCTGCAGTTTACAAGAAAAGAGCATCTGCTTTCTGACAGGTGATCCTGCAAAACACAGCTAGTCGCCTAAGCCTGTTGCTGTCCCCCATGACGGGCTCAAATGCTGCCTGCAGTGCTGCTTCTGTGCTTTGTTGTTTTTGGCCCTGCACCGACCGCGCATGGTGGGCTTTCTCGCTAAAGGAACACAGGGAAGAGAGGAGACCTTGCCCACTTAGAGCTGCTGGCTCAGGGGTCACAGGGGTAATACCCCCAAACATGCTTTTGTCACCAAAACTAGAAGATCCAAAGCCTGAATTTCTGCACCCACCTCTGCTTGCTTCCCTGGCTGGATGCGACCTCTCTCTGTGTGGCAGAAGGCGGCCACCTGTTCTGGTGGGGCTTCAGGGTCTTGGCAAGTCCACTGGAAGGAATACGTGGAACTGGATGGGTTCATAACCATGAAGGTCCTGGGAACACAAAGCAAAAAGGACTACTAAGGTGGTGCTGGGACATTAGTGACTCTGTCCTGCAGCAGACATCAGGCACTGCCCGTCCTCGACACTACCCGGAAGGAGTTATTTGGTACAGTGGAACAAGATTGGGAGCACAAACATTTCATCTGCTTTATAAGGGCCCTGTCTGTTTCCTGGGTGGCTACAGATTAACGTCTATTGACAAAGAAATTCGCAAGGATATAGCCAAAGTCTTGCATGCTAAAACGATAAGATCAAGCGAAAATGGTAAAATCAAGTCCAGTCAGACTCCTTTGGAAGATGGTACTCTTGGTTGTGGTTGCAGCCTTCATTGACCATGTCTGACTGGTATCTCAAAAGAGCAAGAATGTCCCAAGGATGCTCTTCAAAGGGACGAAGGTTGTACTGGCCCTATTGCACAAGCTGGGGTTACGTGGTCGTCCCAGACTGACCCATACCTTATTGAAGAAAGGGACAAAGAGAACAAAAAATGGGCCAGTTGGACTTCAGTGACCACCTTGTGCCAGGTCCAAAACAGACTCATGGCCAAGGGTCAGCAGATCAGAGACAAGGCACAAATGTGCCCTGAGGCTTGGAAGAGCAGCTGGAGAGGTCTCTGGTTAAGAAGGGTGACCAGGAGACGGTCATCAGGAGAAGCCATGTCCACACACTTACCTGCTGTGCCTGCCACGCACTCCAATTGCCTCAAACTCAATCACTCTTGTGTTGAGATCTAACGTTGCCCCCTTTGGTCCCTGCAACTCTGGTACACGCCTTTTTGCAGTGATGTAGTCAGAGTCTTCCAGCTCAAAGTGGCAAAGTGACATCAGGCTTCTCCCCTTCACAGCCACCTCCGGGCCCTTCTGATTTGGCCTCAGGTTAGGAATACTAGAAAGAAAGGGACCAGTATTAGCCAGACTAACATTTCCAGCCAGCCAGCTGCTTGTTTATCTCCTTGTGCAGCACAGTGTTGCATCCTCTCTCCATGCAAGCACCGATCAGCAAATCAAACAGAACTGCACTCCCCACCAGAGGCAGTGGAGGTGAAATGGCAGAAACACAGAGACTGACTGCAGCACACAGGTTTCTAGGTAGATAAGGTGGCCATGCTTGTCTGATAAGAAAGCATAGCTAGGGACTAGCTGGCCCCTTGACAGCCTTTCTGGATCTCTCGTTCCAGATTTTGGAACCCTCCGGAAGCTTAGTATTTCATACAGTGTCTTGTCCCAGTGTCTCCATACCTGCTTCTACCAAGGCTGGATGATAATTTGCCTTTGCTCCTGTATGTTGGTTGTTTCTGCTGCCTCACTGGGGCTGGCTGTCCCCAGGTCTGCACTCCCACCCACCCCAATCACAGGCAATACCACAACTACCCAGCAGTAGCACGAGTTGAAAAGTGCCTGGATGCTTCCTACCTGCAGAGCATACGGCTCTCAAAGTCCCCCACGTACACCGGAGAGAACTTCATCTACAAGAGCTGCTCCTGTCCTGCAGGGATGGTGCTGCTGCGGGGCTTGACAGAGAACAGTGAGGAGGCACTGACGGTGTTCAGAGACGAGCTCAGGGAGGAAGAGACCTGCTCCAGAGCGCGGCCCAGCTGGCTCGAACAGCGGCTAGACTGGAGCTTCACAGAGGCACCAGAAGTGGAGGCGAGGAAACCCCCTGCAGTAAAGGAAGAGGTTATAGCATGACATCTTCTTTCAAGGAGAAAATCCTTTGTTCCCAGCAACTCTGCCTCCTGCTGCAGGTGGACAGAAGGGAGCTGGGATGCACTTGGAGCACCTCTGGCCAAGGGTTTTCAGCAGGACTCCCAGTGAAGCAAAGGGAAAGTGTATGTTAGCAAATTCAACAGGCCCAGGACTGAAGTCAACTGCTTCACTCCAGTCTGTTAAACTCTCTCCATCTCCAGGACTGGGGACCTAATGCAAACTTCTGCAGAATGGTTTCTGGCCAGCTTTCATTCCCGAATCATGTCCAGGAACTAACAGTAGAGATGTGTGTGTGTTACAGCACCTGGATAAATTTCTGGGCATCATTTCATGTCCCAGTACAGCCAGCCTCAGAATCACAGAATCATCTAGATTGGAAAAGACCTTGAAGATCATCCAGTCCAACCGTTAACCTAGCACTGACAGTTCCCAACTACATCATATTCCTAAGCGCTATGTCGACTCTACTCTTAAACACCTCCAGGGATGGGAACTCCACCACCTCCCTGGCAGCCCATTCCAACGCCCAACAACCCCTTCTGGAAAGAAATACTTCCTAATATCTAGTCTAAACCTTCCCTGGTGCAACTTGAGGCCATTCCCTCTTGTCCTATTGTCTATGACTTGGTTAAAGAGACTCATCCCCAGTTCTCTGCAACCTTCTTTCAGGGAGTTGTAGAGGGTGATGAGGTCTCCCCTCAGCCTCCTCTTCTCCAGACTAAACAACCCCAGTTCCCTCAGCCGCTCCTCGTACGACATGTGCTCCAGACCCTTCACCAGCTTCGTTGCCCTTCTCTGGACACGCTCTGCTGACGTGGAAGTCCCGGACACAACTTATACGACCAATTTGATCAAGTTGATGCCACTTTATTACAGGATACACATCAATTTATACACTATCAGAAGCTTCACGCAGCGCTATCTTCTTGTTAATAGGCTAAAGCTACTTGTTCACTCGCCCTTCTGCCCTCTATGATTGGTCCCGGTGTGGTGTCCATGCGCTGCTCTCCCCCCAGGTAGACCCCCTGTTTTCGACATTCCAACATCTTTATCTCTTGGCCAGGAATGTAGTTTCTCAGGCCATCTCGGCCTTGTTTATGTCCTTGAACACAGCTGCAGCTTGCTGTTACAGTGAGGCCCCTCGGTCTGGATCGCTCACAACATGTCCGTTGTTCTCCAGCAATGCCACAATGCTCGAGTAATTCAATGTCCTTTTTGTAGTGAGGGGCCCAAAACTGAACACAGTAATTGAGGTGCGGCCTCACAAGTGCCGAGCACAGGGGGAAGATCACTTCCCTGTCCCTGCTGGCCACGCTACTGCCGATACAAGCCTCAGTGCTTAGCATTAAGGATATGTTCATTAAGGACAGCATTAAGTCCTGCTCCCCTGTCGCCTGCAGAATTGAGTTTTGTTTGTTACATGTGGTGGAGAGAAGGCTTTGGGGAACAGCGCTGCTCTGACCTTCACACCCTTTCCCCCCTTCCTCTTTGTCGGGCTTTCATAACCAATGACCAGAGAGCTGATGGCACAGCCCAGCAGACTGGCTTCAGCACAAGTGTGCCCTGTGCCGGGGAAGAGCCAATGCCAGGACGCACAGAGGAGGGAGATAAGCATGTTCAGGGCATCAAGGACTTGGGCTGAGTTGTCCCATCTTGACCATCAGGCAAGCTGCCTGTGCTAGGAAACACATGGGTTGCCAGCTCTCCTCACTCCTGTTTCTGATGAGACCTCTTGGACACACAGCCCTGTTTCCCTGTAGAACCACGCTGCTCCCAAGCAGACTGTGCGCTCAGACACAACCGCGTTACTGCGGGTTGGTGAGTCACGGCCCCGCCATTGAGCTCCAATGGCTGCTGTGAGCAGGGGCTCTGCCTGCAGCAAACACTCCCCTGCCCGAGTTAAGAGGGTTAGTTTTCGACAGTGACGTCGCATTTTCCCTGGATCAGGGAATTGCACACGGACAGTGACTGCAGGTCAGCTAACTCGTCGTTACACCATGAATTTTCCCCAGTCTCAGAGACTTCCCAAAGAGGTGCCCGAATCTCCCCCTTCCCAGACCTGACCCACCACGTGGCTCTCCCCCGAGCCAGGCTCAGCTCCCGTGCAGAGCACAAGTGTCAGAACACTCACAGGAGGCTCTGAAAGGTAGAGAAGGGGCAGGGAAAAAGTCTCCAGCTGCAGCTGGGAAGATGCTGATGAAAGTGGACAACCAGACAGGGACAAAAAAGAAATTCATGTTTTGGGGGGAAGCGGCATGGTCATCTCCCCAAGCCCTCAGCTGCCAGCCAAAATGCCCTGGGCACCCTGAGCTGTCACACAGAGCCAGTCCCTTACCATCCAGACTGGGTGGGAGCGGCTCCCCAGCATGGCTCACTGCACTTTCATCCTCCATGGCCGCCATCCAGGTGTATTCCAGGGCCACATTCCCTGTATTGGACAGCTGGAAACTGGAAAGCAAGGAGGAGTTTAAAAAAAAAAAAAAAGAAAAAGCCTAATAAATACAAAGTGAGTAGAGAAGTAACACTGTGTGGTGGGCTCCTGACACCCCTTTCTTTATGCTGAGTAGCATCTTCTTTCCCAGACAACTCTGCCACATCTAGATTGCTGCCCTGGGCTGCCCCAGAAGTATTTCCGAGTTTGGAAGTTACAGAGGAAAGGGCAGACATGGTGCCCAGGAGACTTATTCTGGTCTTACGTCTCCGTTTCACATTATTTTGACTGCAAACCCGTCCTTGAGCAGATAAGGACAGGCACCATGCAATGAAAGCAAAACCACGGCTGTTCTCAGCAGAAAGGCACAGCAGAATTGAACCTCTGCTGGCACGCCTTGGTGCAATGGCAGCCACCATCTCCTGCTTGGCTTTCTGTGCATATATATGGGCCCCAGCACCCAGCCAGGACTTGGAAAGGATGAAACAATAAAGGATTTGTTTAAAAGGATGAACAGCAGGTGAGACTGAATGTAAAGCCCGAGAAGGGACTCAGGTCCACATGTGGGAGATCTCCAGGCCCTGGGATGTGCCAGATTATGTGTGGAAGCTGAAACCTCAGACTCAGCAGGCAGGAGCACCCCCCTCTAAGGCTGATCAGCCTGTTAGAAATCAGAAGAGGTTTATTAAGTGGCTGAGCAATAAACATGTCAGTGTAACTTTAGCGGGCACAGGACCATGAGTAGAAGGAAAAGCAGTGGCCACCGGAGAGCACAGCGCAGCTCTGGGGAAGCAGACATGGGTCAGCCCTGGGCAAAGGCAGTCCCCACTTGTAGGTCCCTGTCTGGCACTCATGTGAACATCCTCGTCTGGAAGAGCAAGGTCTCCTTGAACTCAATCATGTCCGTCTTCAGCTTGAACTTGGCATAGTCAACGACAGCACTGAGGCGAAGTTCCACCTCACGGATGCTCTTCTCCAGGACAGTGTGAGCTGGTTCTGGGTCGGTCTCGATCACCTCCAAACAGGAGAGGGAAGAATCACTGACCAGAGCCCAGAAAGCCAGGCTGAGCAGGGAATCTTTTGGCCTCTAAAATCAGCCACATATAAGGGCTAGAAAGGACCATTCCCATTTATTTCCCTCGAAAGATAACCAAATTTGACCCTTCCGCTATAGTATTTGTTTCTACCTACTGATCACAGCAGTCACCACGACTGTGAATACACCCATGGGGACTATGACCGGGTATCAGCCTCTGTGTTTCAACCCTGTAGTGTCTGACCTTTTTCCTGGCCTCCTACAAGTCCAGCAGGCTTCCAAATCAGGATTAAGTTCCCCTGCTGGAGCTCTGTGGATGGAGAACCCCAAGACTGAACAAACCTAGAAAGCACCTTTTCCTTCTTGTCTCAGGAGAAAGTGCTTTCCAGATGTCATGTGCGGGGCAACAGCCACACTGGTGGTGGCTGGGGATGGGCATTTTGGGATGGGAGTGAACTCACTAGGAAAGTCTCCGACTGCTGATGCTCTGATGGGGAAGAAGTTCGGTTTACAGGTCTTAAAATGGTTCAGAAACTGGGGAAGAACCATCACCCAAGATAAATGTGTCTGGCAACAACAATAGTAAAAGCAAGAGTTTCTGGAGATGACACTTCTCCAGACTCCTGCGTGACTGCCATACAGTACCTGGGCTGCTCCATAATGAGACATCCTACACCATACAGAGACCACAACCAGAACCTCTGGTACCAGTGTAGGCAGAGCTCAGAGCTCGCCCACAGCGTGCTGGTGGGCTAGCCAGCACACACAGAAGAGCACTAGTGTTGCTCTCCACTTCAGAACAAGAGACAGAGCACAGTGGATTTAACTCCTTGTTGGTGAAAAGGTACTGAATCAGGTGAAGAGATTTTAACACCATAAAATGTATTATCATAAAATGTGGCATTCAACACAGGCTGCAACACTTCTGCTTTTGGCAGAGACCAATAGTTTGCAAGTGGCAAAATGTCTCTTGTCAAAAAGACTTCCCCATCTTGTGGGGGTGTATCAGGCCACCGTGCATCCACCTCTCCTGAAATGCACTGCTGGTTAACCGCACAGGTGGATTAAATGTCAGGAGGAGGCAGGAACTGCTTAGCCAGCAGAGATGGCAGCCTGCTGCCGTTGGCTGTTCTTCTTGTGGATGCTCAGTTAGCTTTTGCTATTGTGCTTCTTACCTTCTTCTTGACAGGCCATGTGGCTGCCGGGCCCCTCATGGCATCCACCCACTTGACGGTGTGCAGGCAGTCGTCCCAGTCGGGAACCTGCTCTGGCAGCAGCTGCAAAGCGATCCGAGCCACCTTACACCTCACAGGGTGCTTTTTGAAGGCGACTGCAATGTCCGATCTCAGGGTCACTGTGATGTTCTTAGCACAGCCAGCATGGAGGTGTCCCACCTAGGCAGAACCAGAGACCGAAGACCAAACTGGAATCCTTGGCAAGGGCAGGACTGACAGCAAAGGGACTGATGTGCTGAGCAGCTGTGCCAGGAATCTGCGTCTTACTGTGTATCTATCTGAAGTTTGATAAAGTACAAACAAAAGATGCCACCTCCCGTAACATGGAGCCTTTTCTGTGGGGCAGACAGCCCTGCCCCAGCAAAGCCAGGGATCGCAGCTCCTACATGGCTCTGAGCCGGGCTCTCACTGGTCTGTGGGGACTCCCTGCGAGCTCCCGGGAACCCGCCGGGCACTGCTTGAGCAGCGGGGAAAGGCAGAGCTGTCCAAGCTCACCTGGGGGGAGAAGTGAAACAGGGCGCCTGCCAGCCACTCAAACCACATCGCCTCCGTCCTGCTGCGATTGGTGATTGTGAAGCTCACGGTGTAGGGTGTCCCGATGTGACAGTCCCCGAACTGCATGTGATCCACCTCTGGCAGCTGTTAACAATGAGAGCAAGGGATCTCAGTGTGTGGTGAGGTCCATCTGCCCCCCCCCCATCTACAGACACGTTATGTCCAACTCTTCCTTGCTCCAAACCTTCCTCCCCCTGGGAGATGCAGCTGCTCCCCATCCTACCACTTTCAGGGAAACGCCCTGACACATCCCTAAACATGTGGTTGCAGCTGTGCAGAGACATGCAGTACAGCCTGCACTGCCTCTGTGCACACGGCTGGCACGCTCACAGACCGCCAGCTCCGCTGGGTGACAGCACAGGCCTGCTCATATAGAGGACACAGATTATCATACACGGTCTTCATCTCCACAATATCCCACGGGCGAGCAGACCTCCTTTTAGAGATACTCAGCTGAATGCTGGTATCTCTGACCCCACCCTACTAGCCTGTAAGCTTCTCCCTTGACAGAGGATCTTCCCTTTGTTCTCAAGTGTGGCTGCTCTCCAGGCTACAAAAGGCAACAGGATCTGTCTCCTAAGGTTGGACCACACCTGCACCAGCACAAGGTGAGCAGAAATGTGGATTTTCCTATTCCTTGCTCCATCTTGTCAGTCTCTCCTCTCTTACCCTCAATTATGTCTTCCTCCATATTGCCCTCAGTGTTCTCCTCGCTGTTTGCCATTAGTTCATGGATGTTATCTAGCATGAAGTCATCCTCGTAGCCTTCACCCACCAGCTGAATGTTGGTTTCTTCGTAGGGGTTGTCCACCACTGATAGGTGGATCCTCGCTTCCACACATTGGGCCAGGGTGGGTTTGAAAAGCACATCAAACTCTGCTGATTCCCCGTGATGCAGGACCAAGGAAGCGGTGTGAGGCCTCCTCTCTGCACAACAATGGAAATCAGAGAAAAGTGATACAGCTGTAGAGAGAAAAATATTTCCATGGGGTATAGGAGGAGTAAGAGGTTGAAACCCAGCTGTCTCTAAGCACAGGTTCTCCCACCGATGGTTCCAGACCCTCCTCCTATGGTCACAAGACTATGACACCACTGTGCATATCACTGCTAAAGTGTCTTAACCTCAGGGTAACACCCAGCTCTCACTCAAACTGCACCCAGCCAGCTCCTGCTATACATAAAGCTGAGTCAAAGGGTGGTTTTGATTTCTGTTGGCTGGCTGTGGGCTCAAGGGCTGCCTCCATTCAGGCTGGTAACTTCCCAAATGCAGCGAAGACCTCACTGAAGTGGTGATAGTCCCCCACAACTCAACCCCACCATGTCCAGAAGAACAGAAAAACTTCCTACAACTTGTTAGGAGGAAACCCTACAAAGCATCCACATGAAAAACTAGGGGTACAGAGAGCCCCAGGAAAGAAACTGTGTCTAACATCTGGCTGCTGCTTGGCCAAGCCAAGAGCAGGGCACACATCTTCCCAATGACTGACCACACTTGATGGTTATTGAATTTACCTTCTCCAGGAGCGTCCTCCTCCATGCCTGCAGCTTGGTAGATGCAGTGTGTGGCGGGCCTGGCTTTCAAGAAGAAAACTCCCCCTTCATCCAACAGGTCTATCATCAACTAAGAAAAGGGAACACAGAACACAACCCCACTGGTGTGGGTACAGGGTGGCATGTGGATTGACAACGCACTGCTGCTGGTCCAGCATGGAGAACCCAGCATGCTACCCTGCTTCAAACACAGCTGTTAGCACAAAGTTTAAGTAAAATCAGACAGGAAAAAAAACTGTTCAGAGGCATTGGAATGTAATTAAAATACAACCAAACAGTACAGAAAATACTAAAAGGAGCAGAATGTAATTAAACTACAATAGAGTTTAATTGAAATGTAGTAAAATGGGAGTACAGGAGTACTTTGACCCCAGCTTTAAGGCAGGCCTAATCCTGGGTTGCAACCCCAGACTCCTCCAAGGAAGATGCCCAGGATTTTTTTTCTCCTGTAAAGCAAGAGTTTTGCTCCAGAACCCACCCAAGACTCCTCTCAGGCATGTCCTGCAGTGCTTTGACCCCAGCTTTAAGGCAGGCCTAATCCTGGGTTGCAACCCCAGACTCCTCCAAGGAAGATGCCCAGGATTTTTTTTCTCCTGTAAAGCAAGAGGTTTGCTCCAGAACCCACCCAAGACTCCTCTCAGGCATGTCCTGCAGTGCTTTGACGCCAGCTTTAAGGCAGGCCTAATCCTGGGTTGCAACCCCAGACTCCTCCAAGGAAGATACCCAGGATTTTTTTTCTCCTGTAAAGCAAGAGGTTTGCTCCAGAACGCACCCAAGACTCCTCTCAGGCATGTCCTGCAGTGCTTTGACCCCAGCTTTAAGGCAGGCCTAATCCTGGGTTGCAACCCCAGACTCCTCCAAGGAAGATACCCAGGATTTTTTTTCTCCTGTAAAGCAAGAGGTTTGCTCCAGAACCCACCCAAGACTCCTCTCAGGCATGTCCTGCAGTGCTTTGACCCCAGCTTTAAGGCAGGCCTAATCCTGGGTTGCAACCCCAGACTCCTCCAAGGAAGATACCCAGGATTTTTTTTCTCCTGTAAAGCAAGAGGTTTGCTCCAGAACCCACCCAAGACTCCTCTCAGGCATGTCCTGCAGTGCTTTGACCCCAGCTTTAAGGCAGGCCTAATCCTGGGTTGCAACCCCAGACTCCTCCAAGGAAGATACCCAGGATTTTTTTTCTCCTGTAAAGCAAGAGGTTTGCTCCAGAACCCACCCAAGACTCCTCTCAGGCATGTCCTGCAGTGCTTTGACCCCAGCTTCAAGGCAGGCCTAATCCTGGGTTGCAACCCCAGACTCCTCCAAGGAAGATACCCAGGATTTTTTTTCTCCTGTAAAGCAAGAGTTTTGCTCCAGAACCCACCCAAGACTCCTCTCAGGCATGTCCTGCAGTGCTTTGACCCCAGCTTCAAGGCAGGCCTAATCCTGGGTTGCAACCCCAGACTCCTCCAAGGAAGATGCCCAGGATTTATTTTCTCCTGTAAAAGCAAGAGTTTTGCTCCAGAACCCACCCAAGACTCCTCTCAGGCATGTCCTGCAGTGCTTTGACCCCAGCTTTAAGGCAGGCCTAATCCTGGGTTGCAACCCCAGACTCCTCCAAGGAAGATACCCAGGATTTTTTTTCTCCTGTAAAGCAAGAGTTTTGCTCCAGAACCCACCCAAGACTCCTCTCAGGCATGTCCTGCAGTGCTTTGACCCCAGCTTTAAGGCAGGCCTAATCCTGGGTTGCAACCCCAGACTCCTCCAAGGAAGATGCCCAGGATTTTTTTTCTCCTGTAAAGCAAGAGGTTTGCTCCAGAACCCACCCAAGACTCCTCTCAGGCATGTCCTGCAGTGCTTTGACCCCAGCTTTAAGGCAGGCCTAATCCTGGGTTGCAACCCCAGACTCCTCCAAGGAAGATACCCAGGATTTTTTTTCTCCTGTAAAGCAAGAGGTTTGCTCCAGAACCCACCCAAGACTCCTCTCAGGCATGTCCTGCAGTGCTTTGACCCCAGCTTTAAGGCAGGCCTAATCCTGGGTTGCAACCCCAGACTCCTCCAAGGAAGATACCCAGGATTTTTTTTCTCCTGTAAAGCAAGAGTTTTGCTCCAGAACCCACCCAAGACTCCTCTCAGGCATGTCCTGCAGTGCTTTGACCCCAGCTTTAAGGCAGGCCTAATCCTGGGTTGCAACCCCAGACTCCTCCAAGGAAGATACCCAGGATTTTTTTTCTCCTGTAAAGCAAGAGGTTTGCTCCAGAACCCACCCAAGACTCCTCTCAGGCATGTCCTGCAGTGCTTTGACCCCAGCTTTAAGGCAGGCCTAATCCTGGGTTGCAACCCCAGACTCCTCCAAGGAAGATGCCCAGGATTTTTTTTCTCCTGTAAAGCAAGAGTTTTGCTCCAGAACCCACCCAAGACTCCTCTCAGGCATGTCCTGCAGTGCTTTGACCCCAGCTTTAAGGCAGGCCTAATCCTGGGTTGCAACCCCAGACTCCTCCAAGGAAGATGCCCAGGATTTTTTTTCTCCTGTAAAAGCAAGAGTTTTGCTCCAGAACCCACCCAAGACTCCTCTCAGGCATGTCCTGCAGTGCTTTGACCCCAGCTTTAAGGCAGGCCTAATCCTGGGTTGCAACCCCAGACTCCTCCAAGGAAGATACCCAGGATTTTTTTTCTCCTGTAAAGCAAGAGGTTTGCTCCAGAACCCACCCAAGACTCCTCTCAGGCATGTCCTGCAGTGCTTTGACGCCAGCTTTAAGGCAGGCCTAATCCTGGGTTGCAACCCCAGACTCCTCCAAGGAAGATACCCAGGATTTTTTTTCTCCTGTAAAGCAAGAGGTTTGCTCCAGAACCCACCCAAGACTCCTCTCAGGCATGTCCTGCAGTGCTTTGACCCCAGCTTTAAGGCAGGCCTAATCCTGGGTTGCAACCCCAGACTCCTCCAAGGAAGATACCCAGGATTTTTTTTCTACTGTAAAGCAAGAGGTTTGCTCCAGAACCCACCCAAGACTCCTCTCAGGCATGTCCTGCAGTGCTTTGACCCCAGCTTTAAGGCAGGCCTAATCCTGGGTTGCAACCCCAGACTCCTCCAAGGAAGATACCCAGGATTTTTTTTCTCCTGTAAAGCAAGAGTTTTGCTCCAGAACCCACCCAAGACTCCTCTCAGGCATGTCCTGCAGTGCTTTGACCCCAGCTTTAAGGCAGGCCTAATCCTGGGTTGCAACCCCAGACTCCTCCAAGGAAGATACCCAGGATTTTTTTTCTCCTGTAAAGCAAGAGGTTTGCTCCAGAACCCACCCAAGACTCCTCTCAGGCATGTCCTGCAGTGCTTTGACCCCAGCTTTAAGGCAGGCCTAATCCTGGGTTGCAACCCCAGACTCCTCCAAGGAAGATGCCCAGGATTTTTTTTCTCCTGTAAAGCAAGAGTTTTGCTCCAGAACCCACCCAAGACTCCTCTCAGGCATGTCCTGCAGTGCTTTGACGCCAGCTTTAAGGCAGGCCTAATCCTGGGTTGCAACCCCAGACTCCTCCAAGGAAGATGCCCAGGATTTTTTTTCTCCTGTAAAAGCAAGAGTTTTGCTCCAGAACCCACCCAAGACTCCTCTCAGGCATGTCCTGCAGTGCTTTGACCCCAGCTTTAAGGCAGGCCTAATCCTGGGTTGCAACCCCAGACTCCTCCAAGGAAGATACCCAGGATTTTTTTTCTCCTGTAAAGCAAGAGGTTTGCTCCAGAACCCACCCAAGACTCCTCTCAGGCATGTCCTGCAGTGCTTTGACGCCAGCTTTAAGGCAGGCCTAATCCTGGGTTGCAACCCCAGACTCCTCCAAGGAAGATACCCAGGATTTTTTTTCTCCTGTAAAGCAAGAGGTTTGCTCCAGAACCCACCCAAGACTCCTCTCAGGCATGTCCTGCAGTGCTTTGACCCCAGCTTTAAGGCAGGCCTAATCCTGGGTTGCAACCCCAGACTCCTCCAAGGAAGATACCCAGGATTTTTTTTCTCCTGCAAAGCAAGAGTTTTGCTCCAGAACCCACCCAAGACTCCTCTCAGGCATGTCCTGCAGTGCTTTGACCCCAGCTTTAAGGCAGGCCTAATCCTGGGTTGCAACCCCAGACTCCTCCAAGGAAGATACCCAGGATTTTTTTTCTCCTGTAAAGCAAGAGTTTTGCTCCAGAACCCACCCAAGACTCCTCTCAGGCATGTCCTGCAGTGCTTTGACCCCAGCTTTAAGGCAGGCCTAATCCTGGGTTGCAACCCCAGACTCCTCCAAGGAAGATACCCAGGATTTTTTTTCTCCTGTAAAGCAAGAGGTTTGCTCCAGAACCCACCCAAGACTCCTCTCAGGCATGTCCTGCAGTGCTTTGACCCCAGCTTTAAGGCAGGCCTAATCCTGGGTTGCAACCCCAGACTCCTCCAAGGAAGATACCCAGGATTTTTTTTCTCCTGTAAAGCAAGAGGTTTGCTCCAGAACCCACCCAAGACTCCTCTCAGGCATGTCCTGCAGTGCTTTGACCCCAGCTTTAAGGCAGGCCTAATCCTGGGTTGCAACCCCAGACTCCTCCAAGGAAGATACCCAGGATTTTTTTTCTCCTGTAAAGCAAGAGTTTTGCTCCAGAACCCACCCAAGACTCCTCTCAGGCATGTCCTGCAGTGCTTTGACCCCAGCTTTAAGGCAGGCCTAATCCTGGGTTGCAACCCCAGACTCCTCCAAGGAAGATACCCAGGATTTTTTTTCTCCTGTAAAGCAAGAGTTTTGCTCCAGAACCCACCCAAGACTCCTCTCAGGCATGTCCTGCAGTGCTTTGACGCCAGCTTTAAGGCAGGCCTAATCCTGGGTTGCAACCCCAGACTCCTCCAAGGAAGATACCCAGGATTTTTTTTCTCCTGTAAAGCAAGAGTTTTGCTCCAGAATCCACCCAAGACTCCTCTCAGGCATGTCCTGCAGTGCTTTGACCCCAGCTTCAAGGCAGGCCTAATCCTGGGTTGCAACCCCAGACTCCTCCAAGGAAGATACCCAGGATTTTTTTTCTCCTGTAAAGCAAGAGTTTTGCTCCAGAACCCACCCAAGACTCCTCTCAGGCATGTCCTGCAGTGCTTTGACCCCAGCTTTAAGGCAGGCCTAATCCTGGGTTGCAACCCCAGACTCCTCCAAGGAAGATACCCAGGATTTTTTTTCTCCTGTAAAGCAAGAGGTTTGCTCCAGAACCCACCCAAGACTCCTCTCAGGCATGTCCTGCAGTGCTTTGACCCCAGCTTTAAGGCAGGCCTAATCCTGGGTTGCAACCCCAGACTCCTCCAAGGAAGATACCCAGGATTTTTTTTCTCCTGTAAAGCAAGAGGTTTGCTCCAGAACCCACCCAAGACTCCTCTCAGGCATGTCCTGCAGTGCTTTGACCCCAGCTTTAAGGCAGGCCTAATCCTGGGTTGCAACCCCAGACTCCTCCAAGGAAGATACCCAGGATTTTTTTTCTCCTGTAAAGCAAGAGGTTTGCTCCAGAACCCACCCAAGACTCCTCTCAGGCATGTCCTGCAGTGCTTTGACCCCAGCTTTAAGGCAGGCCTAATCCTGGGTTGCAACCCCAGACTCCTCCAAGGAAGATACCCAGGATTTTTTTTCTCCTGTAAAGCAAGAGTTTTGCTCCAGAATCCACCCAAGACTCCTCTCAGGCATGTCCTGCAGTGCTTTGACCCCAGCTTCAAGGCAGGCCTAATCCTGGGTTGCAACCCCAGACTCCTCCAAGGAAGATACCCAGGATTTTTTTTCTCCTGTAAAGCAAGAGTTTTGCTCCAGAACCCACCCAAGACTCCTCTCAGGCATGTCCTGCAGTGCTTTGACCCCAGCTTTAAGGCAGGCCTAATCCTGGGTTGCAACCCCAGACTCCTCCAAGGAAGATACCCAGGATTTTTTTTCTCCTGTAAAGCAAGAGGTTTGCTCCAGAACCCACCCAAGACTCCTCTCAGGCATGTCCTGCAGTGCTTTGACCCCAGCTTTAAGGCAGGCCTAATCCTGGGTTGCAACCCCAGACTCCTCCAAGGAAGATACCCAGGATTTTTTTTCTCCTGTAAAGCAAGAGGTTTGCTCCAGAACCCACCCAAGACTCCTCTCAGGCATGTCCTGCAGTGCTTTGACCCCAGCTTTAAGGCAGGCCTAATCCTGGGTTGCAACCCCAGACTCCTCCAAGGAAGATACCCAGGATTTTTTTTCTCCTGTAAAGCAAGAGGTTTGCTCCAGAACCCACCCAAGACTCCTCTCAGGCATGTCCTGCAGTGCTTTGACCCCAGCTTCAAGGCAGGCCTAATCCTGGGTTGCAACCCCAGACTCCTCCAAGGAAGATACCCAGGATTTTTTTTCTCCTGTAAAGCAAGAGGTTTGCTCCAGAACCCACCCAAGACTCCTCTCAGGCATGTCCTGCAGTGCTTTGACGCCAGCTTTAAGGCAGGCCTAATCCTGGGTTGCAACCCCAGACTCCTCCAAGGAAGATGCCCAGGATTTTTTTTCTCCTGTAAAGCAAGAGTTTTGCTCCAGAACCCACCCAAGACTCCTCTCAGGCATGTCCTGCAGTGCTTTGACCCCAGCTTTAAGGCAGGCCTAATCCTGGGTTGCAACCCCAGACTCCTCCAAGGAAGATACCCAGGATTTTTTTTCTCCTGTAAAGCAAGAGGTTTGCTCCAGAACCCACCCAAGACTCCTCTCAGGCATGTCCTGCAGTGCTTTGACCCCAGCTTTAAGGCAGGCCTAATCCTGGGTTGCAACCCCAGACTCCTCCAAGGACGATGCCCAGGATTTTTTTTCTCCTGTAAAGCAAGAGTTTTGCTCCAGAACCCACCCAAGACTCGTCTCAGGCATGTCCTGCAGTGCTTTGACCCCAGCTTTAAGGCAGGCCTAATCCTGGGTTGCAACCCCAGACTCCTCCAAGGAAGATGCCCAGGATTTTTTTTCTCCTGTAAAGCAAGAGGTTTGCTCCAGAACCCACCCAAGACTCCTCTCAGGCATGTCCTGCAGTGCTTTGACGCCAGCTTTAAGGCAGGCCTAATCCTGGGTTGCAACCCCAGACTCCTCCAAGGAAGATACCCAGGATTTTTTTTCTCCTGCAAAGCAAGAGTTTTGCTCCAGAATCCACCCAAGACTCCTCTCAGGCATGTCCTGCAGTGCTTTGACCCCAGCTTTAAGGCAGGCCTAATCCTGGGTTGCACCCCCAGACTCCTCCAAGGAAGATGCCAGGATTTTTTTTCTCCTGTAAAGCAAGAGTTTTGCTCCAGAACCCACCCAAGACTCCTCTCAGGCATGTCCTGCAGTGCTTTGACCCCAGCTTTAAGGCAGGCCTAATCCTGGGTTGCAACCCCAGACTCCTCCAAGGAAGATACCCAGGATTTTTTTTCTCCTGTAAAGCAAGAGGTTTGCTCCAGAACCCACCCAAGACTCCTCTCAGGCATGTCCTGCAGTGCTTTGACCCCAGCTTTAAGGCAGGCCTAATCCTGGTTGCAACCCCAGACTCCTCCAAGGAAGATGCCCAGGATTTTTTTTCTCCTGTAAAGCAAGAGTTTTGCTCCAGAACCCACCCAAGACTCCTCTCAGGCATGTCCTGCAGTGCTTTGACCCCAGCTTTAAGGCAGGCCTAATCCTGGGTTGCAACCCCAGACTCCTCCAAGGAAGATACCCAGGATTTTTTTTCTCCTGCAAAGCAAGAGTTTTGCTCCAGAACCCACCCAAGACTCCTCTCAGGCATGTCCTGCAGTGCTTTGACCCCAGCTTTAAGGCAGGCCTAATCCTGGGTTGCAACCCCAGACTCCTCCAAGGAAGATACCCAGGATTTTTTTTCTCCTGTAAAGCAAGAGTTTTGCTCCAGAACCCACCCAAGACTCCTCTCAGGCATGTCCTGCAGTGCTTTGACCCCAGCTTTAAGGCAGGCCTAATCCTGGGTTGCAACCCCAGACTCCTCCAAGGAAGATACCCAGGATTTTTTTTCTCCTGTAAAGCAAGAGGTTTGCTCCAGAACCCACCCAAGACTCCTCTCAGGCATGTCCTGCAGTGCTTTGACCCCAGCTTTAAGGCAGGCCTAATCCTGGGTTGCAACCCCAGACTCCTCCAAGGAAGATACCCAGGATTTTTTTTCTCCTGTAAAGCAAGAGTTTTGCTCCAGAACCCACCCAAGACTCCTCTCAGGCATGTCCTGCAGTGCTTTGACCCCAGCTTTAAGGCAGGCCTAATCCTGGGTTGCAACCCCAGACTCCTCCAAGGAAGATACCCAGGATTTTTTTTCTCCTGTAAAGCAAGAGTTTGCTCCAGAACCCACCCAAGACTCCTCTCAGGCATGTCCTGCAGTGCTTTGACCCCAGCTTTAAGGCAGGCCTAATCCTGGGTTGCAACCCCAGACTCCTCCAAGGAAGATACCCAGGATTTTTTTCTCCTGTAAAGCAAGAGTTTTGCTCCAGAACCCACCCAAGACTCCTCTCAGGCATGTCCTGCAGTGCTTTGACCCCAGCTTTAAGGCAGGCCTAATCCTGGGTTGCAACCCCAGACTCCTCCAAGGAAGATACCCAGGATTTTTTTTCTCCTGTAAAGCAAGAGGTTTGCTCTAGAACCCACCCAAGACTCCTCTCAGGCATGTCCTGCAGTGCTTTGACCCCAGCTTTAAGGCAGGCCTAATCCTGGGTTGCAACCCCAGACTCCTCCAAGGAAGATGCCCAGGATTTTTTTCTCCTGTAAAGCAAGAGTTTTGCTCCAGAACCCACCCAAGACTCGTCTCAGGCATGTCCTGCAGTGCTTTGACCCCAGCTTTAAGGCAGGCCTAATCCTGGGTTGCAACCCCAGACTCCTCCAAGGAAGATACCCAGGATTTTTTTTCTCCTGTAAAGCAAGAGGTTTGCTCCAGAACCCACCCAAGACTCCTCTCAGGCATGTCCTGCAGTGCTTTGACCCCAGCTTTAAGGCAGGCCTAATCCTGGGTTGCAACCCCAGACTCCTCCAAGGAAGATACCCAGGATTTTTTTTCTCCTGTAAAGCAAGAGTTTTGCTCCAGAACCCACCCAAGACTCCTCTCAGGCATGTCCTGCAGTGCTTTGACCCCAGCTTTAAGGCAGGCCTAATCCTGGGTTGCAACCCCAGACTCCTCCAAGGAAGATACCCAGGATTTTTTTTCTCCTGTAAAGCAAGAGGTTTGCTCCAGAACCCACCCAAGACTCCTCTCAGGCATGTCCTGCAGTGCTTTGACCCCAGCTTTAAGGCAGGCCTAATCCTGGGTTGCAACCCCAGACTCCTCCAAGGAAGATACCCAGGATTTTTTTTCTCCTGTAAAGCAAGAGGTTTGCTCCAGAACCCACCCAAGACTCCTCTCAGGCATGTCCTGCAGTGCTTTGACCCCAGCTTTAAGGCAGGCCTAATCCTGGGTTGCAACCCCAGACTCCTCCAAGGAAGATACCCAGGATTTTTTTTCTCCTGTAAAGCAAGAGTTTTGCTCCAGAACCCACCCAAGACTCCTCTCAGGCATGTCCTGCAGTGCTTTGACCCCAGCTTTAAGGCAGGCCTAATCCTGGGTTGCAACCCCAGACTCCTCCAAGGAAGATACCCAGGATTTTTTTTCTCCTGTAAAGCAAGAGGTTTGCTCCAGAACCCACCCAAGACTCCTCTCAGGCATGTCCTGCAGTGCTTTGACCCCAGCTTTAAGGCAGGCCTAATCCTGGGTTGCAACCCCAGACTCCTCCAAGGAAGATACCCAGGATTTTTTTTCTCCTGTAAAGCAAGAGGTTTGCTCCAGAACCCACCCAAGACTCCTCTCAGGCATGTCCTGCAGTGCTTTGACCCCAGCTTTAAGGCAGGCCTAATCCTGGGTTGCAACCCCAGACTCCTCCAAGGAAGATACCCAGGATTTTTTTTCTCCTGTAAAGCAAGAGGTTTGCTCCAGAACCCACCCAAGACTCCTCTCAGGCATGTCCTGCAGTGCTTTGACCCCAGCTTTAAGGCAGGCCTAATCCTGGGTTGCAACCCCAGACTCCTCCAAGGAAGATACCCAGGATTTTTTTTCTCCTGTAAAGCAAGAGTTTTGCTCCAGAACCCACCCAAGACTCCTCTCAGGCATGTCCTGCAGTGCTTTGACCCCAGCTTTAAGGCAGGCCTAATCCTGGGTTGCAACCCCAGACTCCTCCAAGGAAGATACCCAGGATTTTTTTTCTCCTGTAAAGCAAGAGGTTTGCTCCAGAACCCACCCAAGACTCCTCTCAGGCATGTCCTGCAGTGCTTTGACCCCAGCTTTAAGGCAGGCCTAATCCTGGGTTGCAACCCCAGACTCCTCCAAGGAAGATACCCAGGATTTTTTTTCTCCTGTAAAGCAAGAGTTTTGCTCCAGAACCCACCCAAGACTCCTCTCAGGCATGTCCTGCAGTGCTTTGACCCCAGCTTTAAGGCAGGCCTAATCCTGGGTTGCAACCCCAGACTCCTCCAAGGAAGATACCCAGGATTTTTTTTCTCCTGTAAAGCAAGAGTTTTGCTCCAGAACCCACCCAAGACTCCTCTCAGGCATGTCCTGCAGTGCTTTGACCCCAGCTTTAAGGCAGGCCTAATCCTGGGTTGCAACCCCAGACTCCTCCAAGGAAGATACCCAGGATTTTTTTTCTCCTGTAAAGCAAGAGTTTTGCTCCAGAACCCACCCAAGACTCCTCTCAGGCATGTCCTGCAGTGCTTTGACCCCAGCTTTAAGGCAGGCCTAATCCTGGGTTGCAACCCCAGACTCCTCCAAGGAAGATACCCAGGATTTTTTTTCTCCTGTAAAGCAAGAGGTTTGCTCCAGAACCCACCCAAGACTCCTCTCAGGCATGTCCTGCAGTGCTTTGACCCCAGCTTTAAGGCAGGCCTAATCCTGGGTTGCAACCCCAGACTCCTCCAAGGAAGATACCCAGGATTTTTTTTCTCCTGTAAAGCAAGAGGTTTGCTCCAGAACCCACCCAAGACTCCTCTCAGGCATGTCCTGCAGTGCTTTGACCCCAGCTTTAAGGCAGGCCTAATCCTGGGTTGCAACCCCAGACTCCTCCAAGGAAGATACCCAGGATTTTTTTTCTCCTGTAAAGCAAGAGGTTTGCTCCAGAACCCACCCAAGACTCCTCTCAGGCATGTCCTGCAGTGCTTTGACCCCAGCTTTAAGGCAGGCCTAATCCTGGGTTGCAACCCCAGACTCCTCCAAGGAAGATACCCAGGATTTTTTTTCTCCTGTAAAGCAAGAGGTTTTGCTCCAGAACCCACCCAAGACTCCTCTCAGGCATGTCCTGCAGTGCTTTGACCCCAGCTTTAAGGCAGGCCTAATCCTGGGTTGCAACCCCAGACTCCTCCAAGGAAGATACCCAGGATTTTTTTTCTCCTGTAAAGCAAGAGGTTTGCTCCAGAACCCACCCAAGACTCCTCTCAGGCATGTCCTGCAGTGCTTTGACCCCAGCTTTAAGGCAGGCCTAATCCTGGGTTGCAACCCCAGACTCCTCCAAGGAAGATACCCAGGATTTTTTTTCTCCTGTAAAGCAAGAGTTTTGCTCCAGAACCCACCCAAGACTCCTCTCAGGCATGTCCTGCAGTGCTTTGACCCCAGCTTTAAGGCACGCCTAATCCTGGGTTGCAACCCCAGACTCCTCCAAGGAAGATGCCCAGGATTTTTTTTCTCCTGTAAAGCAAGAGTTTTGCTCCAGAACCCACCCAAGACTCCTCTCAGGCATGTCCTGCAGTGCTTTGACCCCAGCTTTAAGGCAGGCCTAATCCTGGGTTGCAACCCCAGACTCCTCCAAGGAAGATACCCAGGATTTTTTTTCTCCTGTAAAGCAAGAGGTTTGCTCCAGAACCCACCCAAGACTCCTCTCAGGCATGTCCTGCAGTGCTTTGACCCCAGCTTTAAGGCAGGCCTAATCCTGGGTTGCAACCCGACTCCTCCAAGGAAGATACCCAGGATTTTTTTTCTCCTGTAAAGCAAGAGTTTTGCTCCAGAACCCACCCAAGACTCCTCTCAGGCATGTCCTGCAGTGCTTTGACCCCAGCTTTAAGGCAGGCCTAATCCTGGGTTGCAACCCCAGACTCCTCCAAGGAAGATACCCAGGATTTTTTTTCTCCTGTAAAGCAAGAGTTTTGCTCCAGAACCCACCCAAGACTCCTCTCAGGCATGTCCTGCAGTGCTTTGACCCCAGCTTTAAGGCAGGCCTAATCCTGGGTTGCAACCCCAGACTCCTCCAAGGAAGATACCCAGGATTTTTTTTCTCCTGTAAAGCAAGAGGTTTGCTCCAGAACCCACCCAAGACTCCTCTTAAGGCATGTCCTGCAGTGCTTTGACCCCAGCTTTAAGGCAGGCCTAATCCTGGGTTGCAACCCCAGACTCCTCCAAGGAAGATACCCAGGATTTTTTTTCTCCTGTAAAGCAAGAGGTTTGCTCCAGAACCCACCCAAGACTCCTCTCAGGCATGTCCTGCAGTGCTTTGACCCCAGCTTTAAGGCACGCCTAATCCTGGGTTGCAACCCCAGACTCCTCCAAGGAAGATACCCAGGATTTTTTTTCTCCTGTAAAGCAAGAGGTTTGCTCCAGAACCCACCCAAGACTCCTCTCAGGCATGTCCTGCAGTGCTTTGACCCCAGCTTTAAGGCAGGCCTAATCCTGGGTTGCAAACCCAGACTCCTCCAAGGAAGATACCCAGGATTTTTTTTCTCCTGTAAAGCAAGAGTTTTGCTCCAGAACCCACCCAAGACTCCTCTCAGGCATGTCCTGCAGTGCTTTGACCCCAGCTTTAAGGCAGGCCTAATCCTGGGTTGCAACCCCAGACTCCTCCAAGGAAGATACCCAGGATTTTTTTTCTCCTGTAAAGCAAGAGGTTTGCTCCAGAACCCACCCAAGACTCCTCTCAGGCATGTCCTGCAGTGCTTTGACCCCAGCTTTAAGGCAGGCCTAATCCTGGGTTGCAACCCCAGACTCCTCCAAGGAAGATACCCAGGATTTTTTTTCTCCTGTAAAGCAAGAGGTTTGCTCCAGAACCCACCCAAGACTCCTCTCAGGCATGTCCTGCAGTGCTTTGACCCCAGCTTTAAGGCAGGCCTAATCCTGGGTTGCAACCCCAGACTCCTCCAAGGAAGATGCCCAGGATTTTTTTTCTCCTGTAAAGCAAGAGTTTTGCTCCAGAACCCACCCAAGACTCCTCTCAGGCATGTCCTGCAGTGCTTTGACCCCAGCTTTAAGGCAGGCCTAATCCTGGGTTGCAACCCCAGACTCCTCCAAGGAAGATACCCAGGATTTTTTTTCTCCTGTAAAGCAAGAGGTTTGCTCCAGAACCCACCCAAGACTCCTCTCAGGCATGTCCTGCAGTGCTTTGACCCCAGCTTTAAGGCAGGCCTAATCCTGGGTTGCAACCCGACTCCTCCAAGGAAGATACCCAGGATTTTTTTTCTCCTGTAAAGCAAGAGGTTTGCTCCAGAACCCACCCAAGACTCCTCTCAGGCATGTCCTGCAGTGCTTTGACCCCAGCTTTAAGGCAGGCCTAATCCTGGGTTGCAACCCCAGACTCCTCCAAGGAAGATACCCAGGATTTTTTTTCTCCTGTAAAGCAAGAGTTTTGCTCCAGAACCCACCCAAGACTCCTCTCAGGCATGTCCTGCAGTGCTTTGACCCCAGCTTTAAGGCAGGCCTAATCCTGGGTTGCAACCCCAGACTCCTCCAAGGAAGATACCCAGGATTTTTTTTCTCCTGTAAAGCAAGAGTTTTGCTCCAGAACCCACCCAAGACTCCTCTCAGGCATGTCCTGCAGTGCTTTGACCCCAGCTTTAAGGCAGGCCTAATCCTGGGTTGCAACCCCAGACTCCTCCAAGGAAGATACCCAGGATTTTTTTTCTCCTGTAAAGCAAGAGTTTTGCTCCAGAACCCACCCAAGACTCCTCTCAGGCATGTCCTGCAGTGCTTTGACCCCAGCTTTAAGGCAGGCCTAATCCTGGGTTGCAACCCCAGACTCCTCCAAGGAAGATACCCAGGATTTCTTTTCTCCTGCAAAGCAAGAGTTTTGCTCCAGAACCCACCCAAGACTCCTCTCAGGCATGTCCTGCAGTGCTTTGACCCCAGCTTCAAGGCAGGCCTAATCCTGGGTTGCAAACCCAGACTCCTCCAAGGAAGATACCCAGGATTTTTTTTCTCCTGTAAAGCAAGAGGTTTGCTCCAGAACCCACCCAAGACTCCTCTCAGGCATGTCCTGCAGTGCTTTGACCCCAGCTTTAAGGCAGGCCTAATCCTGGGTTGCAACCCCAGACTCCTCCAAGGAAGATACCCAAAAGGATTTTTTCCCTCAAAGGACGCTCTCTTCTCTGGCATCTGCCCAAGATTCCTCACAGACATGTCCCACACTGTCTTGAGCCCTGCTTCAGGGACCTGAGATCCCAGGTAAAACTCTTAGACTCCTCCAAGGAAGACACATGGAATATTTTTTAGTATTGGGGAAAGCTCTTACCTCCAACATCCACACCACACTCCTCCCAGGCAGCTCCCAGTATCTTCCGACTCTGCTTTAGGGACCTGAGGTCTCAGGTAGCAGCACTAGACTCCCCCAAGGAAGCTTCCTGGGATGTCTTTTCTCCTGAAAAGGAAAAGTTTTGCTCCAGGACTCACCCAAGACTCCTCTCAGGCATGTCCTGCAGTGCTTTGACCCCAGCTTTAAGGCAGGCCTAATCCTGGGTTGCAACCCCAGACTCCTCCAAGGAAGATACCCAGGATTTTTTTTCTCCTGTAAAGCAAGAGGTTTGCTCCAGAACCCACCCAAGACTCCTCTCAGGCATGTCCTGCAGTGCTTTGACCCCAGCTTTAAGGCAGGCCTAATCCTGGGTTGCAACCCCAGACTCCTCCAAGGAAGATACCCAGGATTTTTTTTCTCCTGTAAAGCAAGAGGTTTGCTCCAGAACCCACCCAAGACTCCTCTCAGGCATGTCCTGCAGTGCTTTGACCCCAGCTTCAAGGCAGGCCTAATCCTGGGTTGCAACCCCAGACTCCTCCAAGGAAGATACCCAGGATTTTTTTTCTCCTGTAAAGCAAGAGTTTTGCTCCAGAACCCACCCAAGACTTCTCTCAGGCATGTCCTGCAGTGCTTTGACCCCAGCTTTAAGGCAGGCCTAATCCTGGGTTGCAACCCCAGACTCCTCCAAGGAAGATACCCAGGATTTTTTTTCTCCTGTAAAGCAAGAGGTTTGCTCCAGAACCCACCCAAGACTCCTCTCAGGCATGTCCTGCAGTGCTTTGACGCCAGCTTTAAGGCAGGCCTAATCCTGGGTTGCAACCCCAGACTCCTCCAAGGAAGATACCCAGGATTTTTTTTCTCCTGTAAAGCAAGAGTTTTGCTCCAGAACCCACCCAAGACTCCTCTCAGGCATGTCCTGCAGTGCTTTGACCCCAGCTTTAAGGCAGGCCTAATCCTGGGTTGCAAACCCAGACTCCTCCAAGGAAGATACCCAGGATTTTTTTTCTCCTGTAAAGCAAGAGTTTTGCTCCAGAACCCACCCAAGACTCCTCTCAGGCATGTCCTGCAGTGCTTTGACCCCAGCTTTAAGGCAGGCCTAATCCTGGGTTGCAACCCCAGACTCCTCCAAGGAAGATACCCAGGATTTTTTTTCTCCTGTAAAGCAAGAGGTTTGCTCCAGAACCCACCCAAGACTCCTCTCAGGCATGTCCTGCAGTGCTTTGACCCCAGCTTTAAGGCAGGCCTAATCCTGGGTTGCAACCCCAGACTCCTCCAAGGAAGATGCCCAGGATTTTTTTTCTCCTGTAAAGCAAGAGGTTTGCTCCAGAACCCACCCAAGACTCCTCTCAGGCATGTCCTGCAGTGCTTTGACCCCAGCTTTAAGGCAGGCCTAATCCTGGGTTGCAACCCCAGACTCCTCCAAGGAAGATACCCAGGATTTTTTTTCTCCTGTAAAGCAAGAGGTTTGCTCCAGAACCCACCCAAGACTCCTCTCAGGCATGTCCTGCAGTGCTTTGACCCCAGCTTTAAGGCAGGCCTAATCCTGGGTTGCAACCCCAGACTCCTCCAAGGAAGATACCCAGGATTTTTTTTCTCCTGTAAAGCAAGAGGTTTGCTCCAGAACCCACCCAAGACTCCTCTCAGGCATGTCCTGCAGTGCTTTGACCCCAGCTTCAAGGCAGGCCTAATCCTGGGTTGCAACCCCAGACTCCTCCAAGGAAGATACCCAGGATTTTTTTTCTCCTGTAAAGCAAGAGTTTTGCTCCAGAACCCACCCAAGACTCCTCTCAGGCATGTCCTGCAGTGCTTTGACCCCAGCTTCAAGGCAGGCCTAATCCTGGGTTGCAACCCCAGACTCCTCCAAGGAAGATACCCAGGATTTTTTTTCTCCTGTAAAGCAAGAGTTTTGCTCCAGAACCCACCCAAGACTCCTCTCAGGCATGTCCTGCAGTGCTTTGACCCCAGCTTCAAGGCAGGCCTAATCCTGGGTTGCAACCCCAGACTCCTCCAAGGAAGATACCCAGGATTTTTTTTCTCCTGTAAAGCAAGAGGTTTGCTCCAGAACCCACCCAAGACTCCTCTCAGGCATGTCCTGCAGTGCTTTGACCCCAGCTTTAAGGCAGGCCTAATCCTGGGTTGCAACCCCAGACTCCTCCAAGGAAGATGCCCAGGATTTTTTTTCTCCTGTAAAGCAAGAGTTTTGCTCCAGAACCCACCCAAGACTCCTCTCAGGCATGTCCTGCAGTGCTTTGACCCCAGCTTTAAGGCAGGCCTAATCCTGGGTTGCAACCCCAGACTCCTCCAAGGAAGATACCCAGGATTTTTTTTCTCCTGTAAAGCAAGAGGTTTGCTCCAGAACCCACCCAAGACTCCTCTCAGGCATGTCCTGCAGTGCTTTGACCCCAGCTTTAAGGCAGGCCTAATCCTGGGTTGCAAGCCCAGACTCCTCCAAGGAAGATACCCAGGATTTTTTTTCTCCTGTAAAGCAAGAGGTTTGCTCCAGAACCCACCCAAGACTCCTCTCAGGCATGTCCTGCAGTGCTTTGACCCCAGCTTTAAGGCAGGCCTAATCCTGGGTTGCAACCCCAGACTCCTCCAAGGAAGATACCCAGGATTTTTTTTCTCCTGTAAAGCAAGAGTTTTGCTCCAGAACCCACCCAAGACTCCTCTCAGGCATGTCCTGCAGTGCTTTGACCCCAGCTTTAAGGCAGGCCTAATCCTGGGTTGCAACCCCAGACTCCTCCAAGGAAGATACCCAGGATTTTTTTTCTCCTGTAAAGCAAGAGTTTTGCTCCAGAACCCACCCAAGACTCCTCTCAGGCATGTCCTGCAGTGCTTTGACCCCAGCTTTAAGGCAGGCCTAATCCTGGGTTGCAACCCCAGACTCCTCCAAGGAAGATACCCAGGATTTTTTTTCTCCTGTAAAGCAAGAGTTTTGCTCCAGAACCCACCCAAGACTCCTCTCAGGCATGTCCTGCAGTGCTTTGACCCCAGCTTTAAGGCAGGCCTAATCCTGGGTTGCAACCCCAGACTCCTCCAAGGAAGATACCCAGGATTTTTTTTCTCCTGCAAAGCAAGAGTTTTGCTCCAGAACCCACCCAAGACTCCTCTCAGGCATGTCCTGCAGTGCTTTGACCCCAGCTTCAAGGCAGGCCTAATCCTGGGTTGCAAACCCAGACTCCTCCAAGGAAGATACCCAGGATTTTTTTTCTCCTGTAAAGCAAGAGGTTTGCTCCAGAACCCACCCAAGACTCCTCTCAGGCATGTCCTGCAGTGCTTTGACCCCAGCTTTAAGGCAGGCCTAATCCTGGGTTGCAACCCCAGACTCCTCCAAGGAAGATACCCAAAAGGATTTTTTCCCTCTAAGGACGCTCTCTTCTCTGGCATCTGCCCAAGATTCCTCACAGACATGTCCCACACTGTCTTGAGCCCTGCTTCAGGGACCTGAGATCCCAGGTAAAACTCTTAGACTCCTCCAAGGAAGACACATGGAATATTTTTTAGTATTGGGGAAAGCTCTTACCTCCAACATCCACACCACACTCCTCCCAGGCAGCTCCCAGTATCTTCCGACTCTGCTTTAGGGACCTGAGGTCTCAGGTAGCAGCACTAGACTCCCCCAAGGAAGCTTCCTGGGATGTCTTTTCTCCTGAAAAGGAAAAGTTTTGCTCCAGGACTCACCCAAGACTCCTCTCAGGCATGTCCTGGAGTACTTTGACCCCAGCTTTAAGGCAGGCCTAATCCTGGGTTGCAACCCCAGACTCCTCCAAGGAAGATACCCAGGATTTTTTTTCTCCTGTAAAGCAAGAGTTTTGCTCCAGAACCCACCCAAGACTCCTCTCAGGCATGTCCTGCAGTGCTTTGACCCCAGCTTTAAGGCAGGCCTAATCCTGGGTTGCAACCCCAGACTCCTCCAAGGAAGATACCCAGGATTTTTTTTCTCCTGTAAAGCAAGAGGTTTGCTCCAGAACCCACCCAAGACTCCTCTCAGGCATGTCCTGCAGTGCTTTGACCCCAGCTTCAAGGCAGGCCTAATCCTGGGTTGCAACCCCAGACTCCTCCAAGGAAGATACCCAGGATTTTTTTTCTCCTGTAAAGCAAGAGTTTTGCTCCAGAACCCACCCAAGACTTCTCTCAGGCATGTCCTGCAGTGCTTTGACCCCAGCTTTAAGGCAGGCCTAATCCTGGGTTGCAACCCCAGACTCCTCCAAGGAAGATACCCAGGATTTTTTTTCTCCTGTAAAGCAAGAGGTTTGCTCCAGAACCCACCCAAGACTCCTCTCAGGCATGTCCTGCAGTGCTTTGACCCCAGCTTTAAGGCAGGCCTAATCCTGGGTTGCAACCCCAGACTCCTCCAAGGAAGATACCCAGGATTTTTTTTCTCCTGCAAAGCAAGAGTTTTGCTCCAGAACCCACCCAAGACTCCTCTCAGGCATGTCCTGCAGTGCTTTGACCCCAGCTTCAAGGCAGGCCTAATCCTGGGTTGCAACCCCAGACTCCTCCAAGGAAGATACCCAGGATTTTTTTTCTCCTGTAAAGCAATAGGTTTGCTCCAGAACCCACCCAAGACTCCTCTCAGGCATGTCCTGCAGTGCTTTGACGCCAGCTTTAAGGCAGGCCTAATCCTGGGTTGCAACCCCAGACTCCTCCAAGGAAGATACCCAGGATTTTTTTTCTCCTGTAAAGCAAGAGGTTTGCTCCAGAACCCACCCAAGACTCCTCTCAGGCATGTCCTGCAGTGCTTTGACCCCAGCTTTAAGGCAGGCCTAATCCTGGGTTGCAACCCCAGACTCCTCCAAGGAAGATACCCAGGATTTTTTTTCTCCTGTAAAGCAAGAGTTTTGCTCCAGAACCCACCCAAGACTCCTCTCAGGCATGTCCTGCAGTGCTTTGACCCCAGCTTTAAGGCAGGCCTAATCCTGGGTTGCAACCCCAGACTCCTCCAAGGAAGATACCCAGGATTTTTTTTCTCCTGTAAAGCAAGAGTTTTGCTCCAGAACCCACCCAAGACTCCTCTCAGGCATGTCCTGCAGTGCTTTGACCCCAGCTTTAAGGCAGGCCTAATCCTGGGTTGCAAACCCAGACTCCTCCAAGGAAGATACCCAGGATTTTTTTTCTCCTGTAAAGCAAGAGTTTTGCTCCAGAACCCACCCAAGACTCCTCTCAGGCATGTCCTGCAGTGCTTTGACCCCAGCTTTAAGGCAGGCCTAATCCTGGGTTGCAACCCCAGACTCCTCCAAGGAAGATACCCAGGATTTTTTTTCTCCTGTAAAGCAAGAGGTTTGCTCCAGAACCCACCCAAGACTCCTCTCAGGCATGTCCTGCAGTGCTTTGACCCCAGCTTCAAGGCAGGCCTAATCCTGGGTTGCAACCCCAGACTCCTCCAAGGAAGATACCCAGGATTTTTTTTCTCCTGTAAAGCAAGAGGTTTGCTCCAGAACCCACCCAAGACTCCTCTCAGGCATGTCCTGCAGTGCTTTGACCCCAGCTTTAAGGCAGGCCTAATCCTGGGTTGCAACCCCAGACTCCTCCAAGGAAGATACCCAGGATTTTTTTTCTCCTGTAAAGCAAGAGTTTTGCTCCAGAACCCACCCAAGACTCCTCTCAGGCATGTCCTGCAGTGCTTTGACCCCAGCTTTAAGGCAGGCCTAATCCTGGGTTGCAAGCCCAGACTCCTCCAAGGAAGATACCCAGGATTTTTTTTCTCCTGTAAAGCAAGAATTGTTGCTCCAGAACCAACCAAGACTCCTCTCAGGCATGTCCTGCAGTGCTTTGACCCCAGCTTTAAGGCAGGCCTAATCCTGGGTTGCAACCCCAGACTCCTCCAAGGAAGATACCCAGGATTTTTTTTCTCCTGTAAAGCAAGAGTTTTGCTCCAGAACCCACCCAAGACTCCTCTCAGGCATGTCCTGCAGTGCTTTGACCCCAGCTTTAAGGCAGGCCTAATCCTGGGTTGCAACCCCAGACTCCTCCAAGGAAGATACCCAGGATTTTTTTTCTCCTGTAAAGCAAGAGTTTTGCTCCAGAACCCACCCAAGACTCCTCTCAGGCATGTCCTGCAGTGCTTTGACCCCAGCTTTAAGGCACGCCTAATCCTGGGTTGCAACCCCAGACTCCTCCAAGGAAGATACCCAGGATTTTTTTTCTCCTGTAAAGCAAGAGTTTTGCTCCAGAACCCACCCAAGACTCCTCTCAGGCATGTCCTGCAGTGCTTTGACCCCAGCTTTAAGGCAGGCCTAATCCTGGGTTGCAACCCCAGACTCCTCCAAGGAAGATACCCAGGATTTTTTTTCTCCTGTAAAGCAAGAGTTTTGCTCCAGAACCCACCCAAGACTCCTCTCAGGCATGTCCTGCAGTGCTTTGACCCCAGCTTCAAGGCAGGCCTAATCCTGGGTTGCAACCCCAGACTCCTCCAAGGAAGATACCCAGGATTTTTTTTCTCCTGTAAAGCAAGAATTGTTGCTCCAGAACCAACCAAGACTCCTCTCAGGCATGTCCTGCAGTGCTTTGACCCCAGCTTTAAGGCAGGCCTAATCCTGGGTTGCAACCCCAGACTCCTCCAAGGAAGATACCCAGGATTTTTTTTCTCCTGTAAAGCAAGAGTTTTGCTCCAGAACCCACCCAAGAGTCCTCTCAGGCATGTCCTGCAGTGCTTTGACCCCAGCTTTAAGGCAGGCCTAATCCTGGGTTGCAACCCCAGACTCCTCCAAGGAAGATACCCAGGATTTTTTTTCTCCTGTAAAGCAAGAGGTTTGCTCCAGAACCCACCCAAGACTCCTCTCAGGCATGTCCTGCAGTGCTTTGACCCCAGCTTCAAGGCAGGCCTAATCCTGGGTTGCAACCCCAGACTCCTCCAAGGAAGATACCCAGGATTTTTTTTCTCCTGTAAAGCAAGAGTTTTGCTCCAGAACCCACCTAAGACTTCTCTCAGGCATGTCCTGCAGTGCTTTGACCCCAGCTTTAAGGCAGGCCTAATCCTGGGTTGCAACCCCAGACTCCTCCAAGGAAGATACCCAGGATTTTTTTTCTCCTGTAAAGCAAGAGGTTTGCTCCAGAACCCACCCAAGACTCCTCTCAGGCATGTCCTGCAGTGCTTTGACCCCAGCTTTAAGGCAGGCCTAATCCTGGGTTGCAACCCCAGACTCCTCCAAGGAAGATACCCAGGATTTTTTTTCTCCTGCAAAGCAAGAGTTTTGCTCCAGAACCCACCCAAGACTCCTCTCAGGCATGTCCTGCAGTGCTTTGACCCCAGCTTCAAGGCAGGCCTAATCCTGGGTTGCAACCCCAGACTCCTCCAAGGAAGATACCCAGGATTTTTTTTCTCCTGTAAAGCAATAGGTTTGCTCCAGAACCCACCCAAGACTCCTCTCAGGCATGTCCTGCAGTGCTTTGACGCCAGCTTTAAGGCAGGCCTAATCCTGGGTTGCAACCCCAGACTCCTCCAAGGAAGATACCCAGGATTTTTTTTCTCCTGTAAAGCAAGAGGTTTGCTCCAGAACCCACCCAAGACTCCTCTCAGGCATGTCCTGCAGTGCTTTGACCCCAGCTTTAAGGCAGGCCTAATCCTGGGTTGCAACCCCAGACTCCTCCAAGGAAGATACCCAGGATTTTTTTTCTCCTGTAAAGCAAGAGTTTTGCTCCAGAACCCACCCAAGACTCCTCTCAGGCATGTCCTGCAGTGCTTTGACCCCAGCTTTAAGGCAGGCCTAATCCTGGGTTGCAACCCCAGACTCCTCCAAGGAAGATACCCAGGATTTTTTTTCTCCTGTAAAGCAAGAGTTTTGCTCCAGAACCCACCCAAGACTCCTCTCAGGCATGTCCTGCAGTGCTTTGACCCCAGCTTTAAGGCAGGCCTAATCCTGGGTTGCAACCCCAGACTCCTCCAAGGAAGATACCCAGGATTTTTTTTCTCCTGTAAAGCAAGAGTTTTGCTCCAGAACCCACCCAAGACTCCTCTCAGGCATGTCCTGCAGTGCTTTGACCCCAGCTTTAAGGCAGGCCTAATCCTGGGTTGCAACCCCAGACTCCTCCAAGGAAGATACCCAGGATTTTTTTTCTCCTGTAAAGCAAGAGGTTTGCTCCAGAACCCACCCAAGACTCCTCTCAGGCATGTCCTGCAGTGCTTTGACCCCAGCTTTAAGGCAGGCCTAATCCTGGGTTGCAACCCCAGACTCCTCCAAGGAAGATGCCCAGGATTTTTTTTCTCCTGTAAAGCAAGAGGTTTGCTCCAGAACCCACCCAAGACTCCTCTCAGGCATGTCCTGCAGTGCTTTGACCCCAGCTTTAAGGCAGGCCTAATCCTGGGTTGCAACCCCAGACTCCTCCAAGGAAGATACCCAGGATTTTTTTTCTCCTGTAAAGCAAGAGGTTTGCTCCAGAACCCACCCAAGACTCCTCTCAGGCATGTCCTGCAGTGCTTTGACCCCAGCTTTAAGGCAGGCCTAATCCTGGGTTGCAACCCCAGACTCCTCCAAGGAAGATACCCAGGATTTTTTTTCTCCTGTAAAGCAAGAGGTTTGCTCCAGAACCCACCCAAGACTCCTCTCAGGCATGTCCTGCAGTGCTTTGACCCCAGCTTCAAGGCAGGCCTAATCCTGGGTTGCAACCCCAGACTCCTCCAAGGAAGATACCCAGGATTTTTTTTCTCCTGTAAAGCAAGAGTTTTGCTCCAGAACCCACCCAAGACTCCTCTCAGGCATGTCCTGCAGTGCTTTGACCCCAGCTTCAAGGCAGGCCTAATCCTGGGTTGCAACCCCAGACTCCTCCAAGGAAGATACCCAGGATTTTTTTTCTCCTGTAAAGCAAGAGTTTTGCTCCAGAACCCACCCAAGACTCCTCTCAGGCATGTCCTGCAGTGCTTTGACGCCAGCTTTAAGGCAGGCCTAATCCTGGGTTGCAACCCCAGACTCCTCCAAGGAAGATACCCAGGATTTTTTTTCTCCTGTAAAGCAAGAGTTTTGCTCCAGAACCCACCCAAGACTCCTCTCAGGCATGTCCTGCAGTGCTTTGACCCCAGCTTTAAGGCAGGCCTAATCCTGGGTTGCAACCCCAGACTCCTCCAAGGAAGATACCCAGGATTTTTTTTCTCCTGTAAAGCAAGAGTTTTGCTCCAGAACCCACCCAAGACTCCTCTCAGGCATGTCCTGCAGTGCTTTGACCCCAGCTTTAAGGCAGGCCTAATCCTGGGTTGCAACCCCAGACTCCTCCAAGGAAGATACCCAGGATTTTTTTTCTCCTGTAAAGCAAGAGTTTTGCTCCAGAACCCACCCAAGACTCCTCTCAGGCATGTCCTGCAGTGCTTTGACCCCAGCTTTAAGGCAGGCCTAATCCTGGGTTGCAACCCCAGACTCCTCCAAGGAAGATACCCAGGATTTTTTTTCTCCTGTAAAGCAAGAGTTTTGCTCCAGAACCCACCCAAGAGTCCTCTCAGGCATGTCCTGCAGTGCTTTGACCCCAGCTTTAAGGCAGGCCTAATCCTGGGTTGCAACCCCAGACTCCTCCAAGGAAGATACCCAGGATTTTTTTTCTCCTGCAAAGCAAGAGTTTTGCTCCAGAACCCACCCAAGACTCCTCTCAGGCATGTCCTGCAGTGCTTTGACCCCAGCTTCAAGGCAGGCCTAATCCTGGGTTGCAAACCCAGACTCCTCCAAGGAAGATACCCAGGATTTTTTTTCTCCTGTAAAGCAAGAGGTTTGCTCCAGAACCCACCCAAGACTCCTCTCAGGCATGTCCTGCAGTGCTTTGACCCCAGCTTTAAGGCAGGCCTAATCCTGGGTTGCAACCCCAGACTCCTCCAAGGAAGATACCCAAAAGGATTTTTTCCCTCTAAGGACGCTCTCTTCTCTGGCATCTGCCCAAGATTCCTCACAGACATGTCCCACACTGTCTTGAGCCCTGCTTCAGGGACCTGAGATCCCAGGTAAAACTCTTAGACTCCTCCAAGGAAGACACATGGAATATTTTTTAGTATTGGGGAAAGCTCTTACCTCCAACATCCACACCACACTCCTCCCAGGCAGCTCCCAGTATCTTCCGACTCTGCTTTAGGGACCTGAGGTCTCAGGTAGCAGCACTAGACTCCCCCAAGGAAGCTTCCTGGGATGTCTTTTCTCCTGAAAAGGAAAAGTTTTGCTCCAGGACTCACCCAAGACTCCTCTCAGGCATGTCCTGGAGTACTTTGACCCCAGCTTTAAGGCAGGCCTAATCCTGGGTTGCAACCCCAGACTCCTCCAAGGAAGATACCCAGGATTTTTTTTCTCCTGTAAAGCAAGAGGTTTGCTCCAGAACCCACCCAAGACTCCTCTCAGGCATGTCCTGCAGTGCTTTGACCCCAGCTTCAAGGCAGGCCTAATCCTGGGTTGCAACCCCAGACTCCTCCAAGGAAGATACCCAGGATTTTTTTTCTCCTGTAAAGCAAGAGTTTTGCTCCAGAACCCACCCAAGACTTCTCTCAGGCATGTCCTGCAGTGCTTTGACCCCAGCTTTAAGGCAGGCCTAATCCTGGGTTGCAACCCCAGACTCCTCCAAGGAAGATACCCAGGATTTTTTTTCTCCTGTAAAGCAAGAGGTTTGCTCCAGAACCCACCCAAGACTCCTCTCAGGCATGTCCTGCAGTGCTTTGACCCCAGCTTTAAGGCAGGCCTAATCCTGGGTTGCAACCCCAGACTCCTCCAAGGAAGATACCCAGGATTTTTTTTCTCCTGCAAAGCAAGAGTTTTGCTCCAGAACCCACCCAAGACTCCTCTCAGGCATGTCCTGCAGTGCTTTGACCCCAGCTTCAAGGCAGGCCTAATCCTGGGTTGCAACCCCAGACTCCTCCAAGGAAGATACCCAGGATTTTTTTTCTCCTGTAAAGCAATAGGTTTGCTCCAGAACCCACCCAAGACTCCTCTCAGGCATGTCCTGCAGTGCTTTGACGCCAGCTTTAAGGCAGGCCTAATCCTGGGTTGCAACCCCAGACTCCTCCAAGGAAGATACCCAGGATTTTTTTTCTCCTGTAAAGCAAGAGGTTTGCTCCAGAACCCACCCAAGACTCCTCTCAGGCATGTCCTGCAGTGCTTTGACCCCAGCTTTAAGGCAGGCCTAATCCTGGGTTGCAACCCCAGACTCCTCCAAGGAAGATACCCAGGATTTTTTTTCTCCTGTAAAGCAAGAGTTTTGCTCCAGAACCCACCCAAGACTCCTCTCAGGCATGTCCTGCAGTGCTTTGACCCCAGCTTTAAGGCACGCCTAATCCTGGGTTGCAACCCCAGACTCCTCCAAGGAAGATACCCAGGATTTTTTTTCTCCTGTAAAGCAAGAGGTTTGCTCCAGAACCCACCCAAGACTCCTCTCAGGCATGTCCTGCAGTGCTTTGACCCCAGCTTCAAGGCAGGCCTAATCCTGGGTTGCAACCCCAGACTCCTCCAAGGAAGATACCCAGGATTTTTTTTCTCCTGTAAAGCAAGAGTTTTGCTCCAGAACCCACCCAAGACTTCTCTCAGGCATGTCCTGCAGTGCTTTGACCCCAGCTTTAAGGCAGGCCTAATCCTGGGTTGCAACCCCAGACTCCTCCAAGGAAGATACCCAGGATTTTTTTTCTCCTGTAAAGCAAGAGGTTTGCTCCAGAACCCACCCAAGACTCCTCTCAGGCATGTCCTGCAGTGCTTTGACCCCAGCTTTAAGGCAGGCCTAATCCTGGGTTGCAAGCCCAGACTCCTCCAAGGAAGATACCCAGGATTTTTTTTCTCCTGTAAAGCAAGAATTGTTGCTCCAGAACCAACCAAGACTCCTCTCAGGCATGTCCTGCAGTGCTTTGACCCCAGCTTTAAGGCAGGCCTAATCCTGGGTTGCAACCCCAGACTCCTCCAAGGAAGATACCCAGGATTTTTTTTCTCCTGTAAAGCAAGAGTTTTGCTCCAGAACCCACCCAAGACTCCTCTCAGGCATGTCCTGCAGTGCTTTGACCCCAGCTTTAAGGCAGGCCTAATCCTGGGTTGCAACCCCAGACTCCTCCAAGGAAGATACCCAGGATTTTTTTTCTCCTGTAAAGCAAGAGTTTTGCTCCAGAACCCACCCAAGACTCCTCTCAGGCATGTCCTGCAGTGCTTTGACCCCAGCTTTAAGGCACGCCTAATCCTGGGTTGCAACCCCAGACTCCTCCAAGGAAGATACCCAGGATTTTTTTTCTCCTGTAAAGCAAGAGTTTTGCTCCAGAACCCACCCAAGACTCCTCTCAGGCATGTCCTGCAGTGCTTTGACCCCAGCTTTAAGGCAGGCCTAATCCTGGGTTGCAACCCCAGACTCCTCCAAGGAAGATACCCAGGATTTTTTTTCTCCTGTAAAGCAAGAGTTTTGCTCCAGAACCCACCCAAGACTCCTCTCAGGCATGTCCTGCAGTGCTTTGACCCCAGCTTCAAGGCAGGCCTAATCCTGGGTTGCAACCCCAGACTCCTCCAAGGAAGATACCCAGGATTTTTTTTCTCCTGTAAAGCAAGAATTGTTGCTCCAGAACCAACCAAGACTCCTCTCAGGCATGTCCTGCAGTGCTTTGACCCCAGCTTTAAGGCAGGCCTAATCCTGGGTTGCAACCCCAGACTCCTCCAAGGAAGATGCCCAGGATTTTTTTTCTCCTGTAAAGCAAGAGGTTTGCTCCAGAACCCACCCAAGACTCCTCTCAGGCATGTCCTGCAGTGCTTTGACCCCAGCTTTAAGGCAGGCCTAATCCTGGGTTGCAACCCCAGACTCCTCCAAGGAAGATACCCAGGATTTTTTTTCTCCTGTAAAGCAAGAGGTTTGCTCCAGAACCCACCCAAGACTCCTCTCAGGCATGTCCTGCAGTGCTTTGACCCCAGCTTTAAGGCAGGCCTAATCCTGGGTTGCAACCCCAGACTCCTCCAAGGAAGATACCCAGGATTTTTTTTCTCCTGTAAAGCAAGAGGTTTGCTCCAGAACCCACCCAAGACTCCTCTCAGGCATGTCCTGCAGTGCTTTGACCCCAGCTTTAAGGCAGGCCTAATCCTGGGTTGCAACCCCAGACTCCTCCAAGGAAGATACCCAGGATTTTTTTTCTCCTGTAAAGCAAGAGGTTTGCTCCAGAACCCACCCAAGACTCCTCTCAGGCATGTCCTGCAGTGCTTTGACCCCAGCTTTAAGGCAGGCCTAATCCTGGGTTGCAACCCCAGACTCCTCCAAGGAAGATACCCAGGATTTTTTTTCTCCTGTAAAGCAAGAGGTTTGCTCCAGAACCCACCCAAGACTCCTCTCAGGCATGTCCTGCAGTGCTTTGACCCCAGCTTTAAGGCAGGCCTAATCCTGGGTTGCAACCCCAGACTCCTCCAAGGAAGATACCCAGGATTTTTTTTCTCCTGTAAAGCAAGAGGTTTGCTCCAGAACCCACCCAAGACTCCTCTCAGGCATGTCCTGCAGTGCTTTGACCCCAGCTTTAAGGCAGGCCTAATCCTGGGTTGCAACCCCAGACTCCTCCAAGGAAGATACCCAGGATTTTTTTTCTCCTGTAAAGCAAGAGTTTTGCTCCAGAACCCACCCAAGACTCCTCTCAGGCATGTCCTGCAGTGCTTTGACCCCAGCTTTAAGGCAGGCCTAATCCTGGGTTGCAACCCCAGACTCCTCCAAGGAAGATACCCAGGATTTTTTTTCTCCTGTAAAGCAAGAGGTTTGCTCCAGAACCCACCCAAGACTCCTCTCAGGCATGTCCTGCAGTGCTTTGACCCCAGCTTCAAGGCAGGCCTAATCCTGGGTTGCAACCCCAGACTCCTCCAAGGAAGATACCCAGGATTTTTTTTCTCCTGTAAAGCAAGAGGTTTGCTCCAGAACCCACCCAAGACTCCTCTCAGGCATGTCCTGCAGTGCTTTGACCCCAGCTTTAAGGCAGGCCTAATCCTGGGTTGCAACCCCAGACTCCTCCAAGGAAGATACCCAGGATTTTTTTTCTCCTGTAAAGCAAGAGGTTTGCTCCAGAACCCACCCAAGACTCCTCTCAGGCATGTCCTGCAGTGCTTTGACCCCAGCTTTAAGGCAGGCCTAATCCTGGGTTGCAACCCCAGACTCCTCCAAGGAAGATACCCAGGATTTTTTTTCTCCTGTAAAGCAAGAGGTTTGCTCCAGAACCCACCCAAGACTCCTCTCAGGCATGTCCTGCAGTGCTTTGACCCCAGCTTTAAGGCAGGCCTAATCCTGGGTTGCAACCCCAGACTCCTCCAAGGAAGATACCCAGGATTTTTTTTCTCCTGTAAAGCAAGAGTTTTGCTCCAGAACCCACCCAAGACTCCTCTCAGGCATGTCCTGCAGTGCTTTGACCCCAGCTTTAAGGCAGGCCTAATCCTGGGTTGCAACCCCAGACTCCTCCAAGGAAGATACCCAGGATTTTTTTTCTCCTGCAAAGCAAGAGTTTTGCTCCAGAACCCACCCAAGACTCCTCTCAGGCACGTCCTGCAGTGCTTTGACCCCAGCTTCAAGGCAGGCCTAATCCTGGGTTGCAAACCCAGACTCCTCCAAGGAAGATACCCAGGATTTTTTTTCTCCTGTAAAGCAAGAGGTTTGCTCCAGAACCCACCCAAGACTCCTCTCAGGCATGTCCTGCAGTGCTTTGACCCCAGCTTTAAGGCAGGCCTAATCCTGGGTTGCAACCCCAGACTCCTCCAAGGAAGATACCCAAAAGGATTTTTTCCCTCTAAGGACGCTCTCTTCTCTGGCATCTGCCCAAGATTCCTCACAGACATGTCCCACACTGTCTTGAGCCCTGCTTCAGGGACCTGAGATCCCAGGTAAAACTCTTAGACTCCTCCAAGGAAGACACATGGAATATTTTTTAGTATTGGGGAAAGCTCTTACCTCCAACATCCACACCACACTCCTCCCAGGCAGCTCCCAGTATCTTCCGACTCTGCTTTAGGGACCTGAGGTCTCAGGTAGCAGCACTAGACTCCCCCAAGGAAGCTTCCTGGGATGTCTTTTCTCCTGAAAAGGAAAAGTTTTGCTCCAGGACTCACCCAAGACTCCTCTCAGGCATGTCCTGGAGTACTTTGACCCCAGCTTTAAGGCAGGCCTAATCCTGGGTTGCAACCCCAGACTCCTCCAAGGAAGATACCCAGGATTTTTTTTCTCCTGTAAAGCAAGAGTTTTGCTCCAGAACCCACCCAAGAGTCCTCTCAGGCATGTCCTGCAGTGCTTTGACCCCAGCTTTAAGGCAGGCCTAATCCTGGGTTGCAACCCCAGACTCCTCCAAGGAAGATACCCAGGATTTTTTTTCTCCTGTAAAGCAAGAGGTTTGCTCCAGAACCCACCCAAGACTCCTCTCAGGCATGTCCTGCAGTGCTTTGACCCCAGCTTCAAGGCAGGCCTAATCCTGGGTTGCAACCCCAGACTCCTCCAAGGAAGATACCCAGGATTTTTTTTCTCCTGTAAAGCAAGAGTTTTGCTCCAGAACCCACCCAAGACTTCTCTCAGGCATGTCCTGCAGTGCTTTGACCCCAGCTTTAAGGCAGGCCTAATCCTGGGTTGCAACCCCAGACTCCTCCAAGGAAGATACCCAGGATTTTTTTTCTCCTGTAAAGCAAGAGGTTTGCTCCAGAACCCACCCAAGACTCCTCTCAGGCATGTCCTGCAGTGCTTTGACCCCAGCTTTAAGGCAGGCCTAATCCTGGGTTGCAACCCCAGACTCCTCCAAGGAAGATACCCAGGATTTTTTTTCTCCTGTAAAGCAAGAGTTTTGCTCCAGAACCCACCCAAGACTCCTCTCAGGCATGTCCTGCAGTGTTTTGACGCCAGCTTTAAGGCAGGCCTAATCCTGGGTTGCAAGCCCAGACTCCTCCAAGGAAGATACCCAGGATTTTTTTTCTCCTGTAAAGCAAGAATTGTTGCTCCAGAACCAACCAAGACTCCTCTCAGGCATGTCCTGCAGTGCTTTGACCCCAGCTTTAAGGCAGGCCTAATCCTGGGTTGCAACCCCAGACTCCTCCAAGGAAGATACCCAGGATTTTTTTTCTCCTGTAAAGCAAGAGTTTTGCTCCAGAACCCACCCAAGACTCCTCTCAGGCATGTCCTGCAGTGCTTTGACCCCAGCTTTAAGGCAGGCCTAATCCTGGGTTGCAACCCCAGACTCCTCCAAGGAAGATACCCAGGATTTTTTTTCTCCTGTAAAGCAAGAGTTTTGCTCCAGAACCCACCCAAGACTCCTCTCAGGCATGTCCTGCAGTGCTTTGACCCCAGCTTTAAGGCACGCCTAATCCTGGGTTGCAACCCCAGACTCCTCCAAGGAAGATACCCAGGATTTTTTTTCTCCTGTAAAGCAAGAGTTTTGCTCCAGAACCCACCCAAGACTCCTCTCAGGCATGTCCTGCAGTGCTTTGACCCCAGCTTTAAGGCAGGCCTAATCCTGGGTTGCAACCCCAGACTCCTCCAAGGAAGATACCCAGGATTTTTTTTCTCCTGTAAAGCAAGAGTTTTGCTCCAGAACCCACCCAAGACTCCTCTCAGGCATGTCCTGCAGTGCTTTGACCCCAGCTTCAAGGCAGGCCTAATCCTGGGTTGCAACCCCAGACTCCTCCAAGGAAGATACCCAGGATTTTTTTTTCTCCTGTAAAGCAAGAATTGTTGCTCCAGAACCCAACCAAGACTCCTCTCAGGCATGTCCTGCAGTGCTTTGACCCCAGCTTTAAGGCAGGCCTAATCCTGGGTTGCAACCCCAGACTCCTCCAAGGAAGATACCCAGGATTTTTTTTCTCCTGTAAAGCAAGAGGTTTGCTCCAGAACCCACCCAAGACTCCTCTCAGGCATGTCCTGCAGTGCTTTGACCCCAGCTTTAAGGCAGGCCTAATCCTGGGTTGCAACCCCAGACTCCTCCAAGGAAGATACCCAGGATTTTTTTTCTCCTGTAAAGCAAGAGGTTTGCTCCAGAACCCACCCAAGACTCCTCTCAGGCATGTCCTGCAGTGCTTTGACCCCAGCTTTAAGGCAGGCCTAATCCTGGGTTGCAACCCCAGACTCCTCCAAGGAAGATACCCAGGATTTTTTTTTCTCCTGTAAAGCAAGAGGTTTGCTCCAGAACCCACCCAAGACTCCTCTCAGGCATGTCCTGCAGTGCTTTGACCCCAGCTTTAAGGCAGGCCTAATCCTGGGTTGCAACCCCAGACTCCTCCAAGGAAGATACCCAGGATTTTTTTTCTCCTGTAAAGCAAGAGGTTTGCTCCAGAACCCACCCAAGACTCCTCTCAGGCATGTCCTGCAGTGCTTTGACCCCAGCTTTAAGGCAGGCCTAATCCTGGGTTGCAACCCCAGACTCCTCCAAGGAAGATACCCAGGATTTTTTTTCTCCTGTAAAGCAAGAGGTTTGCTCCAGAACCCACCCAAGACTCCTCTCAGGCATGTCCTGCAGTGCTTTGACCCCAGCTTTAAGGCAGGCCTAATCCTGGGTTGCAACCCCAGACTCCTCCAAGGAAGATACCCAGGATTTTTTTTCTCCTGTAAAGCAAGAGGTTTGCTCCAGAACCCACCCAAGACTCCTCTCAGGCATGTCCTGCAGTGCTTTGACCCCAGCTTTAAGGCAGGCCTAATCCTGGGTTGCAACCCCAGACTCCTCCAAGGAAGATACCCAGGATTTTTTTTTCTCCTGTAAAGCAAGAGTTTTGCTCCAGAACCCACCCAAGACTCCTCTCAGGCATGTCCTGCAGTGCTTTGACCCCAGCTTTAAGGCAGGCCTAATCCTGGGTTGCAACCCCAGACTCCTCCAAGGAAGATACCCAGGATTTTTTTTCTCCTGTAAAGCAAGAGGTTTTGCTCCAGAACCCACCCAAGACTCCTCTCAGGCATGTCCTGCAGTGCTTTGACCCCAGCTTTAAGGCAGGCCTAATCCTGGGTTGCAACCCCAGACTCCTCCAAGGAAGATACCCAGGATTTTTTTTCTCCTGTAAAGCAAGAGGTTTGCTCCAGAACCCACCCAAGACTCCTCTCAGGCATGTCCTGCAGTGCTTTGACCCCAGCTTTAAGGCAGGCCTAATCCTGGGTTGCAACCCCAGACTCCTCCAAGGAAGATACCCAGGATTTTTTTTCTCCTGTAAAGCAAGAGGTTTGCTCCAGAACCCACCCAAGACTCCTCTCAGGCATGTCCTGCAGTGCTTTGACCCCAGCTTTAAGGCAGGCCTAATCCTGGGTTGCAACCCCAGACTCCTCCAAGGAAGATACCCAGGATTTTTTTTCTCCTGTAAAGCAAGAGTTTTGCTCCAGAACCCACCCAAGACTCCTCTCAGGCATGTCCTGCAGTGCTTTGACCCCAGCTTTAAGGCAGGCCTAATCCTGGGTTGCAACCCCAGACTCCTCCAAGGAAGATACCCAGGATTTTTTTTCTCCTGTAAAGCAAGAGTTTTGCTCCAGAACCCACCCAAGACTCCTCTCAGGCATGTCCTGCAGTGCTTTGACCCCAGCTTTAAGGCAGGCCTAATCCTGGGTTGCAACCCCAGACTCCTCCAAGGAAGATACCCAGGATTTTTTTTCTCCTGTAAAGCAAGAGTTTTGCTCCAGAACCCACCCAAGACTCCTCTCAGGCATGTCCTGCAGTGCTTTGACCCCAGCTTTAAGGCAGGCCTAATCCTGGGTTGCAACCCCAGACTCCTCCAAGGAAGATACCCAGGATTTTTTTTCTCCTGTAAAGCAAGAGGTTTGCTCCAGAACCCACCCAAGACTCCTCTCAGGCATGTCCTGCAGTGCTTTGACCCCAGCTTTAAGGCAGGCCTAATCCTGGGTTGCAACCCCAGACTCCTCCAAGGAAGATACCCAGGATTTTTTTTTCTCCTGTAAAGCAAGAGGTTTGCTCCAGAACCCACCCAAGACTTCCTCTCAGGCATGTCCTGCAGTGCTTTGACCCCAGCTTTAAGGCAGGCCTAATCCTGGGTTGCAACCCCAGACTCCTCCAAGGAAGATACCCAGGATTTTTTTTCTCCTGTAAAGCAAGAGGTTTA